>NW_028288675.1:1353554-1691942 GCF_059628265.1 Tinamus guttatus
TATAATGAGCAACAGAGAGGAGAATTTAGCCTTTTAAATTGGTTGGAGAATCGGTGTTTAAAATGAGTTTCATAAAATGGCAGGAAACACTTTTCCTGCCCTTTTCCTCCTCTTGTTCTGGTTTTAATGAATAGCTTTGGAGAAATAGCTCTAATTTGATTACCTTCATGTATTTTAGTATTAGTAGCTAAGGAGTATGCTGCAGCTGAACCTGACTGTCTTTTTTTTGTTCTAATTTATAGGATCTAGCTGCCAAATCTACTAATAAAATTTTAATTGACTATATTTGCAAAAAAAAGTGACAATATTTTCTTCCTCATTATACTTTAAACCAGCAATTCATTAATAAGAATACACAAGCACATTGTCTTGATACAAGTGAACTAATTCTGCATCAGCACCCAATTATTTTGCTCCCAATTCCACTTTTATTTCAGGGATTTGGCCTATGAATGTATATGAATGAACCTCATGGACACCTTTGATTTTTGGGAAAAAGGAAAAGTCACTTGGATTTCTTCTCTTAAGACACCCGCACAGCAGGCAGCTTTAGTGGCCCGTGCCCTCAGAGCATAGCGCTCACCAGTGTCAGCAACAAAAAAGTCCAAGGAGTCGTGGCTAGACCTTACACTGGCATGAGCTACGTGGGTTTCCTTTATCTCCTCAGGGTGAAAGGATGCAAATCTTTCTCTCACTTTTCAGAGAAATTGCCCCAAATATAAGGTATTTTTGAGATAGTGGGTTTTTTTTCCCCACTGAATCACTGCAGAAATTAGTGTAGCACTCTTAAGACCAGAGAATGGCCATAAATCTGAAGGATTCTGACCCTGTTCCATGCAGTGAGAGGCAGACCGTCCCAGTCAGACAAAGTCCTGGTTTCTGGTCTCAAATGTAATGCAAAGCAAATCATCTTATGTAACTAGAATTGTGGTTTATTGTGTAAGGATGCATGAATACATTAATACATATGTATTCAGATCTTTCAGATTACAGTTACAGAGAGCTGAAAGACCCAATATTTATCACTCTCTGCCTCTGGGAAATACTATAAGTGTCAGTGGGCATACTGCCATTTACTAATATGTTCTGACTTCTGCATACATATTTCTGTATGCATACATATACGTGCTATTTCCTGTTTGGTTTGAATAAATTTCCTTTAAATAAAAATAACAAGGACAAAGTTTCACATAATAATTTGTAATAAAATTTACTTTAACAGATAGGACCTGTTTTTCTTAATTGAAACTCTAGAATCTTACTTTTATAAAATGGTGCTCTTTCACATAATGTATTTCATTGCCATTCTTTTTTTTTCTTATTTTCTAATGTTTTCATAGCTACATGCTGAATCACAATGCAAGTTGTATACCTCCCAGTATGTCTCAGTCTTGTGTCATTTGTTGGTGTCTGATTTTTAATGTTCTGATGTTTCCTTGAAGTATTTGGTATGGGCAATGTTCAGCAATCATGATTGTAATGGATGGACCACTCAAACATGCTGCCACTGCATTTTTTATGTGCCTAATACATTCACCTTACAGTAGGGTTCTGCATTATTCAGGATTTTCTATTGTAATTCCGAGCTTGTGCAAGCTTAGCTCCCATATTTCAAGAATGTGTTTTCCAAGCATAGTTGAGTTTTATTGTGGTCACTTCTATTACGGATGTGATTTATATTGGATTTGACAGATCTATCTAAAGTGGCAAGTGCTACTCAAACAATTGCGGTTTTTCAAGGTGCTTTTTTTGCTGAAATGAGATGGCCATTAAAAGAACTTCCTGTAGACTCTCGACGGGCTAAAGAGAGAACTGGTGCTCGTAAAGGTGACCTTCTGTTTGCAATTCTTTACAGGGCAGTGGCCACAATATTTCTGGTACACTTTTCCCTACAGAGACTTTGCTCGAGCTGTCTGCCTGATCTATGGGACGTGTCACTTATCATTGTTAAAAAAAGAGAGGTTTAATGAAGCACAGCATCCCACACGGATGCTTAAAGCCACTTTACGCATTGGGGTTACACTCTTCTGACAAAATGTCAATGTCCTGTCATATAAATTCAGTATCACTGAGTTAGTTGTACTTGTTTTAGGAAGTGCTGCATTCACATGAATCCCAGCAGCTAAGAAATGGCTTATGAAGATCTGTTGCATAAAATAAAAAAGTCAAACAACTTCTTTTAAGAACCTGGAGCCACTGAGCTGAACTTTGGTCTTCAAAGTTAGCTTGTATGAGATTTGCTGTGTCATGAACTTTGGTGACTGGAAGATGAGTGAATCTTAGAGATATTTAGGTCTCTTGACAACATACGTATCTCAAGTATACAACCTGAGATATTCCCCTTTGAGTTACATATTTCTATTGAAGCTTTTCTCCAAGGGTCTTGAAAGCAGCCTGCTCAGACCAGCCACTACACGTATCTAAGATACCACAAGATAAAAAAGCAGGTGGTTGGCCTGATAATGGGTCTGACATAACTTAATCCAAATATTTAAACTTCTTACAGAGTCAATTAGTGTCTAAGAGAAATTCAGATTGCTGTAAGCCCATCAGATGTTGTCAGTGGGCTGTGCAATGCAATAAATACGTACATAGATGATGAACAAAGATGCATGGCACCAACAAAAATATTGCTGGAAATGCCATGTCTTAGGAATCTTTAGGGCTGCACTTTAACAGCCAATAATGTGCATTTCACTTAGAAAAATGTTAACAGTTGTGCAGCCTCAGCACTTTTAGTTCCCACTGCTTATCTGAATATCCTCCTGTTGTTATAAAAACAAAGTAGTTCTAGTGACTTCATTCAAGATGTCCTTTGTCAAAGTACTCTCAGGTGTCTCTAATGTGCCCTTACACTGTGGTGGAGTCAAACTCAGCATATTCGGCACCAAACACTCCTATCTTGTGTCTTCACAAGCTGTAAATTATAAGACAACAGGCTGATACAATAACACTGGGTCTTGTATCTGTATGCTATAGATTCTTTACCTACTGTTTAAAAAATAAAGCAAAAACCTTGCCCCATGTGTAGTCTAATGATATGAAAGTTCAATGGAAATATAACTCTCCCACTATAGTGCAAGGAAAAGCTTGCATTTGGACTATCAACTAGTATAAGAATAAATCATTCCTTACTCACTAGTTGCATTATTGGGTGATCAAACTGAGTTAACTTAGTACATTTTGAATATTAGCTCTTTAGTAAAATTGTGGGGTTTTTTTCCTAAATGAATTCATGTGTTCTTACAGATACGTATTAGTTCTTTTTATTTTCCAATCTTGTAATAAATGCCATTTTACTTTTATTACTATTAAACTTAAATAAACACCACTTCTAACACAAGACTCAAAATATTTATGGAGAGCTGGAGATAAAAATTGGATGGGAAATGTGACAGGAAGCTCAAAAGGGTGATAGGAAGCTCTATGTTTCAGATACATTTGCAAGAACCTAGCTCACCTGAATGCTTAAAATATAAAAGCTGCACTATACTGAAGTCAACAAACAAATGAAAAATGCACTTCAATATTCACTGCTGGTAAACTAACAGAAAGGATACAAAAGTAACATCCCTATTTTCTATGTCTTTGGCCTTGGACTGACTACGCAGGTCCATTTGCTTTGACTGCTTTCAAGAGTATCAGACTATTTAAGCTCTAGTTCCCTTCATAAGACTTTAAACTTTCATGTTGCTTTAGAATGGTATTGCTGTGCAAAATAATAGCTTATTTCTCCTATTCTACTCTATACTTTCTATCTGTATTATGGTAAATAAAGACTTGAAAACTTTGTCTTTCATAACTTTACTAGAGAAAACACTGCTCAGAATTTCTAATGATCCTTAGGGAATATGTAAGATAGGAAATAATATTATTCAATTAACTGAAGTACTTCTCAAAAGGAACTTGAAGTTTTTAAGACTGAATACTGTTCCTGTGGTTGAAATGATTGCTATTACCTAGTAAGTTATTACATATATTTATCTGTGTTAAATTATTTATGCATTTACCCAAGAGACTGCTTTTAATAAGCAAGTGGTATTTAATCAATATGCAAATACAGTTAAAGTAAGTCTAAGTCTTCTCTGAATTAAGTTGATATGAGTAAGTAAATTTGAAAGTGTTTGGTTAATTATGACTGCAATTTTATCATTGTCTAAGAATTCCTGATTTTCAGAGGTCAGGTACTATATGTTACAGTTGATATTTATTTGACAGCCAGTGCTGATACTTTCAGTATTACAGAGAAAACCCATATGCTATAGAAGAACAGTAAAATACAGCCTGAAATGGAAATTTTAGAGAGAAAGAATGAGACAAAATTAAGACAGGAGAAAAGAAATCCCAAAAGGTTTGAGGCTATGGAGTACTACTGTTACCACTTCTTGTATAACCTCATATAAATATGTCATTTATCACAAAAGTAAAAAACATTGTCATTGCAGAAAAGGATGACATTCAAGGATTTGTGGATATTTGTGGATGAGTAAATGAATAAACTAGAGTTTTGGGAATGCTTACACAATAGATCCATTTTCTCTACTGAATCTTATGCTAAGGCTCAGTCCAACTCAAGATTATTACCTTTTTCCTTAGTGGAATTTGAAATCTTCATTTCTTTTCCTTTTGAAGACTCTGAAAATGGTATAAAACACAAAAATGGAAGCAGAAAGTTATTAAAATACTATTATCACTATACATTCCTAACTATAGACATCTACATTATAATAAATCTTCATAACACCAGACTAAGAAAAAGGTACACAAAAAAAAAGGCTTGGAATTTCAATTTACTCCAATAAAAGGTTCAGCTTAGGACTTGGAAACAAACCAAAACAAATTTCACTAAATTATCTTGAAAAGATTCTGTGGTTCAGATGCTCTCAGCACTGTTTAGCCTGTCATTTAGGACCATCATCTGAATTTAGGCAACACCTCTGCTACTGCTTCACTGTCAGCAAGAGACCAGCATTTCTGCAGGAGTATTGTCTATGTGGGTCAGACAAAAATTAATGAATGCTGTAATAAGGGTAATTATTATTTCTGACTCATATAAGAAGCTGTTCATTTCAACGTTTCAGATTTGCTAAGTGAGAGAAAAATAGTTTTAGTCTCTTTTCACCAAAAGAAGGAAGTATATAGAAGCACCATGAAGGTACCATCAGACCCTTTCATGAGGACAACTGGTTATTTCCAAATGATGCTATGAAGAGACATTACCCTTTTCCTTTAAGACTGCTGGAGGCTTCACATCTTTTCTTTTATCAGGCTCTGGAAAAAAAAAAACATTTAACATTTATCAGAAGTCAGGATAGAGAAATAAGATGACACATGAGAAGAGAGCAAGTCAGACAATTTGATATGCAGAGGGGAAAAGGGATGTGATAAATTAAATGGCTGTAACAGCATGGAAATAAGTAGCAGGACACAAAACAGAGAGGTCATTCATTCATCCTTTTAGATCTGGATATGCAAAATAATAAGCTTTCAATACATCATTAGTTCCTTTGTATTTGGAGGAAACTTTTAAGCTGTTTCTCAAGCAGGGAATAAAGAATAATTTAAAAAGAGGACAGCAATTCCATAGAGCAGTTGGAATCAATGGACTTGCCTTTTGCTGAAGCCAAATAAAAAATTAATCTACACTGATACAATTAAATTATTAGGAATGCTAAACCTAAAAGCCAGAGCCTGGTAAATGAGAGTTTTCTTTATCTGAGAGTGACAAAAGGACTAGTACTGACAATACAGTACTGTGTATGCTTTTAATACCACAGAGACTATGGGGATATTGCCCGTGAGCAAGATTACACTTCCTGCATACATATAGTCTTTTAAAATCACAGTTAAAATGGGTATAAAATAAGAGCACTATTCATCCTTTGGAATATACATTCATATATTTTTGTCAAGATGAAGAATATGCATTTACATATTTTATGTCAAGATGAATAGTCCAAGAACATAACGTTTTTTTTTTTTTTTCTGCAGTGTATACCAAATAATTAAAACAGATGAGAAAAATATTGAAATTCCAATTCTCTCATTCCTGTACATGACAAGTGAGACCTCAAGGACAAAAGAAAACACAGAAGTTGGCTAAACACAAATAAAGAAAAAATATAATCTTGGTGGGCTGCCCAGCTGAGATGCAGGGACTGGCAGCAGTGAGAAAGGGCAGAATTTTGAGCCTCACACAGTGTTCTGGCTTCATTCCAGTGGTGATTTAACAAGGAGTAATAAATTTCTCTCTTACAGAGATGCTCCAAAGTGTGTCATCAGATTGTGGTATTTCTCTTCAGTGTTCTGTCCTGCTCCAGCCATTATATGATCTGCATTGAATATATCTAGCTCCCCAAAAATGGAGATTTTGCCACAGTTTTGACCTAAAATGCACCTTACAGCTAAGGAATTCTCCAAGCCCTTATTGTTTCCCTGAAATATTTGAGATGTTTCAATACTGTCCAAAAAGTAAGAAGTGTCCACGGATCCTATAGTTCTTAGCATTTATCTTCAATTTATGTCACAATGTGACAATTAATGCTTTCTCTAAATAGGCACTATCAAATAATGCATGCCTTCTTCAGTGCACACTGCCAACAAACCAGCCCAGTGCATCTGGAAAGATTAGAGGCATATATTTCCATTTTTGCCAATAAAGTGTGAAAAAAAAAAAAAAGACATCTCTTGGTCACCTGAAACACCCGGATCTATGAGTAGCCTCAGTCTGTATCATTCTCAGTCAGTCACACCCTTTATCTATAACCATTAACTACAGACTACAGATAAAGTCCATGGAGTTTCTGAAATTTATATTAAAATGTCAAATACCAACAAATGTAGATTTCATAAGTTTTGAATTATTTCACTAAAATGCATAATGATATTAATGCGTTAATACTCAATGAAGATAATCCATTCTACTTTATTGAAAGGAAATTGCTTCTTTTAGGAAGTAGGGATAACATGAGGCTTAAAATCAGGCCAAAAGCTTGATTCTTCCCTTTCACATAGTGCCAATTTAGCAAAATAAAATTAAACATAGACTTAACAGTAAGTACCCAAATAATTTCATTCCCAAACAGTATTTTTTCTTTGAAAATATGTTTCTTCTGTACTTGTCTCTAGTGACATGCTCTTCTAGCATGAAGTTCTTATGAACATCTAATATAATAGGGATGTGCTCAGGTAGAATTGAGGCTTGCAGCTCTAGAAGGAGAATTCACATGAGTAGCTCATGTGGATGCCAGTAAGTGTAAAAGTCCAGAGTGTTGAAACTTCTTTTTGACCATAAAATATGTAACAATGGAAGTTTTCAGTGTTTTTAGAATAATCAATTCTAAAGATGCTGTTTATTAATTTCTAGGTATCTCTTAGTATAAACGTCCTTGGCAAATAATTTGGTGCAAGAGGAGCTCATTAGGTTAAAGCAGATATGCCTACATTTCTATTGTAGTCATCATATGCAATTTAACCTTGAATAAGTTCAGTCTGATTCCCTGGCAGGCCTGTCCCCTCCACTCATGTAGTTCAAGGTTATGCAAAAGAGCAATCATTATTTCAGACCCTTATGTCCTTCTTACGGGTAGGAGCGCATTTGCTCACTGTGTGGACATTGAAGCTAGTCTGCATACACAACTACTGCAAGGAAAGCAATGGACTGTTTGGATGTTTTGCCTCAGCATTACACTGCTCCTCCAAACCACAGTGCTACTGCAGATGTAAGAAATAATCGGGTGAGTTAAACAGCTCTTGGGATGTGTCTCTCTCCAACAGCTATAAAAAGAGCCCGAGGTGACTCTGCGTTTTAGATAATTCACTTTGGCTAATTAATGTCAAAAAGCAGTATAAAAATGCATTCAGCATTTCTCTCAGGATGCATTAAAAAGAAGCCCAGATGTAGTGCTCCTGATGTAGTTACTTTTGGTAATTTTAAATTTGTTGTCAAAAGCAACACCATAGATAAAATAAACTAAATAGGAACCAGAATGAGTTTGGCTTCCCATCCTGGTGTACTTATACGTTAGATCATTTCCTGTCATTCAATAGTTCTTGAACTTTTTCACTTACCTTTCTCCTTTGTTCCTTCTGGATTCTTGGGATTTTTGCCTTTCAAAGACTCTGTAGGGAGGTAATTAAGTTTTTGAGAATTAGAAGATATCCTTTGTCCGTATGAACTTGAAATAAAAATCAAGTTATTAAGACCAAAACTAAATTCCTGAACATGAATGGATGTAGCTTTGACCTTTCTCTCCATCCTGTCTACTTCATCTGTAATCACCTTACAATTTCTCAAGGTATAAAATTAGTTACTACGAGTCCTTGAATCTAGGTAGACCTCCACAGAAAGAAGCCAGAAATGAGAAGGAGAAACTGCAGGTGATGCTATATGAGATTGGAGATTCTCAGGATCTTATCCAAAACCTCATAAAGTTGGAAGATTCTTCTACTTTGTCTAAGGCACTGAAGCTCAGTTCTTTTCATTGGTCCTTTAGAGACTATGCATTTGGAGTCAGCAGATAAGGGAAAACATACATTACATTGTATATGCAGGTAATATACGGCACTTTCTGAAAGCAATATGCTATTGAGCCATTAACTGTGTGTGAATGCTAGGATGTATTTTTTTTTCTGAACTGAGTAAATTATTTCACGGCCTTATGAATGTCTGAGATTTGAATGTGAGAATATTAGAGCTTGCCAAATGCTAAGTAGACATGCTTGTATTTCATCCAATATGATACACACCCAAGGGTCTAGAAAAAGCTTGAAATAATTTATTCTTAAAAAAAAAGTAAAAAAAAAATCCAGTAAAAACATATTAAGCTAAAAGAGGATCCCTCCTAAAATAAATTTAAAACTCTTAAGATCCTCCTAGCTGCAACACCAGGATGTGATTGCACTTATCCATCTGGCTTTTAGTGTGAATTGTAATGCTATAACTTCACTTCCAGTTTGATTAAAGTCTTCAGAGAAATCACACCAGTTGGAGATAGGTACTTGAACTGGAAATTTAATCTCTACACCAAGAGATGGGCTCCTTCAGAGGACTGAGGGAAAAATTCTAGTGTGAAGGCTCTGAACTCCTTCGAAGGAGCCTCTGTCTCTCCCTGTGCCAATTGTATAGGAAGTCTAGAGGCAATAGCTTCCAGTTTGCCTGTGTGTATGTCTGTGGCCTTAGAAGTTCAGCAACTGCTGTTACAGCCACAAGGACAAACTCTTTCCCACGACCTGAGGGCTTTGACCTGTAAGTTCTTTTGTCATCCATATACCAGGTCTCTCTGAGACTTCCCATGTTCTGTAGTTCTTAAAGGAGGTTCAGCATCTTCAACCCTTACAAATTTAGTAATTGTGAAGGATGCTCTCTACCATGCATTGAAGTCCTCTCTGTGAGCCATGGCTACAGGGATATGCAGTGGTTTTTCTCTTTCAGAGAGTGGATCTTGATCTTTAGGAATTTAAACAGGGGCTCACTGGAGCCTGTTCATACTTCTGCTCTTGGCTGACCACTTCCCTATTGATCCCAGAAGAAAAAAATAAAGTTGGCTTAATGCCAACACTCATCTCCCTGCTTTCATCCTACATTCTTCTCCACAAGTCAGTCTAGCACAGGATAGGAGGATGGTACAGGAAAAGATGGCTGCAACAGCATGTGATCTTCTCAGGAGAAAGAGAAAATTGCAGCAGCAAGCAGGTGGCATAAATGGAAAGCAATATTAACTGAAAAGTCACTGCTTTTCAGTCCCTTCTGTTTAGGATCTGTGGGTGATTTCACTTCCATGTTCATGACTGTCACAACATTTTCTACTTTTAAAGAAAAAAAGGGCACATTGTAAGATAAGATAAAAATACTACAAGGAGGATGTAATTTGATTTTACATTTACTTTAAAGGAAGTGGATGCATTGCATAGCAAGTGCAAATCAACACATTTGTTTTGTCTAATGACAGTGTGCTATTATGTGTATGGCAAGAAAGAAATATACACTATTGAATTATTTCCCCTACCGCTCTTTGTAGAGACATAAAAATAAATAGACCTATACTCCACAGATAAGTGGCATAAGAAAAAATACAAAGATATCCCAATACAAAGCAAAAGCAAATAAGAGGGAAAAAGGAGTATTTGTTTGGAAAGCAAATCAAGCAATGCAGACTCAGAGTGAATTTGCATTATCTGTACAGCACACATGTTTTCACTTTAATAACTCAGCATAGTGCAATCCTACTGGCTTTCTTGGAAAAAACAAACAAACGAAAAATAGTGAGGAGTTATGTATGGTCTATCATGAGCTTTAAGAGTTAGAGGCTCTGAATTACTGAGTTTCGATTCTGACTAGCTGGCTAAGATAACTGCCCAAGATAACTGCCCCTAAGACTGTGCAACACATTATCTCTCAGAGTTTTCTTGGCCTCCCATTATTTGAATACGCTCATGTCATGTGGAAAATCAGTTTTTATATTATTTGTTGTAAATGGGCTTCTTCAGGAAAGAGCTAAAAAGCTCTTTAAATTCAGAAACAGTTTTGAGATGCCCTTTATCACATGACAATAGAAGAAGGTATATTCTTCAAGTGTTCTCCTTAATTGCTGCCAATAAAACCAGACTCTAAGACTGAAAATATTTTATTCACCTCATAAAATAGACATGGTAACATGGTGAGGTTATGATCTATGGAGTGTCCTAGTGATCCCTTCAAATTCAGGGATTTATTTTTCCTGCCTCTGCTTTAAATAAAAACACTATGCAAGAGTTCAGGAAAGAGTTATTTTATGATAGGGTTCCTGGTCCAGGTAATATTTCCTTTTCTTGTTCTTCCAAACTTAGCCCATTCTTCAACTGGAATGAAGTATGATGATGCTTCTTTTGTTGCAAAAGGTGTTGGGGAAAAATTAATCATTACAAGTTTTTAATACTTCATCTAAAAATGTTCCTTTATTTGGCTTTACAGGAATAGTAACAAACTCTCTAGATACAAAATTAGGATTTCTATGCAATTAAAAATCCTTACTTTCTCCTCTTCTACAATATATTTTAAGTGACAAATAAAAGACAGACTTTAAGAAGCAGATTGTAAGATAGCAAGCTGTTAAGAGTGAAAAGAAGGCCCCATTAACCTGGTTAAGCTATACTGAGGCCCACTGAGAAGCCTTGCACTGGCAATGCACTTGCACACAACTAAGTCTTGATTAATTTAGAAACTATAGTTTGGGAAAATATGGCATGAAAGATGAGAAGGTGATAGTGCTGAATATATATTTATGTAGCTGAATAATCCAGAAAGAAGCAGGCAAAGCACATAATATAGAAATGTACCAAGATTTCTATGTTTTCCCATACAGCTCTATAGGGTCTTCCTAAAGTATTTTTGTTGCCAGTATATGTCGAAGAGAGCTATTCAGCTGTTTGCAGCTAGCTAATCAACACCCACGCTCTCAGACACTGTGAAATCTGATGTCTGTTATGTCTGTTATGGGAAACAGTGATGGCTGCATCAGGAAGCTCTCTCAGGAGTCAGGGGACAGGTTCCGTAGGGGTGGACATCTACCTTGCTGCAACCACTTGGGAACCAGCTGGACCTTTACTGCTATATTCAACTTTGAGTAGTAGGTCAAGACATCAGCTATTAGTAGCAGTAATGCATTGGGCATATATAACCTTGTATTACATGTTTTTTTACAAAGACTTTTGCCTTGTTTTCCTAAAATGTAGGAAATATGACATAAAGGAAGCCTGAGCTTAGAGTTTAAAATAAATTCCTGCCTACCCCTTTCTGAAGACTGAGTGGAGAAGGTCTAGCCTCCTCTTCCAGCTTAGAAGTAAGAGTTAATAACTTGGTGGTTGAAGTCGCTGACCTCCTGAGAGCAAACAAGCCCAGAAGCTAAAAGCAGAATCGTGAAGAACATGTCACAGAAGATTATTCAGGGCTGGCAAAATCCTTTCCCTCAGTTTTAAGGAAAGTCTTGGCAAAGACGAAAAATGTTTTGGGTATCCTTCCTGTGGTTTTTTTTTTTTTTTCAGTAACCCATTGAAAGGAGCAGAACACTAAGCATTTCTGCTCCAGGCAGATCAGAAGACCTCCCATTATTTCGCAGAACAACCGCATGAGAGAACTACAGTTTTTGAAGCACAGGCAACCTGTGGAGAGAGCTGCAAGACTCCACAGTTCTGGTTCAAATAACTCATCTTCTGTGAATGCTATGTGTGAACACTAGGACTAGAACATACAGAAGAACAATGCAAAACCAAAAGTGTTTGCAGAGTAATTATTTAATTATAAATCAATTATAATTTAAAAATAAAATTATAAATTAACTATAATTTATGTACAAAGAAAGTATTAACTAATGGTCACCCAAGTAAACAAGAGCAGGCAAGGGGGCGTAGTTTTGAAGAGTTTGAGAGTATATCTACTAATTAAATCATTTCTTCTTCACTTTATATTTTTTCTTCCTCTTTCCCATGTACTACAACTGAACTCCTTATTGAGTTCTTTGCTTTAAATTATCATTATAATGATAATTTACAATAAATTTGTTAATATATATCTATGGGGTAGACATTTTTATCCTGCAGTATGTCTAAAATAGCAATTATCTATAAATCTGGTGATCTTTTAAATATAGCTAGCTGTTGACAGGGAGCAAGGAGCAATAAGATGGGCTAAAAGCACCCTGAAAAATAATGGACAAAAGGAAAATCAGCAGAGCTAACTCTACTTTGACAAACAAAACAACGCAGAACAAACAAACAAAAAAATACAGCCAGCCAGCCAAACAACCAACCAAACACAACTTTTTGATATATATAAAATACAGAAGAAAACAAAGTTTCAGAAAAACTCTCATGTCTCACATGGTTGATTATGAGGTCTCCACTGGAGATTTTACAGAGTCCAGAAGGCAAATGCACTCATATGCTACTGCTTTACTTTATTCATATTATGTTCATATATTTATGCAAGCATTTGTTTCAAACTTTGCTAGTTGGCTCCTATTTAACACTTTGTATTGTGCAGAAGAATAATTGCAACTCAAAGTGACTTTATGATATTTATTTAACTAATTTTGTGGCTTCTCAACATATATTGGTTCAAAATATTCCACTTTTTTGTTATTCCTTTTTTTATGCCATAAATCCTGTGTAATTGTTCAACCAGTTAAACACTGAGATCATATTTTATACATACAGACAAGATCTCTAATGATTATTTTAAAAGGAATATCTTCATTACACTTTCTGTGGTCTTAAAACAGTATTATATTCTATTGCCCATACTTACCTTTATCTTTTAAAGCTGTAGGATTCTTTCCTTCTTTTGTTTTAGTATGCTCTGCGAAAAGTAATTCATTAATCTTCAAGTTAGAGGTATGAAAGGTTAACATATAATAACTCTGGGATGATGATTGAATATTTGGTGGTATCTGACTATGCCTGATACTAATTTCATGTGCAGTGCAAAGCACTGGTTTTAATCTATTTTATCATGATAAAACAATAAAATCATTAATATTTCTTAACTGTGATGCTTAACTGTATTTTTTAAGTTGTAAGAAGGACACTCAACACTCATTTTACTTTGTGGTGTGTGATAGTAAATGTTAACAAGTGGTCCTAAATTCTGAGTTTGGACTTCTAGGTTTTCCTACAGATATTTCACATTACCAAAACTTTATTTGCAATTCCAGTTCAGCTAATACTAATTAAGCTTTATTGTACATTTAGTGATACATTATTATGCTTTTATTTTCCTAAGCTATGGTTAAAAAGAAGGAAGACATACATCTTGGACATATATCTTTGGGTTTTATGCAATTTCCTTGTGCAGGGTTACCTTTGTCTTTTGTGGCAGGTGGAGGTTTCAAGTCTTTCTCTTTTCCAGGATCTATAAAAAAAAAGTTCATAGTGATAAAGTGACAGTCAGATGCAATAACTGAGTGAAATTACAAGTTTAAATTTTAAGAAATAATGAAGCATCTATACATATTAGAAACTATAATTATACATTAAAAGAATAGAAGAAGGTTATAAGCAGAGTAATCAGAAGAGATGTACAAAACACATGTTTCAGTTCACAGAGAGTTCAGTCCATTAAGTGCTTTTTATTGATTTAATTATGAAACCTATAAAATTTACAAGCTTCAGTAGTAACTTATCATGGGACAAGGACATTCTTTCAACTCTCTTAACTAGAAAAGACAAGACTGAACATTTGCCAATTTGACTCATTAGAGTTGTCTGTGGTCTACTTCCTTTACCAAACATAATCTATTCTTGATAAGCAGCTCTTTTTGTAGCATCCAAGCATCTCTTTACTGGAACTATTCTTTTGTAAAGTGTTAGATGACTATTGAAATGAAACAGTACCACAGAGTGACAAATAGGAGGACCAAAATATATTTTCACTCTTCCTACAGTTGCTGTTGAAGTGCTGTTGAAGATGGTCAGGTCACACTAGTCTTAATGGATCTTTAAGTCAAAAGGTGTTCCCCTTGTCATGAAAAACCATGAAAAAATATTTTGGATGAGAAAGAAAACAAGAATTCTTTTTCACATAGTGTGTGAGGTCTATGCTTCTAGACTAATGAAACCTCCACAATATCATGAACACAAAAGAATTGCCAAAGATACTGTCCCAGAACCAGTTAGAAAGAACAGGGCATTACACTTTGAATTCCCCCACTAAGTGAGATTTTTAACCACCTGGCTACTGGTTACTCTGGTTAATAATAATGCTAATTAAATAAAATTGTCTTGAAAATAATTAAAATGTTTTCCAACAGATGTGTAACAAAATAAACCCTTTCTACTGAGAAACTCGGTAGTTTGGTGCAGAAGATCTTAAATGGACCCCATTCCTCTAATAGAGTTCTTTAAGAAGAACCACTTATGCTTTGTATAGAGGGTAAGGTGTCATGACTCCTACTGAGGAGGAAGTTGTACTAGAGTTGTGCAGATAAATTTGAAACTGGCAATTGTAAAAGTGTCGAGTTTCAGCGTCTATTGCTTACAGCCTGGAACACACAGTTCACAAATTGTCTGTCTTGTTACAGGACTGTGGAATTGATCCAATAGTAATTCATCCTTGCATCCAAAAAGCTTCTTATTTATAATTTAGTACTGGATTCTGTGCAAGATGAACAGAGTATGTAGAGGCATGTATTGAAGTGACTCAGATGCAATGAGATTTTATTAACAGTAAATGAAACCATCAAGTGGAAAAACTGCATTTACTGATGACAGTAAAACTCCTGTTGGGATTGATTTCAAGGTCTGAATGTTTCATTATATCTTTCTTTCTACATCCTCCTGCTAAAAAGAAGATACTTTCAACACCATTTTTAAAGGAAAAAAATTGGAGATGGATTCTGTTGAACAAGGTTGAAAGTGTAACTTTATTGTCATAAAGTTCTCTTCTTCCATCCTCACCACATCCCAAACATCTGCTTCAGAAGAACTTCTGCCCTCCTGCTTCTACTTTCAGATTTCATAGTCACCAGTTGATGATTCAGTCACTCATTCTCATAGGCAGAAAGAAGAAACGGTTCAGAAATGTTTAAATGTTAGTGATATAAATCAGTTCTAACAGAAATTAAATCTAATAGGAAGGCTGAAAACCTGTCCTTTTATGTTACAGAAGAATCCCAGGAGGGATTTCATACTTTGTACTATGCTCTGTGCAAAAGACAGGAGATGGGGAGAGATGGGATCTTTTAAATGTTTTTGTGAATTCCAATTTGAATAAGGTTTTATGATTAATTGAAATAACATAGATAAAGACATACTATTATGTCATTAGCAAAACAAATTAGCTACTGTCCAACATAAACCCTTTATGTTCAGGAGCCTGCCCATGAAACTTCAAGGTGGTGTGCACATCCACTGTAAAGACTGCAGTTACACAGATTGTTTCAGATGCCTTTCATTACCTCAAGGATAAATTTTGAAACCAAAAAAAAATAAAGAAAAAAAGTAAATTAAAAAATTCCAAACCAAAGGCTTAAGTCACTACTGACAAAGCTTGAAGTCACAAGTGATCCCTAAATCAGGAAACCATCGGAAAGATGCTGCAGAGATCAGCGTCATCTCCAGGAGAAAATTTAACTTTTAGGGTGATGTGGCGTGTAATACATACACTGCTGAAGAATTTAAAGAATAGAAATAACCCAGGAATAATTTGGAAATAGGAATTTAAGCTGTAAATAAGCACTCATATTCTGTAGGACTGAACATGCTGAGGACTGTTAGCCCATCATAATTATGGCAAAATGGCATCTTGTTGCACTAATAATAAAAAACTCTTCTCTTTAAATAGATTTATTTTCTCTATTTATTATTTATCATTATTATTGTTACTAGCTTTGTTGTATCCTTTCTATCTAATTAATAATGCTCAACAAATTTCAGCAATACCACTAGTTTTTATACGTTGTTTTTCATTTACAGATCTGATATTGCTTTATCAGCTATAGGGAGAAGCGCCACCTAAAAGGTATTACTTACTTGCTTGTTTCACCTTTGGTTTGTCTGAGGAAAAAGAAAAAAAAGAAAAAGTAAAAATGGAAGGAAAAGAAAGGAGAGGGTAAAAGAGAAAAGAAAAAAGAGAAAACGTCTAAAAATTCCTGCCCTCGTTATATGATGATATATGTTATATATTAGGACATATCTTCACATAGGAAATGATATAGCCCCTAACTTAACTCAAATGTTGCTTGAGAGTGTATGTGAAAAAAGCTCATGATTCTCACCTAATATCTTCAAGACATTTGGACATAAAACCCAATCTCTCACAATCCGAATTAACCAATGATAATTACCTCCTTTCTTGTAATGTTAGATGCTACAGGAAGCTCTCAATTCTTTTAAGTATCCATTCACAACTGCTTTACAATAACAAGCAATAACTTCCTGGTGACATCCTGATGCTTGTTCATGCCATTTTTCAAACAAATAGGGTAAAGATTTAAAGTGCTGCCCATTCTCCAGACAGTTCCTTGCCTTCCTGCCTTCTCCTCTGCTCCGAACAGATGGAAAAGGAACATGTAACTTTTTTTTTTTTACCCCTAATAGGAGATCTGTGGACATAAATACTGATGCAACCTTTTAGTCTCTTCCTATAAAGTAGGCATTTGAGATCAAAAGCACAACTGTGTCACTGAACAATAAGTCACAACTGCTAAACAGAAGACTGCCAACACTCCAAGTTTTGCTGAAAGTCTCACTATATACAATGTACTTCTTAAAGCACAAATCCTAATTTTGACCATTTGAGATACGCTCTTGTTTTTATCATGTATTCTGGAGTATGACAGATAACATATCAAGTGATGTCATTTCTCAGTCCTAAAGCTCAAAATTTCCTCTTGTTTTTAAATATATATTTTTCCGATTGAGGAAAGACATTCTCACATTCCCCCTGAGTTTTCATACACCAAGGAGGAATGAATTAGAAACAGTTTCCTCTTCAGTCAAAGCTGCTTCTATCACCTTTCTTTTTCACTGTTTTATGAAAAATATAAATATATGTAATATTCAAAAATCTTCCCAAATTTGGCTCCTTTTTATTTATATGATGAGTGAATGAGTGGATTGGTCATAGTTCAGAGTGTAGAGGGCAACGCGATAAGAAGCAGGGGCAAGTTCTGTCTTAAAGTGTTCGTGTTCAGTTCTCTGCACCAGAGGACTTGAGTTGCTACCAGCCCTGGGAAGAAGCTGCAGTATTTGCAGAGGGACACTACATGTTGTTCTTCTACTTTTGACATGCAGAAACCAAATGGTTGCTGGCATGGGGAGACAGACCTGCTGCTGCTGCCCCTGAAAATACTTTGGCCCTGCTCCACTTCCACTGGGGTGGAATTTAAATCAATGGTTTAAAAAGCTCTGCTCAGTGGTAATCACATGCTTTATACTACACAACCTGTGCTCTTTATAGCGCAGGTAAAATAATTTGCACATAAACTTCTTTCTAAAGCTGGCACTTTGTAAAGGAGAGAAAACTGCCAGCAAACACTGGATCTTTGTTGCACGTGGCCAAACAGAGATGAGGCAGGGCAGGTGCCTGGAGAGCTCTCATATGGTGATGGGATGCAGAAGGCAAAGACATTGAGACTGACAAAGCCTGAAAACCTTGGGCAAGGTTTTCCTGATGCTAACATTTTCTGTGATAACTATCAAACAGCTGACAGCTGCTGCAGGGTGCTCTGACTGGCGTGAGTACTGCTGAGTCAAGCTGAAGCTGAGAAGCAAGAGAAAGGAAATGGATATTAGCTCAAGTGACCAAAATCACAGAGAACAAGCAGTGATGGCTGTCAAGTCCCCAGCTTAGGTCCTAGGTATTTCTGAGATTTGCAGCCTTATGTTGGTGTGCTCTGTGACTTCTTGTACACTTTAGGAGCTGAAAGTGATATGACCTTTTCGCTCTCCAACCTTTCTAGCCTCTGGGTTTTTTTCGCTTCCTTCATTTCTTTATTTCCGTCACTTAAGACTGCAAAGCTTTTTCTCTTCTCACCATCATCTCTTAAGAGCTAGAATTTTAACCCTTTATACAAGCAGTGTAGATTGCCTGTTATTGGAGAATGGCCTTGATTTTCCTGCTTCTCGTGGCCAGTGAAGTTGTATGCAGACGCTATGACTTGCTGATCTCTGTGCCATCAATATTTGCCATTCCTATGTGCCTACTTATTCTGCTTTTTCCTGCACCCAAAGTAGACCAGTCAGGCTTCATCTATATCAAATCCAAACACTGCTTTTACAAACATCTACAAATTCTTCTCTCCATTAGCCCTATAAGCTTTTGCAAACTGCAGTGGAGCTGCAGGGGGTTGAGGTTTTATCTGGGTTAGAAAGGCCTCTCTGCTGAGTCCAGGACAGCTGTGATTCAGTCTCAGAGACCTAAAAGTAAAGGTTGGGCACTGCCCAGGCTACAAGAACAGGAAAACTCCCATTGGACTTGTGGAACATGAAAGCTTCAGAATAGGAATTTGAAGTGAGTGATTTATTCACTTAAGCTTTTTGTGGTAGTTGTCATCTTGTGGAAGTGGGACAAAACCAGGTCTGAAAGGTAATTCTCTGTTGCTCTAATAAATAGTGCAGAGCTCTGGCAGATTGCTCTGGTAGAGCAATGGGTTTAAAGGCTGTTGTCATCCAGGTGTCTGCATCTGAGGTTTTCTGAATCTCTGTGTCATTGTCTTTTTAAGAGAAATGGTATCAACAGGCTTTGTCCACCCCCCCTCCCTTTTTTTTTTTTTTTTTTACCTTGCTCTGCTGCCTTCATTGTTTTTTCTTTCTTTTTTTCAGGTGCTGCTGAAAAATAAAGATAAGGTTTAAGAAAGATTTCTAGTCATAATTGTTGCTTCAAAAGACAAAGCCTTTTTAAAATAATTAAATGCTTAGAGATTTCTTTGAAGCAAATGATTTCAAAGACTTGCAGCCATGAGATAGTGTTTTGTTTTTGTTTTCTGATATATAACCACATAATAAATATTGTTGACCTACATTAGGAAGGAAGTTAAGCAAATATGGAACCTTTTTTGTTTCAATAATTGTATAATAGTTTTTTTCTTGATCTCAAAAACAAATGAGGCTAAGTTGCAGTGCATAACTATGCAGAGAGAGGACCAGGCAAGCAGCGCTATGCTTTGCACAGTTATAACATGAGGGTTCCCCACATGAGTGGGGATTTCTGTTTGTACCAGCAGAAAGCTTCACTCTGCATCCCTGGTAAGCAAAATACTTCAATGTATTCTTAACTTTAAGGATCTATTTAGTCTCACTGAATGTGACAGACCACAATCAGTCTATCTACTACAGACACCCAATTTAGTCTCTGTGACCGTGACTTTTGAGTACAAGAGAGAAGAGCAATTCAGACCACAGAAGATGGAGAGAAGCAGTTGTAGCAACTCAAGCCAGGATGTCTCAATACATCCAAATTGCTATTCATAAGCTTTAGTTTACCCACTTCCTAAATTGATTTGTAGAGCTTGACAGACTAGAGAGGTTGCCAAAAGAGGTTGTGGAGTCTCCTTCTCTGGAGATCTTCAAAACCCGCTTGGATGCAGTCCTGTGCCACGTGCTCTGCGTGACCCTGCGTGTGCAAGATGGTTGAACTGGATGATCTCTAAAGGTCCCTTCCAAACTTAAGGATTCTATGATTCTAGCCTAAAAAGCCTAAAAAGAGGATGTGCAGGAAGGGAACCCTTTCAGATTTTACTGTTTTAAAGAACTTTCACAAATAGGGGTATCTTCTTCTAATTTCTGACAATTTGCATAGTAGGTGTGGGAATGTGGATCACTGAATGCATTTAAAACAGCATATATTTTTTCTCATCTAATTAAATTTTTCAGGGACAACTATCTTGAAAATATGTAAACATACCTGTCTAACTGTTTGACTGTAAATAGTACCACCAATGCTTTACTTCTGTAAAACCACACTTTTATAATCATTATGCCAAATGAAAATAGTTTCTTTTAATTTGAAAAGGTATTCCCTTGCAGTGTTTGAGACATAAAAATATAGCATTAAGAAAATATGCTTCACTGGCACTGCCTAATTTAAAAGAAGTGCAAAACGTAAGCAATCATCGTAAATGGCAGGAGCTAAACTGGACACTGAAAATCAGTTCAGATGACTGATATCTTGAGTAAAGAAATATCTTTGCAATTACAGAGCTATCAGCACACAGAATCTGCTCAGTTTGTTATTTCAGCTTGTCAACGAAGGATGCATTTTCAACACTGTCTATTGCATGGAACACAACACGAAACAGTGGCAGTAAATTAAAACCCACAAGGTGGGCCTGTGCCTGTGAGCAAGTTCAATGAAGATGGTAAAGTATTGCACTTCTGCACTTCAGTTTACCTCAGATACTTTGGTTTGCTGAAGGTCAAGTCTAAGACTAAAAGGATGACCAACTGGATCCACAGAAAAAAAAAAAGTATGTAAGTACTACCTTTCTATTCCAGCACCTAGCTTTGTATTGGTATCACTAAGAATATAGAAAGTCAAAGAGGAGCAAAATTCTTCAGTTCTTAATTATAGATCTCCATTACTAATATCCATGTCACTCAGACCTAGATCAACAAAGTTGTTTAATTCAACGTTATACTAGAGACCTGCATGCTTAAAGGTTTTATTTTGTTTTTCTTTCTAAAGAGCTCAAGATTTCCTCTCTTTCATTGAGTATTTTCAAAATTATTGCCACCATTTTCAGGTAACAGCCTGAAAGGTGTCTTCTTTGTAAAAAGTGGCTTGAATTGTAGGTGTGGTCTATTTGCCTAGTTTTTTATATGCATGACTTAAGTAACCAGGATGCAGTATTTCTCTCCACAGAGGAAAAGGGTCAGGGATGAAAAACAAACAAACAAACAAACAAAAAAACCTATCTGAATCTGGAAAGGAGAATTCTGCCTGAGATGTGCATATCCAGTAAATTATAGTTAAAAAATAAAGAAGTAAATGAAGTAGGTGGTTTGGACTGCCTTTACATTTCACGCTAGCTTTCAGCAAAATGACTGGTAACCTGACATAATGCAAATAAAATGCATGCTTTCTGAAATAATTGTTCTCCTGTTTTCATCATAAACTCTTTGAAAAACAAATGCAAAAGTGCTTAACAGATGTTGTTTTGTGCCAAAGTAGCCAGGAGAGCAATTTTCATCAGTCAAGTATTTCTGCGTTTTTAATAGTTGTAGTCTACAATCAACTTTGTTAAAATATATTTATCCCAAAAGAGGCAGCTTGCATGACTAGCATCCCTGCCAGAAATATGCATTCTAAAATGTCACTGTTTTTAAAGCTATTTTGAGATACGAGGTCAGTGCGAAGGAAAAGTGAAAGAAAACCCTCTAACTGGAGACAAGTAACATCTCACATTATCCACATATAAACCTTGAAGTCATAGACCTTCCTTGTGATGACATGACAAATATCATGTAATGATGAACCTCAGAAGTATCTATAATGCTTTAGGAACTTTTTGGTTATACAAATGTAAAAAAAAAAAAAATCCCAACTGTAAAGAATTTATTAAACTATATGTGAGAAATTGAGACAAAAGTTCCTATGAGCTTGATAATTCATCAGAAGTACAAGTTAGCATGAATGGCTCAAATATCCTTCATGTTAGATAACAATCTTTTTTAATTATCAAAGAATCACATCAAGAAGCTCCCCTGTTTTTATATCAAGTCTGCTTGTTTTCCATGAACATGTTTAACAAATTTTAAGATTTGCCAACAGCTACTGAGTGTTGGAAGCCAAACTGCACCCAAAGAGCTGCTAAGCCTAAAGGGATTAACAGCAGAAAAATGGAAATATGCAAATAAAGAGCAGTAATAAAAGAATGAATAAACACATAAAAAAGCAAGGGTCTTTTTTTTCAGATCTAATAAGAGGTGAGAGGTACAACTGCTAAAGACTACAAGAATTTGTCTGGCATTGGAAAATTTATATTTAGAAGGAAACAACAGTATTCCTTTGTGATTCTTATTAAGAGGCAAAAGGAGGAGCTATAATATTTTAGAACAAATAACCTCAAACTTCAAAATTAGCAGCATAAAGTTAATTTTCGACCTCTTTTCAATAAGCATTTTTGCAGAAATTAAGAATTCCAGGTATAACATTTGCTCTTTCTATTTAATGTGCATTGGTGACCAATTAAAACAAAGTTTTATTTTGTTTTACTCTCTCATATTTACTTAAATCTGTGAGAAGAATTTCAGTTTCACTATTAGGCTGATTCTGCAATAAAATTATGGTTAAGAGCAAGAGGAAGGTTTTCGGTCGCGACAGCTCTTTCACAGCAGAAATAGTGGAATGATTGTTGTTTGATATAATGGGAATTAATGATGTTTATATCTCTTCACTATGAAAAAAAACTATGATTTTTTTTTTCAATTGCTCCTTACTTCAGTGACTCGTAAGGTATTTTTATTTATTTATTTATTTATTTTAATCCTGCAGTTTGCTGGCATCACAATGCAGACAAATTGTATGTAGAAATGTTCATTTTTTATCAAAACATGAAATAATATTCAGCAGATTTTGGGGCCATTCACAGCAACAAAGCAAAGATGCGAAGGCTCTATTTATTCAAAAACCCTGCTACTTTTGCTATTTTTAGGCAGAACTTGTCAGATGATGTAAAGAAAGAAACTAAAGAAACAGAGAGAATATAACCAATGGAGATAATATTTCTTTGATGTATATGACATCACTTCTTAGAAGTGGCCATGTCTTAAGGAAGTGACTTATTCCTGGAGGGGCAAATATTTCAGTTTTGCTCAGACCATAATGGGTAATAGGCATGGCGGGAATGGGTTCAGAGATGTTGGGTTGTTGACATCAAATACATAGAGCAGCATTACAGAAGAAATTATTATATATCAAAAAGATTTGTTTAGCAGTTTCAAGCAAGAAAAAAAAGCTTTATTCATTCACCCGTAGTTGCAAACCACATTTATTTTCAGCTTTTTCTATCCAGAATTTGCTAAAAATGCAAAAGCTTAATTCAACATACTTTTTTCTCTTGGTTCCTGTGTTTTGCCTGGTAGGAGCATAAAGAGAACAAATATCTAAATTAGTCTGGTTTCTGCTTTACTTAATGCCATTAACTACAAAGCAAACATAGCATTATGAATTTAGTCCATGAAGCGGAAAAATTAAAAACATCCAATAAAAATAATACCACACTACCTTTCCTTTTCTTATGCGAATCATCAAGAGAGGGATTCTACAACCCTTCCTCATGCTGTATAATATCACTGTACTGCTTCTTTAGTCTAGAAGAAGTCTATCTTTGACTTGCAGCAGACAGCTTTGGAAACCATCATTCACAAGTCTAGGCATTCGATACAAGCAGTCTCATTTTTTTCAGTGAGAATATTTGCAAAGCAGGGTGATCTTCGATATAAATGAAATGGACCCAGGGTGAAGTGCTTTTGCAATTTGTAATATGAAATCCCATTTTCCATTTGTATCTAGGATATAGCTGCCCTCTACAAGGTGCATGAAGACAATTTGGAAGCAAAGACTTACAGTGTATATGCAAAAGTCAGACACTGATGTGAGTTAAACATATGCTTAGCTTGAAGCTAAGTCCTTAGGGTTTCTCACCACACCCAGCGCACGGTGTATTCAGGCAGGGTAGAAAGTGTGGAGAAATCTCAAGAGCTCAAGTATATTTTAGCCTCCCCCATCAGTTTACCTGTGAAATGGAGGTTAAAGCTATTTCATGTAAGCCTCCCTGTAAAACTCCTTATAGTCAATAAAAAAAAAACAGGTGTTCAGTCATGGTGGTTTTGCTCCAGCTAGACAGGGTTATTGGTCTCTGTGTCATATTCTTATAGAAGATTGATTGCTTCTCCTTTCTGCCTTTCCTGAAAGTCTTATGATTTGACTTAAGGTTAGAAACTGAATTCAATGAAGCTGGGGAATTGCAGTATGTTAGTTCCTGGACACTCCAGGGAAATGACATCTGCTCTTTAGAGGGTCTTTGAGGTACTATAAGGAAGAGCCTTTGTTATTTAAAAGGTCTACTTCCTTTTAAGTAAGTCATGCCTATCAGATTTTTGTCACAAACTGCTTTTACATTTATAAGAATCAATATCAGCATTCCTCCATTTCGATTTAAAAAGTAAGTAAAGATACCCACCTTTTGACTTCTGAGTTTCCACAGCTGCTGTAAAATAAGAGTCCAGGAAATAAAATTTACAAATGCACAAAGAAACCAAGATTGGTCCTGTCAGCACTTCTATTCATCAATTTGCTAGGTATCTACACAAATTAGGCTAGTAACTCATTCTCCCAGTTTTTATTCAAAGGAAAACAGTCAGACATATGTTGCTTATTTGGACAGTCTCATGGCAGATGACTAATTAACCTGTAGCTCAAAAGATGTGAAAAACAAGGTTAATAGGTAGGGTATATATGGAACTTCAGTGACTCCACTATTTTCATATAACGAGACTGACAGGAGGAGTGAAAAACAGATTTCAGAATGGACTTATATTAGGCTCGGTTGAAGGAAATGCAAAAGAAATCTCTTTTAGCAGTAATTTACCAATTAAAAACATCTTTTCAAATATGTTGAAAAACTATTCAAATATTGTAGAAGATTCTCAACTGTATTGCTTGAATACATTTTTTTTTCTCATTTTAGCTTATTATTCTTCACAATTGGATTAGCTAAATCTGAGTTATCTAAATCTTTAACATTTTTCTTTCCACATTATTCACACCTTCTTTCTGAAGGCCCATGACAGGTTTTTATGCCATATGAGACATTCATTTTCTATAGATTGACTCTCTATTGTAGATTTTTTTTTTCTCAGAATCTGTCTAGGAAAAAAGAGTCAATTGAAAAGAATGAGTCATCAAGCTTGGCTGTAAAAAAAAATTAAAATCTTTCTGTTCCCCCAGACTTGGATGATCTGGAGAAGCAGATTCCAGCCTGGACTAAGAAAAGTGCCTAGCTATAGCAGAAACACATGGCATAGGTGCTGCAAGTAGAAACAAACCAAACCAAAAGACTCCCCTGCAAGCTATGAATTTCCGATTTTGTATTTTTCTCTATCAGCTTACTGTAACCTTCAAACAGACTCCCTTTGAAAACATAAAACTTTCAAAAACTGAAATAAAAAATCTCATGGCTGATGTACTTCTTATTTATAGCTGATTATACCTCCATTCCAGGAGAAGGCCAAATGGGTACACAGCTGCTTCACAGCCATTCATTGCTCAGATAAGTTTGATTAAACTGGCAAATACCTCTTGCAAATCTCTGGCTTTCCTTTTCTTGTCGCTTTACTTAATCCTTTACTTAACTTAAAATCAAACCAGATAAATGAAATTGTAAACCTTACTGTTTTTCACAGATCTTACCAGCTACTTTTACTTCTTTCTTCGCTGTCTTGGCTATAAAAACAAACAAAGAAGAAAGCAAATATTTTCATATGGCATGAGTTAATTTCAGCATTTAATAGGACAGTTGAGGGGTTGGGAAAAAATGACAATATTCACCAGATTCCATCATTTTTTCTTTCTTGTGTGGTTCTGAAAAAGAAAAAAAAAAAAAGGTTCACATTTCTCTTCTTGAAATGCTTAGCTTTTCATTGTCCAGGATAGGTTATTTTGCTCTCATTGTCCTGGATAGCTTATTTTGCTATCCTGGACAATGATTGCCATGTTACTAGTGGTTGTTGGATGTGGACATTGACTTTAGACTCCCAGCTCAGGCATGCCCTCCAATGCTTTCCTGCATGCCAACAAGCCCTTGTAGTTACCATCAGCTACTTCTTTACTCCTGGTCACCCCAGGCAAGCAGATTAAATGCTAAAATTGGATGCTGAAGGGCAATTTACCTCATATAAGCAGGTGTTAGAAGGAAACTCTAGCAACAAATTTGCCATTTTCTTTAGGGTGGTCTAACTGCTGGCCTGTGAACAGCCATACGTGCCTCAGGTCATCCATAATACACTTGATGTCTTCTTTTTTTTCTTATTTTTGTTGTTGTTGTTGTTGTTTTTCCTTCAGAGGGCTTGGAGAATAACCAGAACCATGACTGGATCTTACAAAATTTTAACAGTAGTTTCTGTAACAGCTTTTTCCTTCCTGACATAAATTGCTTCCAAATCCCTTCAGAGGTAGGTGGGCACTCAAAGGAAAGAGAGTGTACTGAACGCATCTCTTGGGAACATGCTCCACCAACTGTGGTTAGCAGACATAACAGCAGAAAAAGAGAGAAGCTTTTGCTGTCAGCAAATGAAACAAGGCTTTCAAAAAGCACATATTAAAGTTCTGGTGAGGAGGTTTGCATCCACATAGAAGCATTCCCTAAATTAACGAGCATTTGAGCTGACCGATCATGAGATAATGCCAGTTTCTATTAAATATGCACATCTGTCTGAGCCTGTCAGTTACTGCTATCTAATAATTACAGATTCTCCATGCTTATTATAGGAGAGATTTTCATTAACTTTGCAGGAATACAGCTGAGGAATACTAACATTTTAACAGTTTCCACACTGGAATCATGATACAGAGTTCCATATTCTAAGTGATTTTTTGATGTTGCAGTACCACTAAAACTACCATGACGGAAAGTCACTCAGATAACCTGCACTGCACCCTAAGCTCCAAGTCCACATTCAGCATCAGCAATCCAAATGGCCCACTGAATTGAATCACTTCCCTGGTATATTCCGTACATCTTCACTAACATAATCTAGACTGCAAAGAGGATATGATATAGGATGCTATAGAGCAGCTGTGCTTAAGTTTGAGTTTTCCTTGAGTCAAATAATCTAGTAGAAATAAGATTGATCAAAAGAAAATGAAATAATTTGAGGATATTGATTTCACCAGTTGATCGTTAAACATATTAATGTGGATAATATTAATATTCAATATTAAATCATAATCAATATTGTCATTCCACACACTCTCATTCTCAGTAAGTTTAGAACAAGCAACACATGCAATTCTATCTATCTGAAATGAAATGAAATACTCGATTTTATTTTCTGATTTAAATCTATCTGAACAGCGAGTTAAGCAAAATGTAGTTTCTAGAATAGTTTTTTTGTTGTGGTGGTGTTTTTAAGTCCAGCAAAACAAAACTTTAGCTTTCAGTATTATTTTTTCACCAAAATACTGATGGAATATCATCACAAATTCATAAGTAGTCTCTTTCAGGCAAAATCTACATTTCAAAGAAATGAAAATAGCTGACTAAAATTATGCTTTATATGGTTATACAAAGCACATTTTTATGAATTTATTATGTAATATTACATCTATCTATATATATATGTAATACTAGTTACATATATAACTAAATATATATGTACCCCTGGTGCTTTATAGTCAAAAGGGAAGCTTAGCAGACAGAAGAGTACAGAATAGCTTGACTGACTCAGTGAGTCTAATCGCAACAACAGCTGCAGCTTTGGTTTTGTGTAGCCCAAGTGCTCTTCAGAGTATCCAATTTCATACAGATATTTTAGGACTCATTCTGTGAAATGAGAGTTTTGATTGGTTTTGTGAGGTTTTCTGTTTTGGTTTGGCTCATGACTGCTTCCTGGAAACTGAAGAAAATGTAATTATGACTTTAGTGATTCTGAGGAAATTATTTTTCCCTCTCATTCCAAGATCTGTCTGCTCTCATGAGGTTTGGGAACTGTATGACATTAACATCAGTCCTCGAGAATTTTTGCACATTCTGAAATTTTTGGTTTATCTAGCTTTAGTTCCCTGTTTCCAAAAATGTAACATTAAGAATGTTTTACAGAGTTCCTTTTATAACAGTTTTGAGAAACATATGCAAAAGACTAATTCAGTAACTAATAGAATTTGCCATCACAGTTTTCTGGGGACAATTGGACATGACTATGAAATTCCGGTGATTCTTTTTCTAATATTTTAGTGGAATGAACTGAAATCTTTTATTGCATCTGCCACAGATTTGGGGCAGATTCAGATCTAAATCTTTTTATTTTGAATTCTTTGTGTTTGATTTCTTTTTCAGAAATGAAAAGTAAATTGGACATAACAAAGGATATTGCCAGATATTGCCAAATGATAATTGTGTGTAGACACATTAATCGAATTAGGTACATTACATATTTGCCATGACATTGGTCTTTAGCTTTAAAGAGGATTTTATTTATTTATATGTTTTCTGCATGCTTGAGACTATACCATATATGTTTATCTGGGAAATAAACTTCTGATGACAATACATGGATTTTCTACAATGCATGGAATTGAGATTTGTTTTGATTTAAAATTTCATTATGTTTATAAGCTCTGACACTTTTCTCTTTTATGACTTTTCCATCCTATGAGATATATTACATGTCCATAAAAACACACAAATATATTTTTGGTTTCATTACTAGTGGCACACTCCTAAATGCCCCTTAAAACAGATCCCACACTTGGCCTCTTCAGTATTTACCCAAAGCCAGACCATTCGTTAATGTGAAAGCAGTGCAGAAGAGCATCTACGCTGGCATATTTCCTATGGTGCCCTTTAGATCTTTACTGCCAAGAAGGATATTCATAAGCCATGACCTTCCACTATCTGCCAGAAGAAATAAATTGATATTTCATTCTGATTTGTACATAACTATGTAAACACATGTATATGTGTGTGTGTGTGTGTGTGCTATTTCTGTTATTTCAGATAAAGCACTCATGCCTAGGAAGTCTCCAGAAAAAATAAAGATTATGTATGGAATCTCAGATTGGGTAAAAAATAAATAATGTATCATTTGAATTTGCCTTTCTTTTGTAAACATCACATCTTATAATGAAGGCCACTCGCACCAAGTAGCTGCAGAAAATTCTTCTGTACTGTTGTTTAATTTCTGCTGCAAGTATTTCAGTGAATATAGTTTTACATTCGCTAAAGCCTGATGTTATCAAATTCTGTGAAGTGTCTTGAATACTGAAATCCTTGGAGAGGGGAAAGTTAGGCTGGTCTTACAGCCCTGTAATCTTGGTTTTATAGCTGTAATCTTGGTTTTATAGGCTATGTGCCTGTTGTTTTCCCTCTCACACCTTCATAATGTACTGGTAAATTAAAAGCGAATAAGAGAGGATGGTAAAGCTCTCCAAGATATCCTTTCACTATAAGTATTATGAACATAAGCATCCAGATACAGAAAAGATCCCTTTAGTCTCTCCTGTTGAAGGAGAAGGTTGCAGTGTGAGTTCTGTCATGCTATTACACCTGAGATCATCCATAGGAGTATGGCATCCAACTAGATTTTCCTAGTTCTCTGGCGCCTGAGACTGAGAAACTCAGCAGGTTTTATTTGCCTGCTGTTGTCTAATCAACAGGATTTATATCAGGAAACTCATTGCCACATCCATCACCACCATACTCATCAATTTATAAAAATATCAAGCTGGCCAAGTATATTTCTTTATGTAATAAGAACAGGCTAAGGAAGTCTCTAAATTGGTGAGATCATACCAAATACACACCTGCTCTTTTATAAATGAGCATTTGGAGGGATGGGAAAGTAAGCTTAGTTTGAGAGGTTTTCATGAAGAAAAGGAGCAGGCAGACTGAGAAGACAGTTCTGTCAATATTTTTGTATCAGAAATCGCCTGCTATGCTGGGAAATACTTGGGAAAAACAGTCTGAAAGAAAAGGGAAAAGGGGGAAGGGGAGGGAAGGGAAATACTCGGGAAGGGAAGGGAAGGGAAGGGAAGGGAAGGGAAGGGAGAAAATCTCCCTGTTTGGAGAAAATTCTCATTTCAAAAACATTGAAGTATATGGTTTTACCACTTGCTCTCACTCTAAAATTACATCACTGATATGTTCAAGCACGCGATAAATTCAAGATGTAGTATTATCATGTGTGCTATAGAAAACTTTACTTTTACATCTACCATTTATTAATCCACTCTTGCTCCTCTGAAAGTCAAGTGCCTTTTTCAGAATGGCTCCAGTGAGCAAGCTGAGGCTCATTTATAGCCTTTCTACCACAACAAACATGGTATCACTTCCAAAATATGGATTCCTAGGAAGTTAATCACCTACAAACTATATGTTACCTACAAACTATATTTTGGATTCAGCAAAGCTTAAGCATGTGCTTAAATGCTTTGCTGACTCAAGGCAGATTTGAATACATGATAAGTGCTTTGTTGAAATTGGGCCTAAATCTTGCCAAAAGTGCCTCTAATCAGGAAACAATTTTAGGGCTATTAAAGATTGCCAACGGTGGAACAACTCCCCATAAAATATCTTAAAGAGTGAACACTTTAAAAATCTTTTTAATTGTAATTTCTATTTAAAAGCATTTAAATTTGACTCTGTTTTACTCTCTTCATTGTTACTTTCATGCTTTAAGGAATGAAGTCTTTTTTTTTTTTTGGTAGTTAACTTGCTCCCCCTGCCTTGCTCTTGAGGTAACATCATTTTACTGTTAGTAATGCAATAGTATTGCTTTATTGCATTAGGCAGACTAGCAGACTAGACCATGACATTTAAAAATATCTGATAATAACTGAAAAAAACAAGGCTATAGTTTTAGTACAGTTGTCTTCAAACAGTCAACTATGGTGTGAAAGGAAGCATAGGAAATTATTTTAATACTATATGACACTGCAATTGTGTGTCTTATGTAAGGAAGGCATAAATGCAGTCATAGTGTGCCAGGCTAAGGGAGAGGGTATTTCAAGATCCCAGCAAAAACAGAAAAAAATATCCTGAATTGTAGGTCATTTACTTGAGAAGTTTTTTTTAAAAGGAGAATAAAAACAAATTTCGGAGTAGAAAACTTAGTGTGAGATAAGCTATTTCATGCTCCATTTAAATAAGTGCCATGTGTAAAGAATAGAAGGTTGTAAAGTAAAACCTCTAATATTGAAAAATTCTTTTCCTTTGAGTGCATGCATTTTGACATTAGCCAAAGACTAGTTCTTCCTTTCCCACTCAGAGTTAAGTAATGATGTAGTTGATATAATCCAGAAGGCACTTTATGATTTTTTCCTCTGCAGTACTTCCTCAGCTCTAAAATAGTGGTCAAAAAGTTAGGATGGAATGACTTGTGTAATATATCTACCTACAACTGATAGATTCCTGTAGATATAAAGGGAAGGTTGAGCATAAGCTGGCTGCTGTAAACACAGCTAAAATGCACTCCTGGCAGACAGGAGCAGAGTCAGCTACCAGACTCGAGAAGTAGGAACTCATTGGGACAAACAGCTGTAGAGAGTGGACCCAGCTTCTCCTGTCTTCTGCAGGCTGATGGGGCCTGCAAATCAGATTATCTCCTGAGCAAAGACACTCAAACCTTTAAAACCAGAAACTGAGTAAGACTTAAATACTTAAATACCCAAAGATTTAAGGTGATAGTGAGGAAGAAGACTGATAGGGAATCAGCATGTTAACCAGGATGGGAAAGTAAGCCTCTGCAATTCCAAAGGACAGCAGCATGATCCTGAAACTAAACCCAAAGACTCTGAGTAAAAACAGGTAAGGTTTTATTATTTTGTTTACCACTGCATATTCCCTGTGCTACCTGAGTGAAGATTTATTTTGTTCAGGAATCAAATGAAAAGACTATCCATATGCATATAATATGCTACCTTCATCATTTGTCCCTGAAGAGTGAAACTGCAAACCTCAAACATAAATTCTGAGGATGGCTGTACTTACATTACAAGAAAGTTTGCAAAGGTTAGCATCAAGGACGGGAAAACTGAACATGAGATCCTAGCAATGAAAATGAATTGCTAGGAAACACCTGTACATTAGGGATGCTAACCAGGGGCAGAAGTTTGGCTGCTCGCAGAGGGAAACTTCTGGGCACGTGGCACAGTCAGATCGGGACAAACATCGGTTGTTCCAATATGATTGTAAACTTTTCAATAAATATGCTGAATCTTACCTTTTGCACTGCTCAAATGATTTTAGCAACCTTTGAACTTAATTCTTTGAATTTATTTTTTTGCTACAGACAATCACTAAAAGCTAACTTTTAGCAAAACTTTTCCTCCATTTGAAAGCCTATCTGTTGTCCTGCCATCTTTGCCTGTTTATGTTATTTCTTCCCTTTATTCAGTGAATAGAACTGTTTCAAAGTATGGCAAGTATAAAATGCCTGCCCTTTCCTGTTGTTATATTTGCTGTTGGTGGCTTGAGATCTACGAATTCATTTGTTAAATAAAATGCTATGGCCAGTAGGATGTCTAACAACAGTCACTTTGATGGTGCACAGGTATTCAGGCAAGTCAATCCTAATGATTCCTGCAGAAAATCCGGTATCTTCCTGAACACATTGAAAGTGCTTATTTTATATTTCTCAAAGTAAGATAGTGTTCCAAACGGAGACTTTTTTCTTCATTTTTGGTTGATGCTGTTAACAGGATAGAAAAGAGCTCCTAATTTCTTTTTTTGCTGTAAAGAAACTAAATGCATACCTCGCTAAGCACATATCTTTTTTTTTTCTGTGTCTCTGTAGTGGACAGTTTTTCCTGCATTATGTGGAACATTTGGAACCTCTTAAACTGATCTCTGGTCAGAATTTTCAGAATAACTTGTTCCTAGTAATCTGTACCTACATTAAGAACTAATTTTCTACAAAACGTTGTTCTTTCTTTCTATTTCTCTCCAATACTGGAAAAGGTGGAGGCATAATAAAGGAATAATAACTCTAGCCCAATTGACAGTGTCAATTTGAGAGATGGGATGAAACTTTGACAATTTAAAATTGGCTCTTCCTCCATCATACTTATTTTAATCATTTGGGTCTAAAGTAAATGTCCCTAGTATTCAGAGGAAATTAGTGCTCACAAAGACTTTATACTAGGAATCCAAAGGGAATAATAAGATTTTTTATTTTTATTTTTTATGGACAGGAAGATATGAAAAAAAAGGCATTAAAGATCAGTAATTAAGAAATACAGAATCTGTTAAACATGCTGTAAAATTAAATTAAAAAATGCAAGACCATTCCAGGGAAATTCTGAGCTGCAATTAAGATGTAATTTTTACAGCGCTAAAAAGACTTGGATCTGATTTTTAATTCAGGCTAATCACCAGGGTAAAGCACTTTCATTAGTGCTGAAAGAAGGTGCAAATATATTGTATAATGTCAGGTTCTTTCAGGAAGAGAACTCACAGACAAGTTGTTCCCAACCATGATCCTGACTACAGAAAAATGGCAGTGTTATGCAGGACCCTGTGTCTAAGCAGCTTCTCTATGAATGCCACAAAATATGTTGCAGGGGAGCTCAATCACCTTCGCTCTTAGTTTAGTTGCAAAAATTCTTAATATTGTTGTATTCTATACCAGCTAACACCTTTCCGACAGGTTTTGAGTACATTTCTGCAACTAGCATTGGCTAGGAACCATTACCAAACAGTGATAACTGCAGGGTTAGATATGCAGCGGGCTCTGGGCATGTTTCCAAGTGAGGCTGAGGCGGGACAGGAGTGAGTGTAGATGATTCCCTTGCAGCTGGGGATCTCAGTTCCCCGGCGGTGGGATAGAGCACATGCTCAGCACCACATACCCCATCGCACTGAGAAACCCCAGAGCTTCTGTTCCCCAAAGCACGATCTAGCTACAGTGTGTGTTGCACTCGCAGTAAAATGGTGTGAGGGAATTCTGTGCCCTTTCATCAATGAAAAAGGATTTCAGTCCTCCAGTGAGATGTAAATGCAAACAAGAAGAAGATTAAGGGAACCACTTTCAGAATTTTATTAATCTTTAGAGTGAGATTAGGGCTTTGAGGGACAAAGTCTTTGGCTGCAATACTCTGGCCTGGGAAGTCCCATTCTCTCTCTCTGTCCCATTCTCTCTCTCTCTCTGCTCTTACTTGCTGCTATTTGCTTCTTACTTGCTGCTATTTGCTGACTCTTCAGTTTTACTGATACATTTGTTTACATCATCACAAATGAAAGTGATAAGAAAATTATTTAGCTTTGAACTAACTTTGACAACACTGCCATTTTATCGGTGTGTTTATGCCTGTGCTGATAGAAAGATAGATAGACAGACAGACAGATAGAGAAAGAGGCAGTTAGATTTTCTGTGCCATGATGATGTAAGAAAAATGAGCAGGAGGATATGGAGAGGCATATCATTAAACAATGTAATAGGAGAAGCCTTAGCATCATGGAATTGATGCATCAGTATCTTCTCTCCCTTCCGAATAACAGCAGTGAAAATGATTCTGCTTTTCTTAAAAGCCAACTGCTATGGTCTCCAGCTCATCTTCAGTTGTGTGCCAGAGTGGCAATTTTATAAGTTAGAGGATCCAGTACACAAGTTTGAAAATATACACATTGAAAATCAGGGAACAGAAATTCACTGAGAGTGATTCCTTAGAGGAGCCATCAGTTTCCAGACTCAGAAGTTCTCAGACTTCAGAGTTGCACATTAATTTGCCTCGCTCTTGCCACTTAAATATATAGAGAGATAAAAATAGTGTACAATGTATTAGACAAAGATTTCTTCACCAGTGACACCAAGACCAAGAACATATGTGATGTAGAGGCACTGGAAGATGACCAGCTGTGCTCTCAGTCTGTTTAGTACCCTAATAGGAATAAACCTTCAGCTTGAAGCATTCTGGGGTACAGGTTGCAATGTAATAAGAGATGTGAAAGAAAATTAAATATGAAATTGGATAATGGACTTAATTTACTGTACTAATAGGCAGCAGTCTGGTTATGATGTTGCCAAACAAGCATATTTAATATTTTGCTATGGTGAGTTATTCTGGGTGCAAATTAATTTTCAGAGAACAGTGCCATTTGGGGAGGGGAAGTAAAAATGAAGAAGTCAAAAAGCTATTGCTCTTTATCATCTGTAAGGAAAACTAGATATTTGGAAACATGTCAGAACAGATGAACCCATTTTATTTTTCCACAATAAGCCATGCCAGTTTTTCCCCTTTTCAATATCTTAAGCGGATTACTGTCACCACCATCCCTGCCAATAAGCAGACTCATTGGAATATTTTTCAAAAATGAACACAAATATTGGATGCAAGCAGGTGGGATGAATTAATTATAAACATATGGTTCTAACATAATGATTTCTGCAGTGCAGCGTGGAGACATTTAAGGGTCTAGCTATACAACACTCTTTGGCAATAAAACCTACTTACAAAATTTATCTGTTACACAGATATAAATGTTTGTGGAGCCAGACTCACTAAAATGATCCAGACTCAACAACCTGTCACACACACATACTTTTAGGGTATTTTTCTCATCCTAAGCCATGGCAATGATCTGGTTTACAGTATCTTCCCAGTTGTGTTAGCACAACTGGACAAGCTGTCAAGCTGAGGCACAACCACAGAAGACAGGGACTGGGAGGTGCGGGGAAATGGGACTTTTAAAGCCTGCTTCACATGATTAGCAGCTGCTTGATAAGCTCTACACTAGCCTATAGCAACCCTAACTGCAGGCTGCGAAACCTTTTGCAATGGAGGAAATTTAAAAGTTTCCCAGCTTGCATTCATCTTTGACCAATTCTTAGTCTGCTCTCTACTGATGCAATTATCATTTTCTTAGTTGATGGTTCAAATCTTTGAGGAGTTACACGCTCAGCTGGGTCACTGAAAAGATCCGGATTAGAGAAATATAGCCAGAGAACACACTTAAAGCAAAGAAAAAAAAATCCACATAGCAGATCCATATTGCCACACAAAGTTGAACCATTTGGAGGCATGAAGAAGTGGGGACACAGGCTGCAAATGGGGAAAGAGAGAGAGGACTGAGACCAGCCAGACTCTGCTGCCCGGGAAGGTTCCCATGTCTTGTGCCCCTGTGATGCCAGCACGAGGCTCAGCTCAGCTGCAGCCGGCCTGGAGAAGCCACTCTACTCTAAAGTAGAGGCATATCATGGATTTTATACCCATTCCATTTACACATGCAAATTCCCCTTTCTCATAGTTAGTTTAAACCCTGAAAAACACGTAAATATTCAGAGTATTTAGATTGTTACTCAAATTATTGGGTTTTACTAAGTTAAGCAGGTGCACTGGGCTTTTTTGAAGATGTCTGTGAAACAGACCAGACCAGGAATTAATAAAAAGTGGCAGTTTTTTTACAATCCAGTCTGAATTCTGATATAAAACAGTGGTATTATAAATACTACTACTGTATTTTAAAAAGTCTGCCTGTATTTTCAGTGAATACTAAGGCTGATTATCTATGAGCTCTGTTGGTTTCTGTAGAAAATAGTGCGAGATTAATGCTTTGAAAAATTAGATTCCTTTCTTGAGTGCCTACTTGAGTGCTTAAAAGCCTAACCTGGAAATTCAGATCTGTAAATACTTGCTTTTTTGAAACCGGGTTTTAAAATTTAGATTCATTTTTCTGATCTCCAGCCCTGAAAAAACAAACAAACAAAAGCCGAGCGTGCCACCTTTCTGCTGTCACAAAAGTCAGACACTTGCTACAGAAATTTTTATAGGACAAAAAGCTATTAGAAATGCTAGGGGACTATTCAAAATGCTATTGTTTTTCACAGAGAGTTTGCCTAAGGATTATCAAAATGCAATTTATTTTAAGAAGGCAAAAAGCCAAAACAGTGGCTTTCTATAATCCAGTAGATGGTGCTATGATGCAATAAACTGGTTCAATAATACAAGAAACACACTGAAGGTAAGAAAAATATATTTAGTCCTTTACCTTGTGCTGCTGGTTTTGTGGCAGGTGGTTTGGCTGCAGGAGCTTTTGCTGGCTCTTAAAAAAAAAAAAAAAAAAAAAAGAAACCAATTGCTAAGAGTTATATTTTGTAAGACAGAAACATGAGGAGCATTTCCAATGAAAGATACTGCCTGTGGCAAGTTTTTAAAGTGGAGAATCAGCCAAAGATTTTCCCCAGAAAGGAAAGTTGCTTTCAGCCAACTCAATGTCATGAAAAAAATAGCCATCCAAAGGTCTAAAGCAACCAGAAAACTCTTGCTATTAGCCATTGAATCACTTCTTTAACTTTTTTTTTTTTTTCATTTAGCCTTTGAACTTTCTTCTCGGGTGCCTGCTCCTGCAGAAGCAGGAGCTCCAACACGCATACTTGGCAAGTGGTAAGATGGCTACTTTCAGGACTGCAAGATACCTGCATTTATCTCTTCTTCCTCAGATAAAGTGTGCTGAGCAGCAACACTTTTGGGGGGTTTTCTTAACACCTCTGAAAACACACGGATTCTGGTTTCTTTTGGGTCCACATAATCTTTTGTTTTAATTTTAAATACTTTTTTTTTTTTTTGAGCAACCAGAATACTTTTCATTGGGGGAAAAAAATAACATGAAGGATATTTAGTTCCAAAATTTCTGTAAGTTATTTATATATTTAACTTTGCAGTAGTCTTAAAATAAAAGTTCAAGCATTTTAAACATTTTGGGGAAGCATATACTTTAATCATGCATTTGAGTGAACTTTTGAAGCCTTAGATATTTCCTAATTTTTATTATGCATCACACTTCCAGAACAGTCCAGAAAAGATTTCAGAAAAGATTCTGAACAGTCTTGCCATCAAAACTACTTGTAACTATCTTCACTGTGTTGAAGTTTGCTTCTACAGTTGAATGCTTACAAATTTATAGAAAAAACAGTGTAGGGCTCCCTTGTTACCCGTGTGTTGTTCTGAGAGAATGGCTTTGTTGTTTATGCAGAAAAGCCCAGTCTCAACAATTCCGCCTCGTGGTTTTGCATTTGTGAGGAGGCTCCGTTTACACAGGTCTGATGGTTTTCAGGTGACTGTCTGCAAACCTGCCGGACCCTGAATCGTCTCAACTCATTTAGAAACTTGCTGCTATTGAGAGCACACTTGGCTGAGACTTCGCTTGACACTTGCTGCCCTGTGAAACCTCTGCTTTTGAAGACAGTGACAGAAGGAGGGAGAGGCAGAACTGCCAGCCACAAAGAAGAATATGAGATTAGAAATAATATAAGAATGAATTTAGAAAGTGGAAGGCAGCTGGAGTCTAAACATGTCATTTTTCAATTATAAATGGTATAGCTACGTTCTTCTTTGTATTTCAACAATTCAGTAACTATAATTTTGGATTATTGAAACATGCTATTTGAAAGAACATGACATATAAAAGTGATCATAACCTACTGCATAATAGTGTCTTACTTTTAAGTTCTTTGGACACAGCAGCTTCTTCTTTATCTGTAACATAAAAAGACAACATATGCATGAAAACATGGTTAGAAAATGTGTAGGTAGACAGAAAACAGGAGTATTTGCTTTAGAGATAAAAACTTGATTTGCTGCAAAGTGCACTGAAATAACTCCGTGAATCATTTGAATCATGCTTCATGGTAGAATTGCATTAATTTAATTGAAAGTGCAAATGCAACAAAGTTTGGGTGAATATGGACACTCCTGTTTAAGTACAGTAAACTGTGGGAATTTCAAACTAATAAATTCTCCCACCTTGTGATGAAGAGTGTATGCATGGCTCTTGCAATGTGGAATAACCTGCAAGTCCTTGGATACTCAGTCCTAAGTCTAGACCCCTCAAAAGCAGGTAAAATCTGCCCTTGCTTAATCTAAATGAAATTAAAATAACTCCGTTATATCAAAACACAGCCTAATCAGACAGCCTCTCAGATTTAACTAAGCTGTTTGATCTCTGGTTAAGGCAGACAATTCTTCTATTGTAGAACATTTTTACGATGGGTGAGGGAAGATGTGGAATTTTTACCAAGTAGGTGCAAGGTGCAGAAATATTCAGGATGGACTATCTTTTCATTATAATTGTTTGTTCAATTTAACATCCAATACTTTATTTGGTTAGCAAACTGGGTCATTTTGATAACTGTCGTGAGCATCTGGCTTATCTTTTTGACTAGCATCACCCGTGCAGCCAAGAGCTGATTCATGAAAGCTCTGTGAGACAGGAAACAGAGAGATATGTAGGATGGTTGCAGAAGTTCTCTTGGATGCTCATAAGGAAATGAGCTTCCTTAATAATCTAAGTTGAGCCGAGAATATAGGTGTGATAATGCTTATGTCTACAACGTAAATGAATGATAAATTAAGGGCTCTCAAACACTAATATAAGAAGTACTTCAGGACAGAAACTGCCAACCTAAGTAGCTTGCAAAATGAAGACTATTCCATTACTGATAACGATATAAAGTTGCTTCAGTTTCTGTTGCTCTCTAAATTGCTATGAAAAAAGTTGATATGAGATAAAGTAATGCAAATGACTGCCAAGTTGTCTAATACAAAGTCGTGAAAAATTCAGGGGCAAATATATTTCTATTTGGGTGATATACTGCTCTGAAATAAAATGTTTCTAGGTTAATCCTCTGCTTCCATTAACTCTCTGTGAAAGCATGTTTTGCAGGCATTACTTCAAAGTATGATAATTACTACATTTAGATGAAATTAATCATGAAGCAGCTTTCAGCCACGTTATCTAGCTAAGGAGCCTGTTGAAGCCTTCAAGAACTGCCTATTAGTTGCCAGATATGGAAATTTTAAAAGGTGTACATTGCGCTGATATGAATCATTTATCACAATAATCTGCCATTGCTGGAGGTTATAAAAAAATAAATTGGCAGCATCATTTACAATAACATACGGGATCTAAATAAAGCCCTAAAGCTCTTTCTTTCATTTTTTTTCATATAAGTCATCATTTATTAGGATAACATACTTTAATATATTTTGGAGCCATAATTCATGTTAAAAGAATCAATGAATCTTCCCATCATCTGAAATACATAGTAACCGCTAAAGTCTGAGTAAATATCTGAACAACTTTTTCTGGTGAAGAAATTCTTACAATTGCTCTTATATTTAAGAGCAAAAAAATACCAATAGCTGATTCCAATAGCATGACATGACAAGAAAATGTAAATATTTTTACTTTTAGGCTACTCTTTTCAAGTCAAGATGCCTAAAGTTAGATTTTTAAATCCATATTTATGCAGCTGGCTAGGATGTTTTACAAAACATTTTCCAGAAGAAATTTTGTTGGATCCTAAAGCATAACTTTTGAAGGTATGCTTACATCAAAGTACCTCATGCCTACGTGAAATAAATGACCTAATTGTAAAGCTTTGAGTAATCTGTGGATCTGACTATTGGAAGGAAAAGTAATCAAGATCTCTGAACAAGTCCCTAAATCCAAGCACCTACTATTCTTAGCAGATATAGCTCTCTAAAGGGTACAAGGAGCAGGTAACTAAACTCACAGAAAGCAAGCAAACAAAAAAAAATGGAGTAATGAGTTATATTGCCTTTTTTATTTTCTACAGGTCTGTGGTTTTGATTTAAATTATTGGAGTGTATGTGTCACTGGGGAAGACAGCTCATAATATCTCAGATCTTCAAAGCTGTAATACTTTTTTTTTTTCTGGTCTCTCTTTCTGACCTTAATACTATACTGTCAATAGCTCTGCTTTTCAGGTTAGTTTAGAAGAGAGATTTCCAGGAGAAATTACCTTTTCTCTCCACTTGTGCTAGGCAAAGTGTACATGTTATCCTAAATATCTCTTTGCCAATCAGCCTGGGAAGAGTAATTTCCAGAACTTTAGATTTTTGTCTCAATAAAACTTCACATATGAGATCTGACAACAGAAAAGGAGTGTGTATCACATGGAGTCAGTAGTTACACTTCATGGAAACCTTATAACATATTTAGGACCATACAACATGTTAGCATCAGGCCAGGTGTGCTAGCTGTCTCAACCAGCAGCGCAATCAAAGGCACTGTGACCTTGAGACCTACTTGACATGCAGCCATAGGAAGTACTTCTTCGTATTGTTTTCTTCTGTTTTGTTTTCAACAACCTAAAGCAATGAAAAAATTCTTTTTTGTAAGTGACTGGGATTTACTATAGAAGATCAAGACTTTAAAATGTAATGTTGTTGGTATTTTGGGTTCCCAAATTCAAACCACTCAATTATTTAGAAGTTGCTGAGGCCCTTTTTTAGATTCCAGTCTTCTTAAAGACTTAGATAGACCACCCATCTACTAGGACATTGAAAGCTACTGGGTACTTCTGACAATCTTAACTATAGGCTTTTTTGAAAGCACCTGTAACAGGCTGAATACCAGAACTAACAAAATCTTTTGTCAGCTGTGTAGGACTGAGAACCAACCTTTTGTTTTACAGTTATTCTCAGGAGATATTGGAAGACAGATTTATTCTGCTCAGTAGTCACAAAATGTAAGTGTTATTGTACAATAAAAAGCAGCTCCCCTCTTTTCAGGTTTTGAACAGGGTTCTCTTTTACTGCCTCTTGAAAAATGATTATAGCTAAACTTTTTTGTTGTTGTTAAAAAAAACACCAAAATTTTAACAAACACAATCAGACTTTGTTCTTATCTGCACAGGCTAAAGGGATCAATTTTGAATTCAAACTAGGAATGTGCATCTGGCAGCCAGCATAGATGTATCTCAGAGAAACAGTAAAGCAGTGCTTTATTCTTTTGCCTCTTTTTAGTACAGAGCTCGATCTTTTCCTCGGGCCTCGATCAGCATTCTTTTGAAGTAAACTAGCAGTACACAGTAACTGCAAATGACATCTAAACTACACATGGGGCAAGACGAAAAAAATCCCTCTAAGCTCATATAGTGCTTTTCATGCCAGTGAGTCCCTAGGAGGTTCATAACAAGCCATTAGACAAGGATGTCCCGATGTTATACTACAGAGTGTGGTTGTGTGAGTTTAAACAAATTTACCAAACTGAGTATTTCAAACAATGGTCTGATGTGAATTCTATATCTAGAGTTCACAAAACCTTTACACATTTTTTAGCAATAGATTTATAACATAATGTACATTTTGGAATAGCAGATCTTCACTAGCCCCATACAACCTATCATTTTATGTATAAACAACAATTCTGGGAAATAGATACGTCTGAAAAGATATTCTTTTAAAAGGGCCCTCTATACTTTTTCTTCCTAGAAATGTCTTATTAATTTATATATACACACATACATACAAAGGGAAAAAAATCCTAAATTAAGGGTTTCAGACATTCAGAATAAATGAATATTTCAAAGAAGATATATTAATAGCTCTGCCAATAGCACACAGTTAACAATAGCTGCCTAAAGCCAGTTTCATTTCTGAAAGCATTGTTTTGAATATTGTATTGATATAAACCTTTCTTAGGAAGCTTACTGAAGAACATGATCATAATCTCAAATTTTCAACTAAAAATAGGAATATAAGGATTCCTCTGTCCTAGCTAATCTGAACTAAGCACTGAAACTTCTGGAAATTACTAAATGTCTACAGAATTCACTGAATCAAAAGCTAAAGAGAAATTTAAATTAAGTAGTTACTAATGAAGGAGTTGTCATCCTAAACCTTAGCTTGCATCCACTGCCTCCCTTCTTTACCTGCTAACTGATGACCACCTACCAGAATGGACTTAATTAAATCCTGCTAGTTGGCTAATTGGTCTACACACACCCACAGAAGAACCAAGTGTATCACACAACATGATCATAGCTCTATCAGTTAACTCAAAAAGAACTTCAACCTACAGCACTGCAAATCCTGCCTTGCTTGTCTCTTACCACTGATTTTGGCTTAGGTATTTAATTAGTTTCGTAGTAAAAAGTTGGTGAAGAAAGAAGAGCGCGGACAAATGAACAGAAACTTGAATTATCGGGGGAATGGTACTGAAAATTGACGTGTTATTTTCTGACACCATGAAGTGAGAATTGTTCTGGGTCTCCAGAAAAAAAAAAAAAAAAAAGGCTTTTGGCTGTTTTCATTGACCACCATTTGGAAACTTCCTTCTGATTTTGCACATCCAGCACCACAGCAGAGCTTTCGAGACAATGCATCTTATAAGCACAAAAGCTAATGTTCCATTTGCTGCCCTTTTGAGTAAGGGTTCAAAAGAGTGGAAATAAAAATGATAGCAGGTGGCATCTGATGGCTGAGAATTTCCATCATGTGAGTGAAAAACATAATTAAAGTCGCTAAGAGACCAGTCTCAGTACAATCTGCTTTCAAGCTGGCAGATGAACCCGAATTTAAAAACAATTTATTAAGTACCAAGATTTGTAGTTAATGTGATTTACAGTGGTAAAAGAGTAAGTCACCCTGGATAGCTGAGTGTTATGAAGTTAAGAATGAACCCCTATGAAACATAAGATAATTATATATGCATTTTTCAAAACTCCTACTGAAATATATTTTGGTCTAGTACTTTATTTATTTGAAGATCTTTCTTTTCTATAGCTTTTTCCATAAAAAAGTTAGTTATTTCAACTAATATTCCAGCAAGGGAAGTATTTTGACACCAAAGTGTGTGTTTAATTCTGAACTTTCCTTTAAAACTTGTACTCAGTTGCTTTCTAATTTATATTATTTCTGTTAATTTTATGCTGTTGCGTGGCATTAATAAAGTCAGCATCATCTTAGCACATTATAGAATTCTGGGGAGTATTCTTTTTTATTTTGATTTCAATCATGACTAAACCACAGATGCCAAGTATAGAAGCATCTATCAGAGTGCCTGCACTTTCTATGGTAATGTCTATTTTATAAAACATATAAGACATATATGTATATATAAAACAAATTAAGATTTTTTCAAAATTTCCTATCACAGGGTATTAAAACAATATTGTTTCTTCTTTTCAGGCTGTTGAAAATCTAGCAAACCTCCCTTTAGTCACTAACGTAAGATTTCCTTTGTTACCATGCACAACCCTAAAATTCAATATTGGCATACAAAAAGCTGTTCAGCAATACATTTGTCTCACATGGAAAATTCTGTGTTTGGACCAGCACTTGTTTCTGTTCTCTGTCTTAATCACTGAGCGGGAGACTGCCATATGCTCCATGACAGCTACTGACAGAAACTGCCCTTGCATCTTTCAAAGACTGTTTCTTGGTGAGTAGGAGAAAGGCAGCTCATTGTAACAGGGAGGCCAAAATCACCCACAACAAAAAGCAAAGGGCTGCACCACAGCTGCTTCAGAGCTATTCTTTGATCTCTATTGATCACGGACTCAGACTCAAACTAGAGTTTAAATAACTTTGGGAATAACTCAGGTCTCCTTACTATCCAAATATCCACAAAAGCCTTTTCTTCCAGTCATTTGTCAAACACTTAGAAGAAGTTCTGGGATCTAAGTTGGCTCTACGAGGATATAGCAGGAACTAATGTCTGCTTCATAAATAAAATAAGATATAAGTATTTGTAGTAATAGATCTATTCTTCCTGCTGTGTAAACGCTCATTAAAATTTATTGGCAGAGTCTAGTAACTCTTGAATCCCAGACCTCAGGTTTTCTGTTTAAAGCTCCTGAGCCTCTAGGGTAAGAGGTGAGGGAGAAATGGAGATGGGCTTACTACTGATAGGTCAAACTGGGAGGAAGCAAAACTGCAGTAACGTGAAGTCAAGTTTCCTCAAGCAGCATGGGACAAGATTATGAGAAACAATTTCTGATGGTGCTGATAACTAATGTGGGATATAAAGGGGTTGAAGGTTTTAGAACTGTGAAAAGGGAACATGCTTTTCTTGCTTAATATAGTAGAAAACTGGTGATGGTGCTTGTCTAACATTTTGGCAGATCATTTAAAGTTTAGTTTGCAAATCTCTCTAGCAGGGGTTGTTTTGCTGAGTATTGACTCTGGTATTTTAGTATATAAATAAAAATAAATATTTCACATAAAAACAATTGCTTCAAGTAAGCTTCCAGGAGCAGTGTTTTTTTCTTTTTCTTTTTTTTTTTTTTTTTTTTGTTAAGAGCAACACATTTCTTTGAGATTGGATTCAAGCGCTTTAACTACATCTACCATATCAAGTAAAGGCATAGGGAAAAAGCAGGGCATTTGATACCCTAAAGGGAGTCGACAAACTGACTTTAGTGCTCCCCAAAGCCTTTCTATGCTCAGCCCTTGTGTGTTTTGCTTCCCTATGCACTGCCTTTACACACCACCATGTCAATCCCCATTTACAAAGGAGGTCTATTTTATGAGTAGCCACACAGAACTGGAAAGCCCAAAGCAGCTCAGTATCAGAGATACGTAGAAGCCTAAGGTCCACAGAGCTTTCCCAAATGTTGTACAGCAATGTGCATGACTGAAATACTAAATGCTACCTCAAGCAGATTTCCTGAGATGATGAAAAAAGAGTTTCTTCAAAAGAGTCAAAAAAAAAAAAAAAGTAAAGAAAGATAGGAGCAAACAATGATTCAGTTATAGCAAGAAACAGTCTGCGCTTTGGGAATGACCAGTTTCAGCTGTAGCAGTGACTCATGGTTTCATTAATTAGTGATTACTCCTTTCTACTTTGAAATTGCTGAAATGGATTGAATTCAGTCTCCCCTACCACACAGCAGGTAGAAAAATGTTCCTTTGCCTTCTGTATTCACCAGGAATAGCTCAAAAAACCCAAACTCTGGAGCACAATATTAGACCACAGCCATCCATGTAAAGGATTTTAGAGTTACCATGTAAAGGTAACTCTAACTACAGAAGATACAATAATTTAGTAAGCCCTTCTTTTGTGTGTGGCAGATGTAGGCAATAACTTTAATTCCTAAAATTTAAGAACCATATTTTTTCCTCAAATGACCTTCCATACCATCATTGAGTTAGTGGATATATTATTACATATGAAAACTTTCTTCATCATTTTTTACTTTTTCTTAAAAAAAGTCTGGAGGATAGAGAGCCAATGCATTTCTCTTAAGAAAAATGGGCACCAATAATTTTTGAACTGCTTACAAGCAGATTCCTTTTTTAGAGTCAGACTAGGCTTTGTTAAACTGACATTTATTAAGCTTTATTATGATAGACATAATATGTCTTTTTTATGTATTGATCAACACATTTTGATTATTTCCTTTTTGTTGGACAGGCAGATATGCAGATGGCATCTGTGAACATTTTCACTATCATCATGAAGATTTTTTTTGTTCTTCAGAACATGGATACAGGCAGCATGCTCATTTTGGGAAAAGGGAAATCTTGAATAATGTAATGCCCATTCATTAATCTTTATAGGTGACATACAATACTCTAATTACACTCGTGAAAGTGAAGCAAAATCTATGAAAAAGCAACCTCACACAGAACCTACTGCAAACAAGCTAAAAATCAATACGCTTATAACCACAGCTATGTAAGACTCTTCCTCTGAAGAACATCTGCCCATTCTATTATCCTAATCACTCAATAATACTTCATCTGACTTAGTCTCTACGAGTTACATATAACAAGGCCACAAAATCAGCTCTGCTTCTTGAAAAATAGATCAAGAGAACAAGCATGGCCACTGGGAACATTTACTGCAAGGTTAAACAAACATAACTTAGAATAAAGAGTAAAGGATGCACTTATATGAATCAAGAACACCTCTATGAACCTTTCTGTGAGAAAGGTGTCCAGGAGACACCTCGTCCTTCTGAACATGTGGCTTAAAGAATTTTACCATCTATGTGGTTTCTAAAATTTAGTAAAAGCTTTTAAAAGTATATTTAAAGACCAAGGGATTTGTTTGTTTGTTTGTTTTAAAAGTAAAGTAAAACTAAAAAGCATCAGCCTAATTGAATACACTAAAGATTTTCACTGACTTTATTCAGCTCTGGGTCAAGCTTCCAGCTTGTCCACTGAGTGACAACAGAAAACAGATAGCACTGTCTGGTATATAATTACAATTTGACTGATGGGTCTGTGCATAGATATTTTGCATAGGATAATTATCTTAACTATCAGGTCTACTGATTCAGATGAACATCTTATTTTGAGGGAACAGAACTGTTTTTCTTCATTAAAAAGATTAACTTTGCTTTGTTTGAGGCATAGGCATATTCTAATCCTGTTATTTCTGGATGTGACTAGAAAAATAAACATTACATTAATCCCCAGACCAACATAAACACTGTTGATGTAATAAATTGGATTCTTTAATTAAAGCTATGCCACCCAGCTGGTAGCACACTGCAGGTACTTCATTTTACATAACTGAAAGACCAAATGCAAAAAGATTATTTGATTACCTGTGTGGTCTTTATATTGAGCATGTACTACATTCAAACTTGATTATTTCTAATATTGTCTTTCTCCAAAAAAGTACACTGACACACTGTCAGCACAACCTCAGAAGAGACTGACTCTCAGTGAAATGACTATTCTGCTTTGCTCAAGGATGATTCTCATGTCAGCTTATCAAACAAGTGATTTTATACTACAAATGCAAGCCTCCTTCCTTTTCTCTTTATTATTAAAGGGCTGGCATTTCTAATCCTTTACCAACAGGGTCTTACCACCGTTTTCACTTCTCTGATCATTCCCTGCTCCGTTGTGATCAAAGATGGAAACGAATGAAAGCCAGGAAGCACGTCTGGGCTGAGCAGTACTCAGCATAGCCTTGAAAGCTTTCAGCTCTCACAAGAGTTAGCAGAGGTTGTGCCACCGGAAGGCCCTTCAACATTATTCACCTGCCACTTAAATTTCATGGACAGAGCAGGCTTCTCAAACAGTGAGTATTCATTTCCTTCTCTTCTAGAGCTTTCTTTGCCCAGTACATGGAGGAAGGAGAGGGAGTGGAGAGGTAGAATTTCCTCTAAAGCTGATTTCATGCTAGATGAAAGAGATCGCTCCTTGCTCTCACAGTCCCCCGCAATCAATTCCAGTGTTGAGTACGGCAAGGTGAAGGAGACAAAAGGGGAAGACAGGGAAGGCTTATGTTTTTTCACAGCACTTCCAGTTCATAGAATGCTTAAGGTTGGAAGGGACCTCTAGAGGTCATCTAGTCCAACGCCCCTGCACTCGCAGTTTTTGTGCAATGATGAGCTCTATGTCCTGGAAGGGTGTAGGTGTTTGCTGCTGCTATAAACCACTGTTAGCATTCCCAGCTGAAGAATCCTTTCAGTGGGCAAAAGGGGATGATATTTGCAGAAACATCACGGTGACCTTGCAGCTTCTGTGCTATTTTCAAGAGTGGCAGACATGTTTAGGAACTCAATGCTCATAGAAGATCAATGGGAGTTACATGCCTGGCTTACCTTGACGCATCTGTGAATCCCACCAGTGCCATGATGCATCTTTATGCACCTAAGTATCACTGAAATCTTGTTGACAATCACTCCTGAAGGTGGAACTTAGGATTCAAGATTCACTGAGGGCTTTGAAAATTTCAGAGTGGGGCATACAGCATATCTTTTGAGATGCCTTCTATCTTGTTTCAGGAGCAGACTCCCTTAACATCCAGGCATATAGAGACCATGGGAATTGCTTTTCTTCTGTGTTTGCCTCACTATTATGATTTTTGCTTGTTTGTTTTTGTTTTGTTTTGTACTGCACCTTGCTGTTATCCTGTTTTCATATATCTGTTTTTATCTGCATGGAAGGATGAAATTTGATTTTTACTGTGTAGCCATATCTGCCTTCTGATGAATTTGAAAGCATCAATTAGAAAAGCAGACTCTTTTATTTTATCTCCCATGGAAGACGGAACACTTAGGTAGAGGAAAATAAAACAAGAAAGGAATTTCTGTTCTTCCAATAAACCTGCAACTCCTCTCTGAGGAGCTGACTTTCCACTGCATACTGCCTTTGCTTATGTGCCCCTCTGAAGGTGTACATCCACAATGCTCAAGGCTAGAATACACCATCAGATTATCTAGACTGACACTTTGTTGTCAGAGGCTCCTATATTTCAACTGGGTACTTTGTCAGATGATGTGTATTTTCCATTAGGTAAACAATCCCCTTCTGCAGACATCAAGGAAAGCAATATCCACCCTGCACTGTGTTAGTTTATCATTCTTAGTGCTAGGAACATGTACCTCATTTTCAGGCTGGATTCAGTTAGCTTTGGCTCCCAGTCATTCATTCTTGTTAAACTCTTCCTACTAGATTAAAGAAGAGAGCTGCAGTAGCCTTTTTTTTTTTTTTTTTTTTTGAAGGTACTTTAAGGTACACTATAACAAAGTCACCTCTTTCTTGAGGCATGAATAGAACTCTTTAACTCTCTCACTATGAGGCATATTCTCCATTTGTAAATGCCATTTTTTTTTCTGTGCTTCCTCCAATTTGACCACCATAACTATATGTACATTCCGGTCTCACCATCATGTGCCTTATGCAAAGGTGACGTATGGCCATGGCCTGCTTTCCTGTTGCCAGGTTTATTTCATGTGAATGAGAATTTTCACAAATGAAAAATTATCAGCCTCAACTTGCCATTCACCTTGTCAGTTTTGAAACTACTTTGACGATGTAAATGTAAATGGCAATACAATGCGCAAGGCAGTAGAAAATTGGGCCCTGCAGCCAGAGAGACTATATTTGGGTGTCACAAGAGAATATAACTCTTGAGTAATGGGATAAAATTAAGCAAGGGAAAATTTAGGCAGATTGGAATGAAATACTTCTTAACTGTGAGATCTATTAGGTTGTTGAATAATCTTCTGTGGGAATTGATGGAGGCCTAGTTACTTCAGACATTTAAAACTAAACTGGATAAAGCACTTCAAGCTATTCTTTAAGGAATTATCCTGCCCTGCCAGAGGGAAGGATTAGATGACCTAGTAGGTCATTTCCATCTCCACTTTCTCTGATTTTGTTATACAAAACCCCACAAACAGGAAATTGTTAGCTAAGTCAAGAGATACTATGAAACCCCTACCTGTACTACAGAAAGAGCAGTGAATAAAATCACCTACTGGTAACTATGCAGGAGACTTAATCCAGCATTTCTGTGGTTAGTAAATGCAGTCAGTTCTGAGAGTTTGATGTGAGGCTGTATGCAGAGGGGAAAACCTCTACTAATGTGAAAATGCTAGGAATCAGTAAATAACATCCAAATAATACAAAAGAGACTTTCCTACTCTTGTAGGAAAGGAGAGAAAAAAAAAAAGAGGAGGCCTGAGATACTAGCATCATGAGCAAGTAGCAACTTGTTCATGACATGAATTGAAGTCTGAAGCTTCAGTAAACCAGTTGGGAAAACTATATGTTTTTATACAATTTGATATGTGGGCATTAATTCATATAATGATAATAATTGAAATAATTGCTAATATGAAACTAGAGCCACCATCTTCTTTGCTGCAAGTTGGACAAACACACAGCAAGCCATAGCCTCTGCACACCTGTGCCAAGTGGATTAATGGCTAAATAGACAAAGCTGTCAAGATAATATTAGAAAGTAGTAACTTAAAAAAGGAAGATTCAGTTTTAAGGTCCTTACCTTGACCTTCCTTTGTGTGTGTTTCTGTGTGTAGTTGTGACCATGATTTGCTTTAAATTCATTCTAACCTCATAATACACTCTGCTCCCTTAACTATTGCCCTTATACATTCATTTTGTCTGCATAAGAATCATTAGGCAATTCATTGATTACTATTTGTCACTTAATTTTTGCATTCATCTCTCCTTCTCCCAATTTCTCTAAACCTAGCTGCAAATAAAGCCATGTTTTCATAAAAAAATAAAGAAACAGTGAAACAGCAGTCTATTCCCCTAAATGCCTGCCTTCTACATGCTAAAGCAGATCTTCTGAAAAAAGGTCCACACAATCCACAATGCCATGTGGATTGTATCTCAGTTTACCTCCACTGAACTTTATACCTTTTCCTCATACTTTGTTTGATAAGTCACAATAAAATCCATGAATAAAAATCTGTTATTTTCTTTACATGAGCCAGCCACTTACAAAAGCGTTTTGGCCTCTCTCTGTCTATACATCTCCATTTTGCCTTTGCAAAGCAGCCTCAACTGAGACAGCCTCTGCATCCCCCAGGCCTTGAAGAGATGACAATCAGGGTTCATCCAAGAGCATCTTTAACTCTATCGTCCGCTGACATCTATCATGTCACATCTATAGCGTTAGAGAAAATGAGATGTGCGGCTTTGGCCAGGCCAGGAGCAGCATGCCAAGACCTGTCAGCCCCTCATTCATTTTCTGGTCCAAAGAACACTCCTGAAGCTGACCTGGACAGTTGTGCATGGTGTCTCCAGAGCACAGATCCTCAGGGATGGCTGAAATGTCTTCCTACAAGTATGCACAATTACCACCCATTTTCCCATCATGAAAATCTGGGATCAACATTGTGTCGTGGATCAAAGCATTCAGTTCATTGCAGCTGGATCCATTCAAAGCATTTCAAGCAGTGTGCTGAGCACACTGCACTTTTCTAGATTAGGGGGTAGGCCAAGCATTTTTTTAAGTAGAAAACATCATCTCTCCAAAATGCTTTTTCTCAGAATGGTGTCACATCTGGAAGGCGTTATCTTTCTAGCCATGATTGCAATAGCATAAGGAGCTAGGGGAAATAAAACATGGGCACAACCTCTCTTAAATAGCCAGATTTGAAAGTGAAGAACAGAACAAAAACCAGAGAATTAAAGAAACTGGCCAGCAGGTGTCACTGCTTGTTCTCCTATCGTAATCAAAGGCTGATTAGTATAAAGAATGTAAGGGTAAAGCGGAGCCAAGGAAGTCACAAAATTAAATGGATTTTTGTTGTTTTTGTTTTTCAGATGAGGAAGTCAGAGGAATTTGTCTTTCTCTCTGTATAGAGCACAAAAACAAAGAACATACTGTTAGAGTGTAAAATGACCTTTTTTTTCTCCATTTCCTATTAAATCTTTGTCTTTTTGCAAGTACCAACTAGCCTTTAAAACAAAGTACAGTTGATGACAACACATATGTGGTCAACCAATTAAAAAAAAAAAAAGTCCTGGGAGGCAGGAGGTCATTTGCTCTTCTCTGATTACGTCCAGTGCAGGAGGTAGTGCAGACTGCCTAGACTTTCCTCTCAGCTTCATGATCACACTGGGTAACTGGGTAGGAGGCATACGTGAGTTCTGTGGCAGTCACAAGGTAATGTTTTCAATTTTTGCATCTGAGATCAACCTTCAGTTTATTTTTGCATGACTGAAGAACAGGATCACTTGAATTCTGCAGTGGCGTCATTAAAAGTATCTCAAGACCTGTAACTTTAAGACCACAGAGACTTCTATTCAGGAGGCAAACAGTTTACTTTGGTATCTAGGGAGACGGTGCCACCCTTCTTCCCTGCTAACACTCCTTGGTGTGAAACACATGATATTGCACCATGTGTCAGGGATGCATCTGCAGCACCACATAGCTCCACGATTATCACAGGGGCTCACACGAGAACCTTTGCCTTACTGGGAGCATAAAAATACCAACAGAGCAATATAAAGGTTTGCTCAGTGATCTGGGATGAGTAAGTCGGCACACCAAGAACTCCTTTTCTGCCTGCTAAGCAGAACTGTGCAGGGATACAGTGGACTCTGATACCTGCAAAACATTTGTCGCCATGGGTCAGAGTCTAGGCGTTTTTGGACACCTGCCCAGGGGATCAGTACATTTCTTGTCATGAGCATCAGTTGTGCTGGCTGATGTCCCAGGTTTCTGAGACTATGAAAGTTTGGGATATTTAATCAAGCTAACATATGTTTAGCCTTCAAAAAATATATATCTTCTGCCCAGTGGGCAACTAGTCTGGTGATGCATCCTATATTTGAATATTCATATGTGGAAAATGGGGGAAAGGCATTTCCCCCCTTGTACGTTTTTTTCTGGGATTTACTGTCAAAAATGTTGCACAAGATGTAGGTATTTTTGTTACTTACTAATTGAAATTATGCAGCAATAACAGGAAGGCAAAATCATCTTTGACAGCTGAGCAGAGCTTTAGTTAGAAAATGGTGTGATGATCCAGGCTGACATTTCAGTGCTTTTCAAGCTCATTTATTACCTATGCTACCTATGCTATTTGTTGTGAGAACTAAAATAAGTGGGAAAAGCATTTGCAGCAATCAGACTTAAAAGCAAAGATTGCTGGAGAACACTATGAATGTTTGGGAATGCTTATAGAGGAAGAAGCAAAGATGTTTCAGAGCATTGAGATTTTAAGAGCATGAAGAGACACCCTGCGAACAAACTAGGAGCACCCGAAAACACTAATATCCGCATAACAAAGTTTAATTTCCACTAAGAAATAAACCCTAGTGTGACCATACTAGCAGAATTACGTTCTATAAGCTTACTTTGTAAGAACATAAGAAGAATGAAAGAGGGAGAGATCTCTCTTTTGTAGCCATTTTCCTACCTGTGATATTTATCAGACAGGATGTTTTGAACTATTATCACTTGTGCAATAATAGTCTGACACTTTGGGCTTTCACAAAAAGTTACAGGTCACATTCACTGCCACTGGGGCTATCCCTGCCTAAAAAAAACCTGCTGAAAGCCCTGATCTTTTGCTTGAGGCTGTATACCGAGGCTTTCAAAAGAAGAAACTCTATTCTTAGACTGAAAGCTGGACACCTCCGAATTAAGGTGATCAAGACCACTGCCCACTCTAGGAGACCTTGGCTAATGCCTGTTACTCTGGGCTCATCAAGTCCCTTTCTGAGTATTTGGAGTATTTGGAGATGTAGTCTCTTCACCTAGAAGAGCACTGAATAGATTTTTCTAAAATGGGTGGTTGTGCCAGGCCCTTGTGTCTAACAATTATGTTTGTTTAAGCCAAATCTCTGAGTTTGTAACAACGGAATTATCTATTTTTCAGAACAGTTAACATGGTGTTTTTGTATTAGCTGAAGGTCAGAGGATTAATGTGTTTTTATCTTCAATGCATTTTTAAAAGCTAATTAAGAATCCTCCAGTTCATTCTCTGCTAAAGACTGAAAACATTTTGCATTAGGTAACTCTTGCTTCTCCTCAGCAGAAAGAATGAGAGAGAGGGAAAGGAGAAATAGAGGAGCTGAGAAAGAGTGAGCTGGCATGCAAATAAACAAATGCATCACAGAGACACAGTTAGAGAGCAATAAAGAACTCCACTTTGGTAACTACTAGAGATTAAATTCTATCATGGACAATAGGGCTAATCTAAAACATTAATCAGCAAATATTCAGTATTTGCAGTGGAGTGATGGAGCAGTCCTTGTTACAAGGAGAGAAATGGAGAGGCGTAGCTGAAAGTGTTGCTCTGAGAGTCCTGGTGGCTTTGCGCCAGATGTGAGCCTCCTGGGACATTTCCATGAGGATGAAGAAGAGCAGCAGGACTGGAGCGCCAGGAGGTCAGTCCTGGCAGAAGCCAGCTCTCTCAAGCACAGGGACAAGCAAGAAGGGGTTGAAGTTGGATGCCCACCCTTCAGCTCCAGGGGTTTGGGAGATTGATGGGAAGCAAAATGAGACACAAACTCAGAAACGTGCAGAAGTAACTGAAAGATTTGAAAACCAGGGTGAAGAGCTTATATTTAATGCATTGGCTACTGCCTATGCTTTTAATAAGAAAAAAAAATGGAAGTGTTCCTATACTCTTTAGTTTTGGATGCTTATCTGTGCTGCTGATTCAAACTCTCTGAGGTTCATCTGCTCTATGTGCCCAAAGCATGTAAATACTGTCAGACACTGAGGTAGTCTCATTTCAAAACTGGGCTATGCACTACTATTCTGATCATCAAATGTGGCAATTATTTCAGGCTTAAAACCTTTTAGGGATAACAATAGGTGCTGCCAATCAAAGCTAGGATGTACACAAGCCTTCAAAGAGCAAGCTGAATGAGGAATAACAGCAACATGTGTAGCTAGAATATATTATGGATTACCATCCTCTAACACAAAGGCTAGTAAACTCTTCAAAATGCAGCAACCTACAGAGCTAATAAAAGGGATAGAAGTGTATGGATGTCTCGGTTTGCCTAATTTGTGTCTTTCTAGCATTGATAGGATGACTCACTGGATTTAGCAACAGCTTGTGAAGATGAACATATTAATAACGTTATGCTGCAGCTATGCCATAAAATGTAATCTTTTAAAATTCTCTATCCTCAAATAAAATACAGGTTTAGAACCAGAATAAAATTAGATATATGAAGTGTTGGCTTATTTTCTTTTAAAATCTGTGTTTAGACTTGTAAGTATGCAATCTTAACTTGGAAGGAGTATTCCTTTCCCTTCCACAACGGACTATTCCTAACTATAATAGAGGAAAACCTACTAAAATAGGGCACCAGAAGTATACCAAGGTATACTTGTGTCATTCTGTGTAGTTTTATATATCAAGCATAACTTAACATTTTTCTTTTCATCCATAAACATTTGAATAGGAAAGCTTATGTAGACCATGTATGAATCAACAACAAAGAAGTCTGTTTCATATTCAGATTTGCATATATAATCCATCATGTTAGTAAACAATGGGATATATATCCTCTTAGCTTTTGATACAATTCAGCAGATTTGAATAATTAGATAACAGAGCACAAGACTTACCATGAGAACATAGCAACTAGACCCCTGAATCTTTCAATCCTATTTAAAACCTTTCTTCATGGTTTTAGGCATTACTCTAATTTAAAGAAAGGCTGGTCTGAGTACTTAGTGACATGCAGGAACTTATTTAGGAAGTCTCTGGCAAAGCAGAATGCAGAACCAGCTTCTTTAGGCATTAAGGTGATACCAAACTGCTAGACTGACTATTTTGTTTCTCCCCAATTCTAATGAGACTCAGTTTCACGAACTGCAAGAGCCACCTACTAGAACTATGTTTATATTTGTAGATTAACCATACTTGCAGATGTATTGAAACAATTAACAGGAAAAAAAAAGTTTTGGATAAGACCCAAATGGTAATTTCCAGATTTATTTAAAAGAATATATTGTTTTTATGCTAGGTAGCATGAAACACAATTAATTAGGTTCAGGACAATTGCTAGCATTATTTTTAACTTACTTTAATTTTCTCAGGGGATAAAGTGTCAGAAAGATAACCACCTATTTTCTACCATATGAGGTAGCTTGATATGTAGATTTTACTATTTGCACTTAAAATGAGATGAATTTGTGAAATGATTCATGAAAATCATTTGCACTCCATCCGTTCTTTCTGTTCCATGTACCCTTTGAGGCTATTTATACTCTTGGTTGACTTAGGATTTGAGAGGAAAAAAAGGTGTTTCTAAAGTTTTTATAAAAACCTCAAGATAATTGAAACTCACACTCAATAATACTCACATAATTGAAAATTGCATACATAGTTATATATATTACATGTAGACACATTCGTACATATATGTATATATATACGTGTGCCAAGCTTGGAGTCTTACATGATAATGACTTACACACACCCCTGTCTCAGTTGTTAAAAACCTGAAAGTGCCTATACTAAGTAGTCAGATGTTTACAGCAGAGAGAGACTTCATTTTCTTACCTGCTTTTTTAATTTCAGGGACAGCTGTCTTCTCATGAGCTTTCTCTTTTTTTCCTTCTTTTTCTAGGATTTAATTAAAGAAAGTCAATTGATATGCTAGAACTGTGAATCATACACTCAAATATGCAGTCAGCCAAGCCCTGGTGGGTACATGCTGAAAAAATTGTGACTTATTTGGGAGTTTAGTTCAGATTATTCCCTTATAGCACTTGCACCCTACTAGCCACAGAGCAATCAACTGAAATGAAAATTAATCACTATGCATCAACTATGGATGATTTGGACCCTTAATAATTCATCAAAGGCTAGGCGAAAATCATCAGTGCATGAATGTGGCACCTTTTAGCTTAAGCTGCAGTAGCAATGAGATCATTAATAAATAATGAATGATATAAATATTTTCCCATGAAAGCAAGGCCTTTGGTGGATTTTAGATGCTTCCTGGGAATGAATGATCCAAAATGTTATCTAGATGGATGTCAGGGCCTCACAATAAGATCTCTACAAATTTCAATTGTGAGTCTATCCCAAAAAATAATAAAAAACATACATTTCCACACTCAGAAAATGGAACACCATGTACTGTGTGATACTTCCCATGAGTTTTGCCTGTGGCGATATTACTATGTCCTGCTCTCCATACAGACTCTATTAAAATAGCATAAGAAGCCCATGGACATCCACCAAATGGCAGGAAAAGACTTCGGAATACATCAGACACTGAAGACATCCGAGACTGAAAACGTAGTAGCATATAGGCTGCTGCACTGCAAGCAGTGAGTAAGGAAGTAAGGGAAGGACAGTAGAGAGCCAGGAGCATAGGACTGACCTAAAAAATAGCAATGGCATCTGAGCCACTCACAGGAATAAAAGCTGAATGATGCCAATAAGAAGTTTTCCCAAACCATACCTTTCTTCTTGGTTTCCGTGGTAGCCTTCTTTACATGAGTCACCTTCTTTTCCTCTTCTATTTCTAAGGAAGGAAATAGAAGTTCAGCTGAGTCATACATGTATGTCTGGCATGGGAATACTTGACTAGCTATAATAGGCTCTAGATTAGATAAGCCTGTCATTGATTTAGGAGTTTACTATCATCAGCTCAGAAATACTTCTTAGAACTTGAATTATATTTCTGAGCTGTTGCTAGTAAACTGCATTGCAGCTATGGATAGAACTGGAACCAGTGTGTGCACGAGGTAATTATTTAAGTAAGCACTTACTCAAGAAATTATGCTGCTAACCTAGTGTAACTAAAGGTTTAGCGTGGTGATTAAGTAGCCTGAACCTTCTCTGCCTGAATAAGTGCTTCTTTTATAAAATCAGACTTAATGATGGCAAAACTTGCAAGTGATACTTGGGAGTAAGTGCAGAATACCGTGAAAGGCCTGCATATATAATATCCCTTTATAAAACTTTTTTATGAATTGAACCTTTGAAACTGTCATTACAGGATATCTGTTATTCATGGAGAACTGTAGTTAAGCAATCTTCTATAAAAGAACGTGACTCATTCTTTTAAAAGCATCTGCCTCTATTTTATCAGTTCACTGGACAACAATAGAAATAAGCATAGTGTTTTTCCTTTATTTATAAAGGCTATAAAGATTTAATTATTCTATTAGTATAATATAATAATAGAAAATGGATAGTTCAGTGTATGGAAAAGAAAGCTATAATTCTTCATTGTTTCCTTTTTAGGAACGAACCCACAACTTGATGATAGTACAATAATAGCTAATCTAAATGCTCTTTTAAATACTCATCCAAAAAGAGCCAATTTTATTATCTTCAGGTTGTCATGCACAGCTTTGGATTTTGATGAAATGTAATTTTATTTTTGTGATGATTTACTGAATGACTATGCATATAAAGCTAATTTGTATTACTGCACCAAACAGCACAAGTACATGAGCCTTTAAGTAAGTGAGAGGTGTTTTCTTTACTTTAAGATACAGAAATATTTCCTGAAGCAGATCCAAGAAGCAAATACATTATTATCCCTTGCATAAATTAATATGAAGATAAAAGAAAGATGAAACTTCTCACTTCACTAGCTACCACAGTAGGCTTGGGCATGAAAAAATATACACAAACAGGGAAATGCAAGACAGCTTGCTTTCTGAAACTAAAATAAACAAATAGTTGTATTCTTGATAGAAAAATAGATTTCTTCACAGAATACACAAATTCCAGTCTGTCCAGAGTAGTTTCATAAATAAAATTTTCCCTATCATGAAGGCAATATTTGTCAATATTCAAGACCTGTTTGAGCCATAGTGCTGCTGATTTTCTGACAAATTGTTGAATGTTTAGAAGGATCATGTTGCATTGCATTTGTTCGTTGTTTTAAAGAGTTTTGTTTATTGTCCCCTTATGTTATCTTGATACAATGAAGCAGAAAACCCTTGTCTGTATTTATAGAATGCCTCTCCCAGTGTTTTGTGCCTCATACTCCTTGTCAAAACCGACTCAAACCGTTTCATAGCTCCACTTTCCTGTGCTACCCTCAGGTTAAAAGTACAAGGAGAATACAGAATGCATCCATTTCATTGCTAAATAATTTCAGCAATTAATTCCACTGCCGTAATTTTCTTTCCTGAAGTTCTAGAATTACAATATTCCAAGTGCCCAGGGAGCCTAAAGTGAGTTATATTCTCTATGAGTTTTGTAAGGGAGGAATACAGAAAGGTGTTAAAGAAGTACGGCCCCTCTGTCCCATTAACACTGTCCATTGCAGCATATTCACTCTTGACTTCCATATAAATCTCAGCTGTATCTAGTTTCACTGATGTCCCGTCCACCTACTACTGACAAATGTTCATGTAAATTAAACTGATACACTTGGTAAATGGATAGCACAAGAAGAGTTATTTCTTGAATCAATATACTTACTCTCAATTGGATTCACAGATTTTCTCCACATTTAAATTGTGGTATTTTAGAGTGTATATTTAACACCAGCAAAAATATAATTTCTGAAATATTAAATCCAGTGATTTTCCTACAGATATGTACAAAGCTAAATTGAGAGGCAGAACAAATAAATAAATAAATAAACAAACAGTAGCTTAGCCAGGTCTTTTGCACTGTAAAATTATGAGCCTCATCTGCTAATCTAAAGTGCTTATTTCTTTAGCTAGAAACAGCAGTAGGGATGCAAACAGCTGCAGTTCAGCTGTATAAGGAAGGACCATTATATGCACGAGCACTGGACTACAGAAAGGAACACAAGGTGTTTTTGACAGTTCAGGGCTGACTCTAACGTGTAATTGAAGTCCAACTGAATATAGAAAAATCCATTGTATTTGCTATTGATATGTTATTTATTACTGTAGCTGACATGATTGTTTTGTCAGGAGCACTAGTCTTACATAGCGCCTCCTTATGTACAGGGTGTAAAAGATAAACAACTGCACTTTCTTCAAAAATTTACAAGAAAATTATGGATATAACCATATGACAGTGTACAAAATAAGAGAATCAATCAGCAAGTCAAGCAATGGACTTTGCATTCAATAAAAATTTTCATAGAATGTGAAAAAGTGGGTCTTTATGTAGAACAAGGAGGAAACGAATGTATGAAGAGCTGTGTGAATTAAAACAGTAATCTACTACCACATGGGAAATTCAGGAGAAACTTTTTCCTGAGAAGAGAAAATAATTGCATGGAATATTTTACTCGAGAAGTGGCTGAAGCAGAGAGATCCCTAAAACAAAAACAGAAACAAGCAAACAAAAAATAAGATTTATTTCTTTCAACATAAGGTATGGTAAGGGACTGAGGACACTGATGAAAATCCAGGTGAGATTCAATAGGAGCCAAGAAAAGAGCTGTATTAACCTGAATTACTTCAACAGCTCTCGTAGTGGCTTTGTGTGTTGTCATGGACTGTCAACTAGTTCTGGGGCAACAGGGGAAGGGGAGATAATAGAAAAACGCTAACAACGCAGCACGTGAAAACAGGCCTGGTAAGAACAGACTGCTGCTGTGCCACGGCCGAGAAGAGTCTAAATTTAGGAGTGTGCTTGATTTACTAGGCGCAATGTCACGGGGGCAGTGCTGGGTGTCTGGAAAAGGAAGTTGTGGCGAGAGGTTCTTCTCCATATCTTCCCAGGTGCCCAAGGTGCCTACATGAATAGTGACTGAAAGAACTTGTTGACTCATCCTACCAGACAAACGGAGGTAAGAAAGGTAGCAAAATACAGCCAGTGATGCTGAGTTTTGGGGAGGCCTGTGTATTAATTTTTCATATACACATAGCGGGGCTGAATGTCAGAAGTTTGGGGATGTTTTGGTTCAGATAAGCCTTCTAAAGTTCAGATACTTATACAAGGCTTATCTGCATTTATCTAATACCCTGTTGTCAGGAAATCTTGGGAGAAAAGTCCTTGTGAGAGACTTTTGATATTGCATGGCTTTGTGAATTACTGCAACAGCTTTTACTGCCTACTAATTCTGGTCCTCATAGAAATGAGGAACAGAGATGAAAGCGTAGTCACACACAGACAGAACAGAACAAAACAAAAGCTAACTTAGCTTTTTCCAACCTCTGAGAAGCTATGTTTCAGACTGAATGCAATAGGTAAAACTTCATTCTATTTTTCTGCAAGCAGCTTTGTTCACCTTAAACTCTCAAAATCATAACTCAAAACATTCTAAAACTGGAATTCCTTATCTGTTTTGAAGAGATTATTTTTGTTTCTTTGTTTTAACAGGTGACTGAAATCCTCTCCCAGATGAACTTACTGAGAGATTTGCCACTAATTTCAGTGGTAAATCAGTGCCACTGATTTTCAGGATTTCCTTCTAAATATTAAATGATTAATTATTTTTCTCTTTTTGATGGTATCTCTTTCCCCTTTGCATTATGCTTAGGGTGGATAATGACATTAGATTACTTAGTTTCACATTGGCTTCCAGTCATTTTCAAACACATTCATACTATAAGGCACTGTTAGGTTTACAGTCATTTTAAAGTAATTAAAAGAAATGCAAGGAAAATTTCCCTCTTTGTCGCTGAAATTCTGATTCACTAGGAAACATGAATCAATAGCAGCACTAATTATGTTGCCAGTACTGGGAACAATTTCGATGATGCTTTGCATGCTTTTGAGAATACTTTGGGGCAAGAATGTGGCGTGCTTTTGAGCAGGAATGTCTGGGGTTTAGGAGAAGGGTCATACAGCGCTATACAGAACTTCTGTGAGGGTCACCTCATCTTTCCAAAGAAAAATGAAATCTTCACATTTTAAACCCAGAGAAATTAATCCACGTCTTTTTATTTCACAGTCAAATTGTATGCAAAAGGCTACTGCTTACTTAAAATAATTTAAAAAACTAAGAGTCTTAAATATTTTTTGAAGTTAGTTGGTTTTGTTTTCTTGGGTAGATATTGGTAAATATTTATTTTTAAATATAGAGTCTAATATTATTAATTGGAATAAATAATAATAATGATGAGAAAATATAGCATTATGCCTAATCAAAATGTACATAGCTCTATATTTTTAATCAGTTTGTTACATTTTGGTAAGTGTTTTCTTTCCTAATTGCAGTTTATTTTTTTCTGTCTCATCAGTAGAATAAAAGTAGTACAGAGAAACTTCATGTCATTAAGTAAAATGTCAAGGGCTTTCTGAAACAGTGAAGATTTAGGCTTTTCTTCATCATAGCTAAATCACTGGAGTTTACTGCTTAAATATATAATTTAAATCATTGAATAAATAACTCTGAAATCTTGTGCATATGGTTTCCAAGATTTAATTATTGTTGTTAGTACAGACTCATGGAGACATAGGCTCACATTTCTCCTAAAACCTTATTTTAATCCTATATATACAGTATCCTATTAAAGCTACCTGCTGTTTCTTCTGACAAGCTAGGTTAAAACACAACATAGTGTATTATATTTCCAACAGAAAAGAATTTCCTCTTTGTTTTTGTTCACACTTGGATTAAAACTGATCATAGAATGGATTTTCATCCTGGATATATTTGCAGGATCATTAGAAATGTTGTAAATTTGGTCAAAAGCACAACATTCTGATTTTTTATTGTATATTGAATCACAGTATTGCATTAAAAAGATTCTTTTAAGGGTAATTGTTTTTACAGACAAAAGACAAAAAAAATCTGAAATAATCCATGTGCAGAGGGGAAAACAGTTCAAATATCGTATAGAGGCAGATTGATTTGTACAATTGTGTTTCTACATTTTTGTGTAAGTGTACTTATATACTTCTAAACATTGAGGAAGTTTTGTCACAATTTCTATTGGCTTTAGTAATTTAGCCACTCTTAGTTATATCCCCTAATGTTATGTTCATGAACTGAGATATAGACCAAAATTTCTTCTTAAAAATAGTCTGCATTCTGTACAGCATAGAAACCTGACATAGCTTTCAATTGCAATGCCAATTTAGCCTCCACAGGAGTTTTGGATGAAGTTAAAGAAAACTATTTCATAGTGATCCAATTTACTGTCTTCTGCAAAATCTATAGTTAAAGCATTCAAACAGTGGCTAGCAAAAGTTGGGCTTTAGTTGGGCTTTTTTTTTTAATCCCTCAGAGATGCTTCACAGACATTTATAAGATTTTTTTTTTTTCACCTCATTTGGTATCACAAACGCTAGCAAGACTGCAGATAACAGCCAGTATGCTTCAGTTAGTTAGTCACACATGGGAGACTTTTCACAGACCTTCATGATCCGTTAACAAATCAGAGTAGCTTGGTGGATCACTATTCTGTGATGAACGCTCTGCCTCTCAGATATGGATTTCCAAGGCAATATAACTTTGAAAAATCATATTTGGATACAATGCTATTCAAAGTACTTCTGTGGTACAGAGCTTATGTCTGTCTGAGATCACAGGTAGTGGGCTTTAAGAAGCCTTCCTCTAACAGGCCTCACACAAGGGTGCACTAGTCTTGGGCAAAAGCACAGGTATGACATTGTGCAACAACTAATAGAAAGCTATAGTCTTTTGAAAAGCTTAGTTTCCACATTTCTTGTCTGACTTCAGGTCCCTCCTTAGAGATTACCCTATCATGTCAGGGAGCATCAGAAGGGAGAGTCCTTCCTAGCTGTACAGGGAAAGGGAAGAAGCAGGAAAGCTTATGGGCTGAGCAAAAAAAGACAAGACCTGAGCAAACAGATTCACAGACCACCAACTGTAACCTGCAAAACAACCTTAGCATGTCAGTGGATAATGAAGGCTAGGAAAGAGAGAGATAAAAGGTATGGAGAAGAGAGCAGTTGAAGGAGATGCATGTTAAAATCAGACTTGAGAGAGCCATGGAAAACAGATCTGCTCAAATCACAGCCCAAACCAGTGTCTTCCCTAGATGGCAGTATCACAGTATTAGCATGTAGAAGAGCCCGCTTCCAAATCCTTGTGAAAACTCCAGGGAAAAAAAAAAAAAAAAAAAAAGGTAAAGGATTTAAAATGGGTTATTTTACTTCACAGTTTGCCAAACAAGATTTCGAAGCTTGAACAGATGTTGAAATATGTATCAATGTCCTTCTGTTCACAAATTCTCTTTCCTTCTTCACTTTTTCATTGTTACTGGATTTTTTGTTTGCCTGTTTTGTTTTCCTTTTCTATTTGTCACTTGAAACTTCAAACTTGTCAGTGTGCTTTGAGTGTAAGATCTCAAGACAGCACCACTCTTCAAAATAGCCAAACCACTGTGAAATAGTAGTGTAATGATCAGTTCTTTTCCCTTCTGACTATAGGAATACAAAGTATTTTGCTTTCATGCCAGAAGACACCTGAAAGACTTAATTCATATACTTGTTCTTGAATACATCTGATTACATACAAACTGAATACAGTATACATTTTAGATATACCTTACTTCATCAGCCCATTTCCAAAAGACTTACCATGGAAATGAAGGAAGAGAGAATGACAATGACATGCAGAGAAAGGTTGAGAGTGAATTCAACAGAGTCTCTTTTTTTTTCTGCTGGGCACTAGTTACCAGCCATGAAAATCTTTCGTTATCAAGTATCAAATCACAGAGGCGCTTGGTAGATGCAGCCACTAAATAGTCCACATTACTACTAAATAGTCCACATTAGTGCACAGAAATAGACTGATTCAAGATTGCCTAAGAAGTCAGTGGCAAAACTGGACAAAGTGAAAACATCTCTATTTAAACTTTAGGCTTTCCGACTTGGTGACATTCAGAGACTAGATAGAAAACCATATAAAAGGTGAAAGCAGCCAATAAAAGCTGAAAAGATTGACTCTTTGCTAGAAAAAATCTTTTCATAAATTTCCTCGGTGACCACTGCACTGTTACTTTCAACATTTTCATCTTTTTTTTTTTTTTTGAGTTGATTGCTTTTCAAAGGCTGAGCCAGTCATTCCATGCTATATAAAGTATATTTAGCAATTAACAAATGCTTGTGCTTGTTCACTATTATGTGAATTTATTATACTATCTTTATCCCTATTTAAGATAAGAACAATCCTTTGTTTCAACCTCTTTCTTCTCCTGTTCGGTCACATGCAGTAATATCCCACTCAGAAAGGTAAGAAGTCACAGATTGATGTCTCTCCAGCTGTGTCAGAGATTTAAATTTCTCCTCTTAATACTTTTTCTACCTCTGATTTTTCACCAAATATTCTTATAAATTGCTAAATTATTTTTGCCAGGGCTGAAATAAAGCTCTGGGATTTAAAGTTCCTAAAGTCAATGTGTTATCTAGCCTAGTGCAACATATAGTTTCTCACAGTAGCGTTTTTCTAGTGATTCTTCCTTCATCATTTCTTCTAAAACTCTTGCATGAATGGCATTATCTTCTGGTGACTGGTCTTCAGCCTTATAGGGAATTCAGTTGTATGATTTTGAGCAGATAATCTGCTCCCCAATTTGATTTGCCAAATGGGTGTCTAATTTACATTCACAATTACTGCAATTGCATGCATAAATGAGCTAATGAAACACACAAATGTGTAACTGGTCATAAATAGTCATTTCCATGTGCAATTGCAGTAATTGCATGCTCCTTATGATTTTGAAAATCAAGAACTTAATGTTAATTTGATGCTAGTTCGTGTTGTGTAACAGTTATATTTAAAGATTAGGTTTATCACTCAACAAATGTAGCAGTCTTTTTCTATTATGTCTTTTCTTCCATTACAGTTAATTGGTAGATAATGGTCCTTAACATTGCGAGAACTCTTTTTTTTTTTTTTTTTGCCTACAAGAAGGATTCAAACCTTTCCCTCAAATAGGTAGGAGTGCAGGTTGTTTATAAATAGTCTATTGTGGCACAGTAACTATAGATGTTTACTCTTTCAAATAATATTTGAGAGAAAGAGATACTAAGACATTTAACTTCTTTTGTCCAGATATTTTGATTCACAATAAGCACCACATTACAGCAATATCTATTCAATTCAACTCTTTGTTTCAATCATAGGCACTGCCAATATCCCTCTTTAGCTTTCCATTTTCATATGCAGGCAAATCTTGTGGCTTTTGTCCCAAACCCCATGCGGTTTTGTCTTAGATTGCAACTGCATTCTGTATAACACAGACCTATGACCTCTATGAGACAGGCTGGAAAGTGCCATGGTAGCATTCAGTGACTCCAAAGTATTATATGAAATCAGGTGTATAATTATATAACAATATTCATAAGTTTTATATTATTAAATTTTATTTTTTATGTAGAGACCAGTAATGTATATTACCGTAGTATTTTTGAAGAGATGGACACAGTCCAGTTTAAATGAATATTTAAATTTTTGTATGCTCAAAATGCATATTTCAACCATTTTACTGAAATGATTAGATAGTAAACAATATGATTCAATTGCAGGGTTTTATGTTTTAATCTTCTTATAGTAGCATTTGACTACGTATTTTATTTTCAGTAGTTTTAACAATAGAAATAGAGTTAGTAAATGTAGCCAGAAATATTGTCTTCATTTTTGTAGAAAATACACAGAAACACAGCAGAATAGCAATAAATGAAAGAGCAATCCAGAGTAAATTAAGAGGATAATGTTGATTATCCTGAACATTTGGATGGCTATTTATGGCTGAGTACTTTCCAAATGACTTTATTTTACAGATTGGGTCTCAATTCCACAATCTATTTCATTCAGGAAATCCCTTGGGCCATCTGTGGGAGTGCTAGAAGGAATACTTAGGTCTCATCATGTGAATATGCTTGTACCATTCACATCCCAAGCACAATTATTTGATCAATTTTGTAATATAGGTTATATTCATAAGCAAAGTCAAACAGAATAGCGAGTCTAGCTCACAAGTAAAAGTCAATAAATTAGCAAAAGACTCAAACTTGCCTTCAGCAGTTGCTGGCTTCTTCCTTGGACTATGTTCCAGAAGAAGACGAGGAGATACCATTTCCTTATGTCCTGAACGTGGGTCTACAGGTTAAGAAGCATGGAAAATGAATTTACTAACAGACTTAGGTCTGTTCACTAGCAGATTCACTAGCAGATTGAGTTTCCATCAGAATTGTTTATGTTTAAAATATGACACCGTGCATAAAAGTTATTATCTTCCAGACATCATAGGAAGAAATTGCATTTCTCAACAAACACAGTAACGTATTTCTAAGAGACACATTTTAAATCAGTGAAGACCAAGTGACTCAAGCATATGCTGAAATTCTCACAGTTCTATTTTTCTTTGTTAGAATAAAAACCTCAGAAGAATAATACAGTAATAATAAGGTTACATATCCACAATTCCTCTTCTACAGTAAAAGTATATTTATTTTATGTCAGGCCTATGATCTTCAGTTGTTCCCTTAAGTTCACTTATTATGAACTTCCTGAAACACTGGTAAAAAATACTATGCTTTTCATCGTCGAGGATGATTCTTAATTAGCCAATACCAAGCAGGTTATTCACTGTAAACACCAACTATCTTCTGATCCCAGCGGCTGACTGAAATGCCTCTTCTCTTTTGTACTATTGCAGTTTACTCTCGCATAGCACTGAACTGGGACTTTTGGTACTAAAGAAGTCTATGCGCAGATTCCGTGCTTTATTAAAGATAGTTTTCACTTCATTTCCGCAAACATTAACAACCAGATCTTTCATTCTCTTATATTATGTCTTTTCTGATTTATAATGCTTGTTTACAGTCTCCTATTTTCTTTTAATTTCTTCCTCTGGCATTTATTTTTAGTAGGCAGCATGTACTATCCGAGACAACTTGGAAAGCATGGTTTGTTCTGTGTCCTGTGAAATAAAATTAGTTAGTTACATGTGATATGATGCAGTCATATGCACCGACATACATTCCCCACACCACATGCAATCATGCTCTTAGGTCTCACCTCCAGCTCCACACCAGAAAATCAAAGCCATGTCTCATGCTTGGTGATGGAAGAGAAAGGCACCTTGGAAAATGCAGCATCATACTTACCCCTCCCATTTTACACAGGTATGTATACTCACACAGGATGCATGCGAAAAACATTGTCTTGAAGAGAAAGTGGGTTTTGAGCTCCATGGTCTTAAAGTTATTGCATCTCATCAGCAGATGTATGATCACAGGCAAACAATTTGCAAGCGCATAGTTTAGTTCTTCAAGTAATTTGCATAAAAATCACACATGGAGCTGCCCAAACTTGACTTATAAGCCTGAGTCACTGACAAAATGTTGACACGTTGACAAAATTAAGGCATTCAAGGTACTATGCGACAAATGGTAAAAATGTCAGGTTTTACACATTTTTCCTCTCTTGGCAATAACCACAGCTGGATATTTCATCACAGAATGATTTTAGCTGTATGTGATTGAAATGAATGGTAGACAAACTTTAGGATTCCAGCTGCCTTGCCATGAATTTTCCAAACACTTTGTACCCTAAAAAATCATCTTTAAATTGCAAACCAAGCTATTGAGGTGCCAAATACCATTTGTTTCTAGCAGGAACAGCTATATAACCATAACTTCTCTCAGTATACAGGGACTTCACTAATTGCCTTCCTAGTTCCGAAAGAAAACAAAAGTACTTTGAAAATTGGTGAAGAATGGGTAAATAAACGTTTTTTTTCTTCTAGTTTTGATTAAAATTCTGGACAACAGCTTTTCAATTTCTTTTTTCTTTCTTGTTTATCTTATTTTTATTTTATTTTATTTTATTTTATTTTATTTTATTTTATTTTATTTTATTTTATTTTATTTTATTTTATTTTATTTTATTTTTATCTGCACTAGATTGCGTATCCCTACATGGAAAAAGTGACAAATTTTACAATTTGGACTAATCACTTTCTGTGAAGGATGATAAAGGGCAGTGTCTGTTGTGGGCAGCAAAGATGTAGCATCTCTAGGTCAAAGCATAGAATGGCCCCATTTTCTTTCTGTTCCTTGCTGTAATAGCGGTTTTCTAATGATTGCACTTGTGTTAGTCATTGCTATACCATTTATTGCTAATGACTTGTCAAGTTCTATTTGATAGTGTTACAAGTTTTAAGCAAATCATTTATTTCATGCAAATTGACCACATGATCCAATATGAGAGTGTTTTAAGCACCAAAAGCTTAGGCTTCACAGATCAAAAACTTTCCCTAAGGCCAGAATGTTTGTTCTGAGCAGGTTTCCATCCACCCTGATAAAAAGCTTCTTTAATGTTTCCATGTGTTATTAAATGTCTCTCTATTCACTTTGATGGGAATGCAAAGGATAGTAGTCGAATAAATATTTTATCCATTCTTTTGATAAAATATGTTAAAGGGGATATCCTAAGTCAAATTTCCTTTCTATCCCTTTTTTTTTTCCTGTAAGTTATAAAGCACAAGTGGTTTTTGCAGCACAGAGAACTCATAAATAGAAATGAGGAATTGGCCTCAGCAGATCAGACCATTAGGATTAATGGAGTCCACTATCTTGACTCCAGCAGTGGCCAGTCGGACATATATCCATGATGTAAATGAGATGAAGGCAGGATATTTTTAATGATCAGAGTAGATGATCAGATTCCTCCATGAATCATGAATAGTCATTATCCAGATTACTATTATTATTTTTTTCACATAAAGTTATCTCGCTGGTTTAAAAATGCAGTCACAGCAGAGCATTGGAATTTAAAGCCTGCATATTTACTTGCTTCTCATTTCAAACAAAGTCATTATTTTTATGCTGTGAGATAAGCTAAAATGGTTGATCTGACTTGATTTTTTTTTATTAGAATTTGATTTCTCCAGAAGACATAGAGTTGGAATTGGATACACATTTCTATGCCTAATCTGTCCATGCAGTTGTGCTGTGTATTTATTTATTTCATTTTTTGGGTGTTTTTTTTTTTTTTTTTTGGTATGCAAATACCTCCTTCATGTACAACATGGTAAGCAACTACTTGACAAATTACAGCTGATAGACACTGAGTTAGAGTGAAATGTACTGACTTTCTTAAAGCTCACTATGAGAAAAAATGCCATGTCAAGATATGACTAGCTTTCTCCACTGCCTGAAAGGAAGAAATGTGATCCAAAGATGAGTAGAGGCTTTAAGAAACTACATGCTAATGTAAATATTTCATCAAAACTAAGCTACAGTCGTCAAGTTCCATGAAATTTCTATCACCAGTGTTCACAACAGCACTTGAGATACGTTGAAGAAATGCCTTCTAACTAGGTTTATGAACACATAAGGTGAATATTTTAGAATTTATGTTGCGTGATAAGAAGTACAAGATAAACTGTTGATAACCTTAATCTTCTAAATCTAAGAATGATCTTTCTACACTTGTCAAAAATGCCTTTTCAAAGCATTGAAGATAAATTCATTTGTTATGATAACAGCAAAGCATGTGAGTTTTCTTTCCTGCCTGATCTGTCCATTTGTTTTTTTTTTTTTTTTTTTCTGCAGCAATCGTAACTGGAAAAGTCTCTAGATTTACCTGTGTATTTCAAAAGATACTGGAATTAAAGAAAATATACATATATAAAATTATATATCAGCTAAAGGTATTGTAGATGGCAGCATATTCAAATTGTATATGTGGAGGAAATGCTATCACCACAGAAAATGATAAATCAAGACACCTTTCCTATGACTGTACATTTCCTTGTGTCTCCCTCACAGCCATATAAATGGTTATTGGAAGAGTGAGAATCCTTCAGGATGACAGCACCAACACTTTGCACAATGCCTCTCAAAGACAAATTTTTTCAGATAAATCCGGATTTTCCCAGATGCGGCATTTTTTCCCTCATCACAGTAGAAATAATCAAAATAAAGTGAGCACACTCTTTGTAGAGTCATTTGTTATCAAAACTAAATTTGAATCAAATATTTCATGAAGCTTGGAAAAAGACATGGAGCAGAAGAATGAGGTAAGACTGCCAAATATGCTTTTAGAGGACTGAAATCTCAATGGGATCATGCTGTTCTGGCTGGGTTTCCAGTTTTGACATGTAAGTTTCTTGAAGTTTAAGATGAGCCTCCCTTCTTATTGCTAGCTGTCACTCTTCAGATGTAAGAATGTCACTACTCTGAAGAAGGGTTTCTGTATTTTTTTTTTCTGATGAAAAGCTATAAGGAAATTGTTTTGCTTAAGAAAGAATAGCTGAAGGCCAAAAGATGAAATTTTGTAATTATGTTGAATAACACATGCACTCATCTGGGGGGAAGGAGAGAGTTAAAAGGCAGGTGCCCCAAACAGATTATATTTCTGAATACCAAACAGTTCTCAACATATGATGTGTTGGTGTAGACTAGTAAATTAAATGGTGCCAGGGAATTATCCCAGTCTCTAGAATTCAGACATATATATTCTGTAACTTTTTTTTGAATGATCTCTGACAGTTTCGAGCAAACATCACTGTCTCAAACAATTCTTTGGCTCAGTTCAAGAGTTAGCACAGGCCAGGGACCCTTCTCACTAGGCAGCCATTCTCATTAGGGTGCAGCTAAACCATTTTGAGTTTGAAGAGGTGCAATGGATGTGGATCATTCCATGGCAGGAGGCATGAGGCGCAGAGAATAGTTATGGCTCAGTTTGACTTACTAATCTACATGTCACCCACAAGTCTTAAAAGTGATACCAAAATGAGGTCAAAGAAAAAAGTAGTTTAAACAGGAACATAATAACCTGGTCAATTTTGACAATGGCACATGGAATTAATGGATAATAAAATAAGACTTTTAAAGATGTCTATTCTGGTAGCTAACATGTATTTTCAAATACACTCAGAATCTGGATCTTTATTGAAGTGGATAATTGCCCAATATGCAGTGAAACTCTAATGTATGAGGTCAATATTACCTAAGAAAAAAACATTGTTATACTACATTCAGCAATTAGCAGCAGCCATACAATCTTTTACATTTTCATATTCTGTTACACTGGCTATCGACCAGGTGCTATTATGATGCATAAATAAAAAAGAGGGGGAGACAATACCATTAATGTCAAATTTGTCTATATGTTCCACTTGGCTTTAAAAAGCATTAAAAGTAGTACAGATAGCATTGGAGTCATTTGCAGAGTCTAACTTATGTATAAAGCATTGAGACACCCCTCCCTAAAAAGACACAACAAAAACAAGCTTATTATAAATTACCTAACAGCCTTTGGAGACTATCCATCTATTATGCTAAAAGCAAGGGCTAGCAGGTTAACAGCAAAGGTGTAGGAACAATAGTTGTAGACTGATAATTTAAATTCTATTTAGAACAGAATAGGAGATAAAGATCACATTTCTCAAGAAACCAAGTAGAAAGCAGCAGCAATTTGACTGCCTTCTATTTTTAATATGCAGAGATTTGAGTTCATCCTTTGCTTTCAGCTATATTTTCCTACATATATATTTACACATATACACCTATATAATATATATCTCTATGTGCATGCATGAGCACATGTGTACATATGTACAAAGATATATACATATATTTTTATTTGATCATTTTTTGAACAGAAAATTCTGATGAACAGAAAAATTTTATTTCCAGACCCACTTCTCAAGGCATTAAGTTACATAGCCTTCCCTGACCTTAAAATAAATTTGAGACAAAACATCAAGCTTCTAGCATTCTAGGATTGCACTTAATTACATCTCAACTAATTACGGGAAGTAGGACTTTGTGCTGTACTTGAGCACATTGCAAAATAAAATCCACACAGCCTGATCAGTTAATGAGTTTATTAATACCAGGCTGTGTGTGTTTGCTTATGTATGGTTCCATAGTAATGTGATATTCAGCCCCCTTCTCTATATTCAGCCCTCACCTCCTCCTATTATCACCTACATTTAACAGGTAAAGACAATCCTACATGTTATGTTTAGAGATATTTGCAGCTAGATCTCAAAGAGCTAAAAACTATGGACAGTGAAAATGATGGGTTATTGTGTGAAAATGATAGATTATTATAGCTATTGCTGTATACTGCAGAGAATTGTAAAAACAGTGTAAAAACTACAGTGTAAAAACTAGAAAAACAAAAAAGACAGATTCACCCTTCCCTTCTTTCCCCAAATAACCTTTAATGAATTAGAGTCATATACACTGATCCTTTGCATAATTAACATGAATGTCAGGTGTTGCTATAGATGTATACTTTTCACAATACAAAACATAGCCAGACTATCCACAGAAAACAAAAAAAAAAAAATAGAGAAAATAGCAAATAGCACAATTAAATATTTGCTGTCAACAACTAAACATAATGGAGGGGACTGATTAGCTGTTATGATGAAAGGCAATAGACACTGACTATGCCATAGGATGATTGCTTGGTAATTTATGTATTTGTATTTGTATTTGAGTTTATCTTTATCAGTTGTCATTAGTTCAACCACATCTCAGAAACATTCAGCGCTAAAGTCAGAAAAGCTATCTAGCGATTACTTCAAGAATGTTAAAACTTTATCTTGGCTTCAAGGCATACGCCAATTCTTACTCAACAATGACAGCCTGGTATAATCAAACGACATATATGATAATCTCTCATCACATTTAAAGATGACATATTGAAGAATATATTGAATACTGAAATTACTTTAAGTTCAACAAAATCAAAATAGCTGTGATCACAAGCCAAGAATTTATGTTTTCAGAATTGCTTGTTGGGAAGACTTTTACCTCTCTAAGTGAATATTTTTGCCCGAGTGAGAAAAATAAGAAAGAAACGATAATGTTACCTGTCTTGGTAACATTTTAAGGTAATGTTACCTTAAAAATTACCTAAGAGAGTGTGTCTATAAACAGTTTCCTGAAGTCAGAGTTCAGTCATGTAGGTTGAAGTTAGAGGGAAAAGAACTCAAAAATTTTATTAGATCAAATACTAGAAATAGGGCCCAAATGCTCAGCGGTGTTGGCTACTAATTCCTGTGCCAACTCCCACTGAATCAATGACAGCTAAGTATTAAGTAGGCATTAAGTATCTAATACCAATGAAGGCTGGGTTCTGTGTTATTAATAAACTCAGGGAGCTTTGTCATCTAAAAGGGTCATGCCTTTAATATTTTGGGGAGTCAGGAGGATGTCATACTGACATTTTTTTTTTTGAATTTCAAGGCTAGAAGTTATATCTAGTCTTATACATACAGTACTAGGCTTGACGCAACACTTCTTAGCACCTGTTGCTTCTACAGCATTATGATATACATGGCCTGAACTGTTTCAGTCTGAAAAAAATCCCCAAACAATACTATTTTGTAGGGTAAAGATACTGAGAAATACAGGAACAGACAAACAGTAATACTGGACAGAAAAGTTTTTTCCCCTTACATCTCCTCCTTTCCCTCTTTCTCATTCCTCAAATACTACTTACTATTCTTCACCTTTTCATGCCATTCAGAGTGGCTCTGCTGCTTTCTCAGTAGGGCCAACAGGTGCTCAGGATAATTCCACTTGAAATTACACACCAAACCTTGGTATTTTAAGTCTTCACTTGAAGATAGAATTTGCTTGAACATTTTTAACATGCTTTTTGTGTGTAAGTAGCCTGTCTCACCTAGACATTTAAAAGTTACGTTTTAGACAACTAAATCTAGATAAATTACCATAGGGATCCATTTATAATTAATGGAGAGAAAGGGGTGCTTTCAAAGGGTCATTCATCTTTCCTATCTTAGGCATCCATTTTAGGATGAGAAATGTCCTCTGGAGGCATCCATTTCATACCTTTTGCTATAAAGACAGCTAAAGGTTACAGATATGCAATTAACTTCTGGGCACCTAAAGTGAGGTGCAATGAATTGCAAACATCTCATTTTGGAACTCTACATAAAGATGATGCCACCAAAAATATTCCAGTAAATAAACATCAAGAGACATGCATAATTTTTCACAATGTAATTGCTGCCTAGTAGTACAGTGTGCACATCCCCTCTAGTAATTATATGAATTAAGATTACATGGACAGAAAGTATTCAGCTGTCATTGAACAATTAAAAAAAGTTAAAGGCATCCTTTACATTTAATGCTATGTGTAGGTATTGAAGGCCTTTTGAACTGTATGTTCTCTTCATTATATAAAGGAGCGTCCTTTTTTTGTCCTTTTGAAGGACAAAAGTGAAACAAGAGGAAGAAAACTGATGAATCAGAGGGAAAAATAGCATTTTGTGATGAAGGAAGACATCTTGATTCATTCTAGGTATATGCCAATAAGTAGCATCTCCTGTTTGGCAGGGCAGATACTTCACTAAGAGAATGGAATTAAAAAGGATCTACTGTCCTGTCCTCTGAATCGCATGTTCTTACAATAGAAGAGGTGAAGAATTACTGCAAAGCTGGAAATGTTTCCAAACAGAAACAGGACATATCTTTTCAAAGTGTTTGCAGATTCTATCTTGCTCTTCTTATCTCTGTGGGGTCATGGCCAGGTACCATTTATTGGTTAAGACTGAACCTCATTCTTTGCCATCAGACACTACAGAGATGAGTTATTTAGATGAAGAAGGTAACTTCTCTGAGTCCCGTAATTGTGCTATTTATTCTTCCTTGTTAATAAAAAGTTCTGAATAGACACAAAGGAAAACTGGAGAGACTTCAGGGTACAGTTTTCCTTCTTTATGCTTCTTCAGCCTATTCAATTTAAAAAGAAAAAAAAAAAAAGAAGAAGAAGAAGATGTTTAAGGCACCTTAACATCTGGGCATTGATCCCAGATATTTTCCTTGTTAAGGAAACTTGTTTATTCAAGTTGAGAGACTCACCATGTGGAGATAATTCCCCAAAGAAGTTTCAGTAATATATTGTAAAGTTAAAAGATTCATTAGCTGACTTTAAATTTTAGAAATATATATGCAAGAGTTGTATTATCTGGCTTTTACAACTAACTGAAGGAGAGGATTGAGGGTTGTTATTTGTAATCCAAGGCAGATGATTGCTTGCAACACCTTAGGGGGCCTAGTTCCCTGAAATGGTTAGGACTTAATGCGTGTCCCACTTGGTTGGCCTAAGCAGTTCCTTGATGACATTTATGGATAGTCAGGCACTGTGTAAAGAATTTAAGCACCTGGTTAGGGGCTACAGAGACCATTAGGTTAACAAGTGCTTAAATAAGGATTCTGTAGAGCCAGTGTTAGAACACTGAAATCCTTCCATGGTCTGGTTTGTTTTCCAGCATTATATGCTAGAATTCAAGTATGTCAGAATGAAGAAGTACATACACATAGATTCATGCAGATAATCCTAAACTCTTTCTGACTATGCTACTTGCTGAGCAGATGTTGCTGAGCAGATGTCGCAACCTGTGAAAAAATTAGTCAAGCCTTTTAGCTAGTAAAGTGGTCCAGGAACACTTAAAACATCTGAAAGAGGACTGAAGGAGACAAATATTTAAATGGTCCACATGACATCTTTCTAAGTGCTGGAAATGCCTGAAACCTTTTGTATGAATTAATCATCCTTATTGGCATAGTAACTTGGCATGAACCCTACCAGCTGCAGACTGGCAGAGCTGTACGCAGCTGACTTCAGGGACAGTCTATTTTACCAGTATATAATACAACGTCAATATTATTGGCAACTATGTCTGGCCCCCATAAATAACTAAATCTGCTTGTGTTCCAAATGAGGTACAGTCAGCAAAGTCAGTAGTATACATAATCATTGTTTTGGGTTCTTTTGCAGTTGCATATAACCCCTAATAAATCTAAGTTTGAAAATGGGACTCTCTCTCTTGGGAACTGTATTATTTTTCCATGCTGGAATTCATCTGAGTTCTAAGAAGCATATGCTCTTGTAAGTTGATGTTTGTAACTTATGTTTTTTTAGGTTTCTCTTCTGTTTTCTTGACAACTTTTCCTCAAAAATGTGGATAAGAATGCTTTTTTTTTTCTTAAATTGTAATTAGTCTACAGGTATTTTTCATATTAAATTCTCTTCTAAATATGATCCCAAATCCTGATGAGTGCTTTGATTTTTTAACCTTCTTGAAAGACCATCAGCATTTGTATATAGCTATTCTAACTGGAAAAAATGTCAAAGACTCATTAAATGTAATGATTACATTACAAGGTAATTGTAATTATTATGTATGTATTTTTTTAATATTAAACTTGATTTGCTTCCTATTACCTCAAATTTTTGGCTTCCTGATACCTCAAATTTAACCTTCTATCATTGTTTTCATGACTAAAATGGCTGTCATGTAGCGATGTTTCACAGTTCCACTAACTTTCTTAGTCTTCACTTGTGAGCCTTTTTAAATGACCCTTCTTTTTGAAATTTGATTACTGGAACTATATGAAATTGTTATAATATGAAATAATAACAATAAATATGTCATAATGTTTCTCCTACTCTGGTCTGCATTGCCTGCCTAGAGTAGAATGGTTTATTTCCATTGAAAGTAAGGATTGTTCCTGATTTTCATATGTATGTTAAAAAAAAAAAAAAAGGCCCTCCGATTTGGAGCAAACTCTTTATACTGGCTTGTTGTGAACTATTAAAGAAACAGTTCCTCTCTACAGAAGCAGCATGCCAAGCATTCCCTGGGCAGCAGCATCTGAGACAGTGAAAGTCATTTTAAAATTTTTTGGCGAAGTTACAATAAAGTGCCACAAGAGTGTTGACAGATGCAGCTTAGTGTGACAGCATCTGGCTCCAATTCACGGCGGGATGATATAAACAGGGAATAATGGATTGCTGTTTCGCCTCTGTGGGATGGTGTCATGATTGTGTGCTGATAATGTCCCCATTAAGAGATCAATGTCATCTCAGAGTTTGCCCAAACAGACACAGCTTTTGGGATGAGAGAGACGAGTCATAGGAAAGAACCTAATTAAAATGACATCACTGGATGTTTTCTCATACATTTTTGCATAGCTGAATAGAAACTTAAAGAAGCAATATTTAGACTGCAAATGACAGCTGAAACTATTGCAAGAATTGCTCATTAATAAATTAGTTACAAATTATTCAGTGATTAAAACTTAATTTTCAGTTTCTTAGACACGTAGTTAAATATTACCCTATTCTTTGTTTTCAGACTATACTAAAAGTACTCTGAGCTCCCCCAGCATATTAATAAAGGAATAAAAGCTCCAGTCTTTGAATCTTCTCCATTTATGTCATCAGTGGAAGCAAAGGTGTCAACAAGTATTTCATGATATGAAAAATGTTTTCATAATCTGATACACAATTAGCTGGTTGGCTCTGAGGATGAATCCAGATGAGTCTCTGGGTTACAGAGGTTGGGGTTGCATTATTGCTCCCAGAGGGAAAAGACAGATTAGTTCTTAAGTACCTTTTCCTGTTTAAAAATTAGAATGGGAAAAGTTTTAAAGTTCTCATACTCTCCCTTTAATATCTTGCTACAACAGCTGATTTGCTTGTTTTTTATTCCAGGGAAGAGGGATATTGAGTAAGCAGCATCAAAAAGCACCTCTTCAGCGGAAAAAAAAAATATCTCTCTGGAGTTTTCTGTCTACCCTGAAAGCCTGTAAATTTGTCCACATTTTTCATGCTGAATTTCAGCGAACAAATGCAAATAGCATGTTGTTTTTTATTTATTATGCCTGACTTTTCTATTGCATCACATCAAATATATCCCCAGAGAAACTAAACTGGTGTCAAAGTTGTCTGCACATAAATCTGGTGTAACTAGATGGAAAATTAGGTCCTGTCATTGATATGCCTACAACATGGTCTAGTTTTTAATCAGGTAGGAGTGATACTTAAAAATAGTTCAAGAGCTTAAAGAATTTTGCTATTGGAACAGCAAAGATTAAGCACGGAACTCCAGTGCTACAGCCCACCCAGGACATCCTTACTTTCAAAATGAGGCCCTTAATGTACTCAGATTTTATACAGCAATACACTTCCATGATCTTTAAATAGTGATGTGTTTTGCTACCAGTATCTCCAAGTGTCTTTTTAGATGTTAAATGGCAGGTAAAATATTAACAGTATCTTGGAATTCATAGGCCACACTTGTGTGACAGAAATAATTCCTATACTTTCACGGAGTAATTCTTGAAAAATGGAAAATTAAGAGACAATTCCTGTAAGAAAATTATAGAAATTGAGAGCATTCTGTCTGCCATCTTCTCCTGGGACTAGGAAGACTGTAGTCCCAATGCACTCTCCATATTTTTCGTGAATTTGTTATTTTTCTTAAAACTGCTTTTTCATGAGCATATAGTCACAGGGTAAATCTTCAAAGATTCTTTTAATCAGAAGGTAGGATGACAGCTTTGTGGACTGTATAGGAGATATTCCTTCAGTGTAAAGCGCCAGAAGTCTTGATGAGTTTCTCCAGGACAAATATTTTTCTCAACAGTATAAGTTTAGCAAGGTTGTCTACATCACTTTGGCATTTAGCCTCGGGCATGGAAACACACAGTAAACATATGAAGAAAAGGTATGGCCATAATCCATTGCAATCCAGCCATTTATTTATCCAATCCATTCAGTTATTTAGCAGCTCAAACTCCACAGGGGAACTGGATGCCTCACTGCAAAGATTTTGAATATGTCAAGTTGACACTAATGTCAAATTTGTGCTCCCTGGTTTATAGCTCCAGTTAGTTAGGTAACTGTAAAGACCACCTGTTAGTGAGTTGAGGGTACTGTGAAATAAAAGTTGTGTAATGAAAATAAGAATATAGAAAAAGTATGCACTCAAAATATATTTGCAAGTGACTCAAATAAAAACAAAACTAGATGATAAATATACAGTAGGACTGTAGGAATCAAGGGTGCCACACTGGGACCAAACACATTGACCTTATTTCAGCAGTATTCAACATGCACAAACATATGCTGAGGTAGCAGTGCAAAAGGAGACACACAAGGATTCACTTTTTTAAGAAGCTGCAAAAAAAAGTCCTTAATTGGAGAAACTCCTTGATTCTCCAGGATAGCAGAGGAAATGTCATTTCTACTTTTCTTCGCAAAGCAACCTGGCAAAAATTGCTGAGGGAGCAGGAGAGCATGGTGGTAAAACAAGACTATGGCATCAAGGGAGGAAAGTAGAGCATTAACATTCAGTTAACTCAGAAAAGCCTATGGTACATGCTTAAAGGAGTAACCACCTAGTGTCTATGAAATCCCTTCTACAAGAGTAAGGATTTCAAATGTCTAAGGCAAAAAATATTATAAAAATCAAACTAACCTTTTCCTCCTGCATATATAAAATAAAATTATGAATAAGAACATAATTAAGGAATATCAAATAGTGATTAACGACATGCAGTAGACTATTATCATGATTTCACACAAAAGAAAGTTAGTGGCCTTCCGTTTCAGAAAGACTAGCTGGGACTTCAAAAGTATCTGTCCTAGTGTCCCGGTAAACACAGGGGCTAGTTAGAACGAATATACCTCAACATCTTTTGAAAATTAAATCTTCTTCTTTCAGTGTTATAGTTTGAGAAATGAAACCTGAAAAAGTACTTAGGCAAAATCGTTTATTCCTTCTTTGTTTACAGTCAGCCAAAAGAAGTATTTTCTTACCAGACAAATATGTTGATATTGAGACTGTACTTCCTGTATGTGTGGCTGGTAAGATCAGAAAGTCTATCTTTTGGAAAAAGAAGTAACTCGGCATTCTCTCTAGTAAATAGTCACTTGTTACATGCATGTTAGAGGGAAAAGTCAAAGATTTTCTCAAGCTGCATGCTTCATCAAGTAAAATCAGACACTAATTTTTACACAATATACTGCCAAGCTCAATAAGCTTATCTCTAAAAGCTCCTCAGGAGAACCCAAGGTAGGTCACTGCTGCAGTCATGTCATTCATAAAAGGGACTTCTGGTTCACTGAAACTTGCTTGAGGTTATGGCTAGACCTCCACTGATATCTACTGTAAAAGGTTATGAACCCTTCATGCTTTTCTTTTTTTCATACAAAGTAATATAGAAGCTCAGAAGTTAATTGATATTGATATAATTATTCAGAATGGCAGGAGGATCAGCATGAAACTGGTCACTGTCAGGGATTAATGCTGGGCATAGAAACAAGGAAACCAGCTAATGCTTCGTGAAGCAGCTTAGCAAAAATTCTCTCTTCTGGGAATTTTTTAAAGCTAAGTCTCCAGTAACCTGAAAAAACTTTGGTTAGATGAACAGTATTTCAACCTCTTTTGCTAAAATCAAAACGAAAGTATTATTTGGCCTCTTGTCAGCGGGTCAAGTGACTGCAGAGACAAAAAATTGATGTTTTGAGCAAATATTGAATGCACGGAATACAAGAACCTGATTTTCATTCATATATATTTGGTCACTATAAAATGTTAAATGGTCTACTTGCTAGAGGGTCTTGCAAAATTTATATAAATCTAAAGTCATCCAATCTTGCCAGTAATGAATATGTATTTTTCATTAACATGGATACTCCAAAACTAATATCAAATAATAAATGCTGAATGCTTTACAACAATGCTGAATGTTATTGTTATTACTGATATTATGAATCTATGTATTCGGTCTAAGGAATTTAATTTGTGGGACACTGCTCACATTAACCTCAAGATACTTGGTGTAAACATTAAACATATCCTGCTAATAGCTATCACATCTGTGTGATAGAATTTTCTGTGAGGGAAAAAAAAAGCTTTTTTTTCTCTTCTTTTACGAATGATAGTGTTGGGATTCACAGAAAGTATTACAGTGTCAGGATGACTGTAATTAAATTTCCTTAGCTCAACTGCACGCAGATCTCTTTGTTAGGACAACATAGCTTACCATAAAATACATAATCTGATGAAGGGATAAAATATAGAAGATTGCAAAGCTAACTGGATATTAAAATTAGAAGATTTAGCGAGCTGGTGTTTTCTTCACATTTATCTATTCAAGAAAATGAATAAAATTAACACTGTTCACAAAGGCAGATGCAAAATGAGCATGTTGTCTGTGATGGACAGTAACAAGCACTAACCAAGCAATATCTGGTAGTCTTTTCCTCAATATTTTGTGAAGAGCACAGAGTTGAGCACAGCTGGCCTTTGCATTACTACTCAGAGACATGGCCTGCATGTTGAGTATTGCCTTTCACAAGTTGTGAATTGATTAAAGCTTGTTTTGCACACAACATTTTATTTTACCTCTCACCAGTATATTTCAGGTTCCAGCATAAAAGCCATTTACAAAATTTAACTTAAATGTAAAAAAATTATTTAGGAGGTCAAAAGTTGTTTTGCAGGTGATTTACTGCTAGACTTTTGTAGACCTCAGGTTAGGCAGATGGCCCCTTTCATTTCACCTGGTAATCAGATGATTTAAGATGCTTCAGAACTTACTTCAATTTTCTGGGACTTTGAGCTATAATATCAGTTGTTCACCCAAGCCTGCTGAAGCACTTAACATTCATTTAGTTACGTTTACCCATGATTTCTCGACATGAATCAGTCATAGCACACTGAAATAAGGCAAATATGAGGCAAAAGCTAGCAGCCCTTTCTCTTCTCAAGTTCAACTTACTTTCTCTTTCCTCTTCAGCACTCTATCTCCACTCTCTTTCCCTATGCCCTCATGATTCTGCCCATATTCTAGTGCCCAGGAAGGTCAAAACCAAAGAGTTTCTCCAAAACTGTCTTCCCACAGCAAACCTACTCTGCCTTAGAAGTATGTCAAACAAGCTGCCTGAGAAGAGGACTCAGATGTGTCAAAACTGTTCACAACATTCAGAAGTGTGAGGGAGACCCTGAGGAGCTCTGTGCAACTATATGTTGTGATTTTTTTAAATGGAACAGCTCTGTGGAGTCTACAGAAAAAGAAAAAAAAAGGAAAAAAAATAGAAAAAAAGAAACTGGGTGAATCACAGCTGATAAAGGATTGTATTTTTAAAATGAAAGTGCAAGACCAATCCACCCATTTAGTGCTGCTTTCTTTAAATGTCCTGGAGCTGAAACATTTGTTCTCTTTGGATGAGAACTACTTAGAGAACTACTCTCTGATTTCATACATTGAGGACAGGAAGCATAAAACCCTCTCCCTTCAAATTCTGAAGATCATTAATCTTTCTTCTGCTCATACAGTTATCCAGTTCTTACTGAACCTAGGTAGTTAAAGAAAGGACCTAAACTACAAAGCAGAGATAGGAAAACACAACCAACTCAGACGAAAACCAGCACAAAAGTTTTTGAGGGGGGAAAAAAAAAGAGAGAGAGAGACTAAGCAAAGCTTAAAATGCATCTCCCTAAATATACTATACTTGACTTTTTCATGAATATCATTGCTGATCATTCCTAGGATTATGTCCTCTTTATAATATCTCTTCTGCTACTAGATGATTTGTACAACAATTTCAGAAGAATGTCAATTAATTGGGGTCAGGGTAGATTTAATTGACTTAATGTTATGAGTCAGCCATCATCAGTAGCTCTAGTTATTTATTTGGGTAGGAATGAAGTGTGTGTGAGTAGATGCGCATAGAGATGCAGAAAGAGAGAAGATAAAGCACAAAAATGATAGATCAGCTAAGGGATTTTATATATTAAGAGCAACAATTATGCTTCTATTCTTTAAGTATTCTACAATTAAGATTTTCTATTGGGTGGGGAAGGGGGAGGAAAAAGCTTTTATACCTTCTTCCTGCATCTCAGTCAAAAAAAGCTTGGAATACTTCAACAGTTTTTATAGCCTTTCATTGACTCTATTGCAACATAACCTTAATTTTAATTCATGCTTGTAGACAGAAAATTAAAAGCTTTAATAATACAGCCATTAGCTCTTATGCTTTATTAAAATTATTTGCACACCCTTTGTTGCATTTGTGAGATCTTTCAACAATACAAAACACACTTTTAATGCATAAAAGAGCAGAAACTCTCAGGAAAGCAGCAGAATATTAGAATAGAATTCAGCGATGTAGGAAAGTACCTGGATAAAAATCCCCTTGCGCAAACATGTCAATCACATAGCGACAGAATGCATATTGATCTAACAGAGCAAAAAGGAAAAAGGAATAATGAAGAAAACAAATTTAAAATTTTGTTTCTATTTAACACTAATGACAAAGCTTTGCAGCACAAATACACATTCTTGCACGCTGTTGCTGTATTTACCTAGAGGTTTGTTTTTTCTACCCTCAAAGTAATTCACATGTTCAGAAAATGACATTTTAATGTCCAGATGTTATTCAAGCTTCCTAGCTAAGGACTTTGGATCTACAGGAGTCTGACAGCTCCTAACTCCTGTGGATCTGCAGGGAGCAGAGTGTGGCCCAATCCAGCAACGAGCAGCCTTGGTTTTGGCACACATCCAGACTCCCAGCAAAGCTACTGTGCAAATTGCTACCTGGGCATAGATGCCAATGTTTTTTCACTTCCTTGAAGCTTAATTTTAAATCTTCTCAGTCAGCTGATAGAGAAATTTGGTTAACTTTTATATCACCATATTTCATTATTTTTTTTTTAACAGTATAATCAATACATACATTCACTGAATGGGAATAAAGAAAACTGTGTGTACTTACATGTCTGTAGCAACAAAACTTTCCAACAACTGTTATCATCTCACTACAGATAATATTCCAGAAATTAATCTTTACAAATATATATATAAAATATCTGTATATATATATAAAAATATGATATTCATAAATTAAAGCTTGTGAATCTAATTGTAACTCTGATTTTACAAAAGTTGAGTGGTGTTGAAGACCTCACACAAAATTTCTATCACTAAGAAGGGTGAAGAAAAATTACCAGTTGTAACCCAGTGCAACATAATTGTCATAGTATATGGACTCGTGACTAGACAAAAATGTGTCATGCCCATGAACTCCAAGGGACATTAGATTTGAAAGTTAATGTTGATAGCAAAATGAATGAACCTGCAGTCAAACGTACTCATCCAGCCATCTTAGGCTACTGCCCCATACTTCCTAAGCTACAAAAGTTATATCTTTCTCTCCACATAGCATCTACCTCCTATCACATACCAAGTCAGTAATGTTTTCTCTGCTAACTTCAAAATTATGCAGATTTTGTAACCATTGCATTTATACATTTATTGTTTTGCAAGTGCAAAATTATCTTCCCAAGTATATAACACTCATTGTATTATTTGTTTTGTTATATATTTTTCTAGAGCATCAGTATTAGCTGATACTGAAGCATTTATAGACATGCCACTCTGTTATGCTGAAGGCCATGAAAGGTCTTTGCTGGTGAACTGCGGCTATCAGGTGCCATGGTTTGTCATGGAGTTGCAGAAATCAAGAGTGGATTTACAAGTTTGGCAGACATCAATTGTTTCTACTTGCCCATAGGAGCCCACACTGAGGAGCCTGTTACTGAGGTGGCAAGGGTAAAGGATTTCTAGTCACTATTGTAAAACCTGGGTCAAACTTCAAGGGCCTAGGTCTTGTCTGTAAAGCCTATACAAGTCTTTACCCCTCTCCTGCCAAAACGAGTTGGCTTCATCCATGCCAACCTTTGGGAATAGTGCCAGAACGGTATTTGGGCACTGTACAGAAAACTGCCCAATGGCATGGGGCAAAACTATGGCAGACAGCATAAACCATATGGACAATCAAGGGATAGGGCATAAGCCTGCCTCCTGGCCCAGCGTGCCTTCTGCGTGACCCTCATCTTCTGAGGGTTCACAATATTTCACTGATAGTAAAATAAGCCATTCATTTTAAACATAAGAATACAAACCGCCCTTAAAATGAACTATTTCTTTATAGCAACGTAATTTGAATAAACTTAAAGAAGAAGCTGCATTCTTAATATCTCCTAGGAAAATATATACATGTGTGTGTTAATCTTCTCTCCACAGTATTTTTTAGTAACTCAACCCCTAAAAATTGGAATTTATATATATATATATTAAAAAGTAGAATGTTAAACTCTGGATAACAAAAATAGCATTTGAATTGTATATGAAATAAAAAGGTGCATAGTAACATCCCATTGAAAAGCCTAAGGAATTTTACACAGGTATGATTTTCCAAATGTCTCTTCATGGCTAAAAATTCATTTTATTTTAAATTCTCTGGTTAAAAAAATAAATAAATAAACTACATATACATTTTCACCTTATAAATGTATACCAGTACAGATATTCAACTGAATATTAATAAGTCATGTCAAAGTTTGGGATTAGATGCTTATTGATAAAACTAGTTGTAGATCTTTCTGTGTTACAGGTCCTCATTTGATTTATCCCAGAAGATGACCTATACTTTTTAATATTAACTTGCTTAAAGAATGATGAAAGAGTAGGGAAATCATAGCAGCCCTCCAAGTGATTGCTGTTATTTACTTTACACTTTTGCAGAAAAAAGGACTCCCTTGAGCAAGAAAAAAAAGTACCGCAGGATCCGGAAATTTTGGCTTATCAATATCAACTTGATAATTATCTTCACCTTGGTCCCAGTAGGTTGGAAATACAGAACATTTTTTTTTTCTTTGAGTGTCCAGTTGGGCAGTAGCAAATTAAAATGGCAAAAGTAATGACAGAACGCAGAAAGGCAGCTTTCACTAAGTGTGTGCAGCCACATCTCCAGTGGTAAAGGCAGCTGGAGAGGCTCCTTTCTTCCCCACTCCAGCTGTTCATGGTTGGGGTCACACTCTAACGCAGACTTGCAAAGCGGTCTGTTAATATTTGTCTTTAAGATGGATTATTTTGCTAATATTTGTCAGTCAAGAGAAAGTCTCTATTGATTTCTATAATCTTTCACCCCTATTCACTTCAAGCATTTTACTGTCGGGAAGTAAATTGCTTCATCTACAGACCCTTGCTTTTTGAGACCCTTTTCTGACACAACATGGGATGATCCCACTGTGCCTGGAACATAACCAGAACAAATAGAAACAGAGAGAGATTTGCACCTCTCAAGAGGAGCCCAAAAGTTGGCTGAACTTTCCTCTTGGTCAGAGCAATCAAAATGAAAGATTCTGCTTTGATTTTATGTCTCAAAGCCTCCAGTATTTCATGTGAAATCTAAAAGTAGCTAGAATATAAATAATTTTTTAAAAATACAGCTTGTTAGAAAGGGGACTATGCCTCAAAATCTCTCATTTCACATTTTTAGAAACTTAATTTAGTAACTCTTAAGGGGTCCACAGCTGATGGCTATGAAATTCTGACTGAACCTGCCTGGGCAGATTCAGACATCCGAACAGAGACGGCTGCTTTGATACTCAGGCGTAACGATTTATCTGCGGCTCTCAGCTGCAAGGATCAGATAGGTGGGCTACACAACACTGAGCAGCCGCTATTAATGTCAGAATAATCCTGTGCCTGCAGGGTGGCAATTCTTACAGAAAGACAGATTCTGCTGCCCTCACCCATATACAAAATTGTGCCTAACTCCATGGAATAGGCACAAGGTAATCAGGGAAATCAAAAATTCAGTGCAGTTAGAGAGTGGAATAACCTGGGATGATTCTGGCATACAGGAATGTGTAGTTAAATCTACATTTGGCATTGGTGTTGATTCCTTGTTTCAGCGCTTAATTTTTTTCTTTTATGGGGGAAAGGACATTTTTTTCTACTATTAGAAATCTGGAAGCTAATCTCATGAAATTGCACCAGACATTTTCCTTACATCATACAAAATGTGAGTCTGATGTAATCCAAATGACGCATTCTCTTTCATATGCTGCTAGTCTCATTATTGTTAAGCAGGAAGTATGCAGATGTAGAAACAAAACATATTTCCCCAAAGAACATTAGATTTGTACTTATTTGTAAAAATAGCATTACCATTAATACTCTATAAAATTCCACTGTGCAAATCCATTGATATTCTGTCTTATCTGAAGAGACATTGGTGCTTGGTAAAGGAGGATTCAAACTGAAAATGGATTTTTAGCCATGAAAAACAGAATATTCTAGGTTATTTAGATTAATCTTATTTTAATCTAGATAGATCTTAGCAATCTGAGATTCATCTGGACTTTACTTGTACTGCACTTTTCATGGGTGGACTTTTGTCCTTGTCAGCTTTAACTTCATTCTCTCTGCTTCTTTTCTACTACCTTTCTAAGATCTTCATCTGTTTCCTCCAGGTTTTGTTTACCTTTCTTTTCCGATTTAGTTACAGTCTGAAGAGCTTTCTCCTCCTTAACTTTTGGTTTGGCCTTTACTAGCCCAACTTCTGTTGTTTTAGTTTCTGCATGCTGGAGTTTCTCAGCCATCTTTGCTTCGCCTTTTCCATCCTTCACTTCCTTTTTAACTTTTACTTCCACTTTTGTGCTCTTCACTTTCTTTTCCTCTGCAAGTAATAAAGAAAAAACTTTCAATGCCATTTGTTCTCCCCTCCATTCCCTTCAAACACTCAATACTCTCTTTGTTATATCCTGTGCTATTGTTAATGAGTATTTTTTCACCATTAACACCTTGATCAGATCTGACAAAAACAGAAAATTAGGTACAAGCATATTCTGTCTTCAGACCTGTACCAAGGATTTGACTGATACAAAGAAATATGCTATCTTAAATAATAATAAATGTTTCTAATGACAATATACTAGCTTTTATAGTAGAAACAAAAGTGACAAATCTTGGCCGTTATAAAAGCAGATATAGAATCATAGAATCATAGAATCATAGAATCATAGAATGCTTAGGGTTGGAAGGGACCTCTAGAGATCATCTAGTCCAACCCCCCTGCATACGCAGGGACACCTAAAGCACGTGGCACAGGACTGCATCCAAGCGGGTTTTGAAGATCTCCAGAGAAGGAGACTCCACAACCTCTCTGGGCAGCCTGTTCCAGTGCTCTGTCACCCTCACTGTTAAGAAATTTTTCCTTAAGTTCCTATGGAATTTTTGATGTTTCAGTTTCCGGCCATTTCCTCTAGTCCTATCAGTGGCCACCACTGAAAAGAGACCATCCCCGTCCTCTGCACTCCCTCCCTTGAGGTATTTATATACACTGATTAGATCCCCTCTCAGCCTTCTCTTCTCCAGGCTGAACAGGCCCAGCTCCCTCAGCCTCTCCTCATAGGGCAGATGTTCCAGGCCCCTGATCATCCTTGTAGCCCTGCGCTGGACTCTCTCCAGCAGCTCCACATCCCTCTTGTACTGTGGAGCCCAGAACTGGACACAGTACTCCAGATGCGGCCTCACCAGGGCTGAGTAGAGGGGCAGGATCACCTCCCTCGACCTGCTAGAGATGCTCTTCTTAATGCAGCCCAGGATCCCATTGGCCTTCTTGGCCACGAGGGCACACTGCTGCCTCATGGTCAACTTGTCGTCCACCATGACACCCAGGTCTTTCTCCGCAGAGCTGCTCTCCACAAGGTCGGTCCCCAGCCTGTACTGGTGTCTGGGGTTATTCCTCCCCAGGTGCAGGACCTTGCACTTGGCCTTGTTGAATTGCATGAGGTTTTTCACCGCCCAGTTGTCCAGTCTGTCCAGGTCCCTCTGGATGGCAGCACAGCCCTCTGGGGTATCGGCTACTCCTCCCAGTTTGGTATCATCAGCAAACTTGCTGAGGGAGCACTCTGTGCCTTCATCCAGGTCATTGATGAATAAATTGAACAGGACTGGACCAAGGACTGACCCCTGGGGGACCCCACTAGCCACAGGCCTCCAACTAGACTCTGCACCGCTGATCACCACTCTCTGAGCTCTGCCATCCAGCCAGTTCCTAATCCATCTCACTGTCCACTCATCTATCCCACACTTCCGGAGCTTGCCCAGGAGGATGTTGTGAGGGACGGTGTCAAAAGCCTTGGTGAAGTCGAGATAGACGACATCCACCGCTCTCCCCTCGTCTATCCAGCCGGTCATTTCATCATAGAAGGCTATCAGGTTAGTCAGGCAAGATTTTCCCTTGGTGAATCCATGCTGACTACTCTTGAGCACCTTCTTGTCCTCCATGTGCCTGGAGACAACAGCCAGTATGAGCCGTTCCATCACTTTTCGGGGGACGGAGGTGAGGCTGACTGGCCTGTAGTTGCCTGGGTCCTCCTTCTTGCCTTTTTTGAAGACTGGCGTGACATTGGCCTTCTTCCAGTCTTCCGGCACCTCCCCCATTCTCCAGGATCTTTCAAAGATGATGGAGAGCGGCTTAGCTATGGCATCTGCCAGCTCCCGCAGCACTCTGGGGTGCATCCCATCAGGGCCCATGGATTTGTGGGTATCGAGGTTCCTTAGGTGCTCTCTGACCCAATCTTCCTCTACCCAGGGCAAGTCTTCCTCTCCACCAGCTTCTTCTCTTGCCTCTAGGGCCTGGGGCTCTAAAGGGCTGCCCTTGGTAAACACCGAAGCAAAGAAGGCATTGAGCAACTCTGCTTTTTCTGTGTTATTTGTAACCAAGGTGCCCATCCCGTCCTCCAGCGGACCCACGTTTTCCCTGATCTTCCTTTTGCTGTTAATGTATTTGAAGAATTTTTTTTTGTTATTTTTAACGTCCCTTGCCAGCTTGCCTTCCAGACGTGCCTTAGCTTTCCTTGTCGCATCTCTGCACTCCCTGACTACGTTCCTGTATTTCTCCCAGGGGGCCTGTCCTTTTTTCCACATTCTGTATACCGCTGCCTTCTGCTTGAGCATTGCCACAAGCTCCCGGCTCATCCACGCAGGTCGCCTGCCCCCTCTGCCTCCCTTCCTACACACAGGGATGCACTGTTGCTGGACGTGGAGAAAGTGCCGCTTGAAAACTAACCAGCTCTCTTGGGCCCCCCTGCCTTCTAGAGCACTAGCCCATGGGATTCTACCGAGGAGGTCTCTGAAGAGGCTAAAGTTGGCCCTCCTGAAGTCCATCGTCGCAAGGCTACTTACAGCCCTTCCTCCTCCTCGTTGAATCCTGAACTCCACCAACTCATGGTCACTGCAGCCGAGGCTACCCCCCACCTTCACATCTCCTACTAGGCCCTCCCTATTTGATAGCACGAGGTCCAATGGTACATTCAGGCTAAATTTAATTCTTTAAATGTCAGAGATAAAGATCCAAACTCTTTTTTAAGCTATAAAAATAGTCAAATTAAATCATGAATACTTCTAGGAGTTGTGTTTATGACATGGTTTCTGGATCTGTGCCCAAAGAGGACTTGTTTCCTTGAGTCTCATCCCACATCAATTGCTCAATTTCAAAGACTTGTTTGAGACAGGTCAGTTCATAATGAACTATGCAGTAGAGAGAAGATTACCAAGCAAAATAGTCAGGCTATAAAAATCAGTGGATGAAGCTATGCAGAACTTGGTTGCACCAGACCTATATCTTCTGCTCTTTGGTATCATCTGCTTTTTCTTGGCTGAGACATGGCTGCTGACTGTGTGAGTGTTTGTACTTCACTTCAGCAGAAAATCTGACAGTAGCCTTAAGTCAACCATGTAAACCCTTTAAAGTACTTTGTTTAATATTTACAAGTCTCTTCCTATTTCTCATCATAGGTCTAAATGTCTCTATTCTTGAAGTAAAACTTGAATTAATGCTACAGAGTCCATGTCTTCTATAAGACTCTGGACTTGTATATTTTTAAGCCACTGCTCTGACTAAACTAATTTTATGTAAATGAACTGAACTTATTCTATTTCTTGAAAACCTTTTCTACAGGTGATCTTATAATGGGCAATTCCTACTTCCAACAAAGCCACAAATGAGCCAAATGCGTGGCTGGCTAAAGGAAGGTCTCAATAACTCCATACAATGAAAATATGTATGTCAGATAACCTACAGATAGCCACACTTCTTTTTCAGGGCAACAGTTGCTTGCACATTTATTTTTATTCTCACCTTTGAAACTTTACAAGGTTTATAAAGCAATCATGGGTAGAACTAACTCCTCAATATTCTAAAGACATTTATTTCATCATTACAGTCATGTAGCTGATTTTTCATACATATTCCATTCTCACATAAAATTTATTCATTTTAATATAAACTCTGGCAAATAATGTAATATAAATTTATAAATACCTTTAGAAGGAGCTTTCTTTTCAACTTTTTCATGTCTTTCCACTTTTTCTTTTTGAATTGCTAAAAGTGAGAGCAATTATATATTAGGAGAGAAAAAAAAGAGTAAGAAAAAATTGCTAAAGCACAACAGCAAGTTTTATCTTTCTTTATGTTTCCTCTTTCATTTTTGCTTCCTTTTCTCGTGTTTACAGACATGCAAAGAAGCAAAGGCTTCATAATGTCTGTTGAGAATCACCCAACCAGAAGAGGAGCCAGTGACACAGATCTGAGGCTTTTTGAGGAGTGTTTATACTGCCTAGGACACAGACTGGTTCTGCTCAAGCTCTGAGCAGACATGGGCTTGTTCTCTTTGTGCTCAGGCCAACAGAAATCTATGTGACTGGATTAGTCTTTAAGAAAAGGGTTTTCGTATTTTGGGCTCATTGTCATTCAAATACAGCCACAAACCCATTGCTCAGTTCAGAGCCAAGCCAGAGTGACTTCATGTCCACATAGGATATGCTATAATAAAACAGCCTTGAAAATTAATTTCATTTCTTTCAAGTGACAACTATGTAAGAGCAGTGTTTTGTCTTACTGAATTCCGGTCTGGAATTACTGCCCATACGAGTTGTAGCTGATATTTAGAAGGGTATTGTTTAGATAGATGTTTATTTTTTATTAGAATACATCTTTAAATAGCATTCATATCACTAAAGTCTCTGGAGCCCTTAGCTCCAGAAGAAATACTCCAGGACTGTTTATTGAGCACTGAGAAAATCTCCTGGCTGTGGGAAAGAATAGCTCCAGGTCTTAGACTATGTCTTTCCCCCCAAAATTGCCTGGAGCTGAGTGTCCTCACTTCCCAGGGATAAGCTGTTGAAATGGCCCCTAAGCACTGTTGGTGGCTGATCCAGTTCGGAGCAGGCCTCACACCAAAGGGAGGTTGACCTAGCACTAGATAGCTGAGGGCACTGTGGGCATAAACGTGCCTTAGGAAGCGCTTAAAGCGATGAGTGTGCTCGTGAATTCGGTCTTCTAGACCAGGTCTGCATGTCATAGAAGCAGCAAATTCTTGTAGCTACTCAAATGGCCAAAGAGCCAAGATTAATTCTTCATAAAATTTCCTAGCTGGTGGCGGGAGTCATGGCTGCTATTAAATACATTAAGGCTCTGAGTGATTATTTGCTTAGCTAGCAGAAGATAAATGGATAAATAGTGTAGCTTCTTCTTATGAATATCTCCAAGATTCTCTCAAGGTATTTGTTTTTCAAGACTACATAGACTCTGTGGGCATTTATTTCACCATGATTCCACATTAAAAAAATAATAAAATTCTATGCTTTCAGGTTATATGCTGAATATAGAAGAATGTAACAAATACCTCTTTGAAAGACTGACTGGACAATGGCTGCCTTTTCTACTTAAGTTTTCATTCTATTTTTTCTGTCTCCTTACTCCCACTTTCTATTTTCACATTTCTCCTTTGAAGAAGGTTGGGTTTGAAAAAGTCTGATTTGTACATTTGGATTTATATTGTTTGAGCAGCTTCAAACAAAACCTAATTAATTCATGTTTGTCAGCAGCTGCAGCAGCTTAATTTGACTGCAGTAATAGACTGATATTAAGATATATCTTTTTCTTTTTTTCAGGATTTAGCTCTTATTTGTGTAAAAGTAAGAAGAGACAAAGATTAGAACCTAACTTTGATATGGGAATAGTTGGCTTTCAAAAACCAAAGCATATAAGGGAAAAAAAAAAAAAGAAAAAGAAAAAAGAAAGCTGCGGCACAGTAGCACAAAAACATTCAAATGCCAAGTAATAATATACTAATAATTATAATAAGACTTATAAATGTTAGTCTTAAAAAAATGGCGTGAGAGAGCAAGCTGACTGGATTTTTAAATCTCCCCTGTCCACTCATGGCTAAAGATGGAATTAACAGACAAAAGAAAAATGAAACCAGCCTCTCAGACATGATATTGCTTCAGAACATTTGTGATAATTAACAAATATATAAATCTTAAATAAGCCTACTTCGAGTACAGTACAAATCATATACTGAAATGAAATGGTTATTGTAAAAAATAAAGGCAAAAGAAAAAAAAAAAGCTATTTTTGGATGTAACAGAAAACGCAGATTTGGAGAAGGTAAACACTGTAACATTCAGGTCTGTACCAGACTGCACCAGTATCAGAAAACTGATACTCAAGAGAAAGGTTTCTTTGCAGACAAATTACTGAAGCCAACTGTAAAAGAGAAAAATCAAGGAATGCACATATTAGAGGCTCATTCCTTTAGCTGCACAAAAAATGGTTCCTAACTACCTCTGCTCATCGAAACAAGTGAACTAAGCAAGAAATATGTACAGTGCAAGATTTCAGTCAGGATCCGATTAAGACCTGCTCAACCTAAAGTGAGGGGGACTAAAATATATACAGAATAAACAAGAGAACTATATACTTTAAATACTCATCTCCCCATTCTCCCAAACTGAAAAAAACATAACAATCTAACATCTAATAATAGTCAGAATTACCTTTAGAAGATGATTTCTTTTCAGGTTTTTCTAGCTTTTCAGGTTTTTCTAGCTTTTCAGGTTTCTCTTTGTGTGTAACTAGAAATAAGTGACAACAATATTGTGATTATTAAAAGAGAGAAATGATGTGGATTAAATGAGAAAAAAGAGAGGAAAGAAAATAATAAAACATATGCCTGGCTGTGCAAAGAAATAGAAAGCTTTCTTTAGTGGCTTCTGTGATTGTCCCTGTATTTAGCACCCTCATTTTCGTAATATTTATAGTTTAATTGTGCATTTGTGTGGCTTATTCAGGTCTCTACTCAGTAGGAAAGTTACATATTGTTGTTATTGCGAGGATCTTTGCTGCAATGCAGACATCAGAAAGCCTTGACATATCATTCCTGTGCCAGATGAATATCAGAGCTGAAAATTGTGCTCTTCTCACAATAAAGTAAGATAGAGTTAGAAGTGAAATCATTGATATATGGGAACAAAGAGAACACCTTGCTTGAGGAGTGACGCCTTTCTGACCACCGAAGCAAGTGGTCAGAATGCAATGTGGGCCACATGCAATTGGTTTTGAGGAACAGGCATCTTCTGCATCTGACAGTCTGCGTGTATGACGTCTTAGTGTTTCTCCCAGTGTAATTGTGCCCAGGATTTTTGGATAGCTGCATCCTAACCTGCCAGTCATTTGAATTGCAGAAGAACAGCCTGTGGAAGAAAATCTACCATCTAAACTGCCAGGCCCTGTGTCTATCTGCTCCATGTGTTTGCTCTAACAGGGAGACTTGAATCTTGGGCTGTCTCCTGTCTCAGGGATGACTACTCAAGTCCAGCTTCCCAAATTTATCCACAAGGACATTGGGTTATTCAGAAGTGGCCTTTGTTCAAGAAAATCCTTCCAGAAATCTTTCATTACCATCCTGCAATAAAATGTCCTTTCCTTTACCTTGCCTCAAAAGAGATTGACTGATTTTTTTCTCCCGGCTCTAAAAAGTCTCTTTCAAGTTGAAAAAGGTGGGTAAACATGTATGTATACACACACACATATATATATAATACATATGAAGAAGAAGAAAGAATTGAGATCAACTGTAAACGTGTTTTGCTTTAATAAATGATGCTGTCCTAAAATGTGATTCTTTTATTTGCTAACTTCACTGCTGAGGAGGCTTGTTTCCTCTTGATAAGCTCTGTTTATTAAAATTATTTCATTTAGTAGCTCTTTTGCGAGCAGCACTTGAAGACATGCTTAATGGCGCATTAGATTTTTAAAACTTGCAGATCCATAAAACCAAACAGTACAGGAAGGATGCGGCAAGCCACATATAGAGAAAGTTAAATAACAGTCCAGCAGAGCTTCCTGCTCATTTTTTTCAAGAAAATTTTCTTTTTTAAAAAAAAATAGTAGCATGTTTATGAGAGACATTTGGAGGGGCAAGAGGAATATTTTCTCTTAATAAAATAACAAGAAATATTTTACTACATTCAACTGTCAATGCAAACAGTAATTGTAGGATTTTTGCATTTGGCCTATCGAGACAGCTTAATGGCATCCATATAATGGGTTGAGGGTATCTGGACAAATCATTGAAACCACTCAAGATGTCAAAATATATGTTTAGAACTTTAAAAATTTACATAGCATCTCAAAGGTCTATTTCTTCTGAAGAATGGTATTTCTTACACGACAATAATGCCATGAAAGATGTTAATCAGGAAGAATCTTAGTTATTTGTGTTGTTTATTAGCTTTCTTTATTGGTTTACTTTGGTTTATTGGTATATTTGTTTTTTTCTTGTTTATTATTTTGGTTTATTTCAAAAGGATTTTCTGAACACCATAACAAATAACAGTTTTACCATCTAGGAATGATTAAACACTCTAATTAATTACGAGTATAATTGCAATGGTGTTATAACTAATGCCCTTTGGGTTTTTTGTTTGCTTTTAATTTCCACCTAACAAATGGAAATACAGTATTGTGACCGGGTTTCTGATCACAATAGAATACACATGAGTTGTGCAATACCAGCTACATGATGTGTAGTGTAGTCTGGAGTATTTTCTTACTTGCATTTTGATTTTCTAACTGTTTGTAGGTTAAATGTTTACACACTAACTTGAACATGGGCGGGTGGAGATGATACTGTGTCCTTTTATCCAGTGAGGTACCCTGCTGTGACCAAGCTTGTAAAAACACCCCGCTGCCTATTTGCTTCTGGCCTGTTATACTAGGAACACACAAATGTGTTTATGAACATTGCTATGTATCCTCAAGCCTGATGTTGATGGTTCAAAAGAAAGGAATAGTTATTGAATATAAAACAGTGTTATATACCTGTGAAATGCAAGCAACCAGTGAATGAATTAGTCTTGCCTTGTCTAATACCTATGTATTCCTGCACCCATTTTATTTAAATGCCCCTTTCACCCTGGCCTGCCACATCCTCTGCTTCTTTATCTTTGTTTACATTTTTTCTAGTTGTCGGGTTTATTAGTTTAATGACCATGTTCACTCAGTCACCAGATTTACTGTGAGTATTGGAAATGCCCCTAGGAATAATGACTATCGAGTCATTAAAATACTTATTCATAGTGAAAAATATAAAATCTCCTGCCTTCCCACCCAACCCTTGCAGAACAAATACAGAATGCTACTCTGCACCTCTACAAACCTTTACATCACCTGATGACTTTGTTCTTCAAGTTCTATGACAGTTTTTGCAGTCTCAAGGATACATATTTTGACATGCAGGGGAATTGAAAGGGTTAGTTCCAGCGCTGCCCCAAAAAGTAACATAAAGAATGACATTAAATCATTACCTGTATGCCTTTCTTTTTTTTCAGGCTTTTCGTGTCTTTCCAATTTGTCTTTATGTGTCACTACGAGAGAAGAAATACGTTCATATATATGTGTATATGTGTCTATATATATATATATATATATTTACACAAATTTATACTAAAAAAATAAGGTGCCAGAAACTGAAGAATCAAAAATAATTCTACCAAGATAAGCAACAGGAGACAGAACAACAAGCTGTAGTTACCGAATTACGCCAGGCCTATCTGCACAGCAGTCCCTGCTGATCACGAAGGCCGCGGTCGTACACCTCGGCTGCTTAGCACAGTAACTTCAACACTTGTGATGGTCTGTCCATTCCCAAAGATGCTTTTTTTTTTATTTTTCAAAAACCTGTCAAAGACTACGAGCTCACAACAAATGCAGCTGCCTTCAACAGAAGGAGCTTGTTACCTGGGCCTCCCCATTGCCTGGCAGGCGGAGGCTTACGACAAGTCGGGAATGAGCCCTGGCACGTCCGGGCATCTCACGCACAAGCGACTTCTCTCCCTTGCCAGTTGGCTTGAGGTGCATAGCTAGTAATGGACCCTAGCTGAGTCCATACCCAGCAAATGATTTTGGAGCTGTAATTAGACATCCAGCGTCCGTAAAGAAAAAACTAACGTTATGACAAGGTAAACTCTACGGCACCATGCACACATTCACATAACTGTTTTTGCCCCTTTCCCTTCCTAGGATTTACGCAAGAATTTTCTAAACAAGAAAAAAATGAGAAAAAAAAAAAAAAACAAGAACATAGATTTAGGTGCATTTCAGAGAAATTAGCTGTGAACCTGTGAACTTGCAAACTATATATATTTTTTTCCGAACTTGTGTGGGGATGCTCTCTCAGTTTAGTAAAATTCTTTGTCAAACAGGAGAAAAAAAGGAAATATCTTGTATGGTATCATGAACTTGTTATCTATCGGGAAGGGGCATTAAAAGATCAGGGACCATTGTAAGAAAGATCCTGCAAATTTTTAGCAACAGAGAGATGAAATAGATGAGAATGAGAGCTCCTGACATAGCTAACTGAGCCATTTCTATGGACGGGTGTCATTAGGTAGTTTTCCTAAGCTTCATAATGGAAGCTGATTAGAAATTAGAGCAGGATATTTTTAATCTCTCCAGATTCCAATCTTGAAAATAGAACATATTTGAAGGAGACAATAAGCATCTAAAATGCAGGAATGCAGTGGAATGTTGAAGGTTCTCAGACAATGAAATAGCCTTAGAAACGTATGTATCCACAGCTATAATTCGAAAATGTAATATCCATTGTGAAATCAATGATTTTTAGTATGGTGAACCCAGAGAATTGGTATCCTTATTAATATTTCAGTAGTAATTTTAGCAGTAGTTCTCTAGACAAAATTCATTCATTCATTCATATTAGGACACAACATAGTCAATAGTAGAACCAAGTAGGACATATAATAAATTAAATCAATATAATAATTCTCATTCTTTACATGAGATAGGTGAAATTTGGTGGGATCTGATTTTCCTATCCTAAGAATTTTTTAAAATCATTATCAAATTGTTCTTTTACCAAAGCATATCCAAGAATTTTCCAAGTTTTCCACAAAAGTACAGGAGAAGTCTCAGCAACACATTCACCCCTTTATGTGGGACATTACAATCCTTTTGTTTTCTTTATTTTTCCAGATATCAGGAACATTTTCTCTTCTTATAATTGTTCTATTTTCTAGTAATAAATATTCACTGTAATGGAAACCTGAACTCATGTGCCTACGATTAACTTCTAAAGTCAGTCTTGCTAACTGTGTGTATTTTGAATTAGTTATCTAAAATGGAAAAGCTCTAATCAGATATTACTCAAAAGGCCCAGGGAAACATAGATTTCAATAAGGTGCATGTTCATTTTTGTTGTGAGAGTTTTACCTTTTTGGTCTGAAATAAATCAGCCATGACTAGATTTTGTGTCTTATATTTCTTGGGCACTTATTAATGCCATTGTCCTATTTGCACTTCCAGAATGGTCTTTTTCTCCAATCATAGATTTTATTCTGTACTCGAGGAAATTTTCTTAACACAAATTTTATGTAAAGGACATTTTTTTCAAAATGTTTTAAGTACTTTGACACTTCAGGATGTTTCAACGAAATAACATGTTGTCAAAAGGTCCCTCACAAGGGGCAAACTAGATGGTGGCTCTGAGAGCAGAGAACTGACTTGGGAGTTGTTGATGGGGAGGAAGTACCAACCCATTTCTGATTCTCAAAATAGGTGGGTCTGTAACTTCCTATAGGTACTCACCAATAGCAGATTAGAAATTTTTCCTCTAATATTCCCTCATGCCCCCAGAAAGAGGCTGGGGGAAAAATTCTTTCAAAGACATGTCTCTGAAGCAGAAAGCCTCCAGGGGCCATGCCCTGCATGCTATGATTTACTCATTACATTTTGCTCACAAGTATGCTCAAAGACATTATGTTTGGATTTATTCAGGAGAAATAAAAAGGCACCTATTTATGCTCTGGGCATCTTTTACATAAGTTAATAACACAGTAAAAATGTATTCATTAATCTATGAACATAATGTTAGCCTTTCTCCACCGTGATATATTCAAAGTGCTTGAGGAGCCTTCATTCTCCTTCCAGATGTCTTTCAGAACACCTCCTCCATCCATTAACATAATTACAATTTACAAAGTGGTCCAAGAGTCAATAGATCAGGCTTTTTTGAATGATTGGTAAAAAGACAAAGAACATGGAATATTTACCTTTTATGGGTTCCTTCCTTTCAATTTTCTCTTGCTTTTCAGGTTTGTCGCTATGAATTACTAGAAATAAAAACAAAACAAAACAATAAATTTGTAATCTTCAGGCATTATGCATACTTATTAATTTATCAAAATGATATAGGAAGAATATTTGTAAAGCTAAATAATGCATTTCAGCTCCGAATGACAAATTTTAGATTGTGCATCGGCCTTCTTAAAGTCATTTTTTAATTCCAAGTCCAGAAAAAATATTTTTTTTGCTTTGGTCTTCAGATGGTGGATCATATTTTTTCAACATAAGTGACTATTCAGCAACCCTAATTTTACTCAGCAGGATCTGTTTTGGATCCATTACGCAAGCAACTTGCGTGTAGGATTTCCAGCGGAGGAAATTATTTTCAGTCCTTGACAGCACTGCTTACTATTCTTAACAGGAAATGGCTAGCATCTTGCCTTTTTTCATTATTATTTTTAGATATTACTTCAGCCACAGGTATCCCTTTTAATAAGAGCATAACATCAGGAAGAACAGATGTTTGAAAGACAGTCAACTGCATGTCCTGCTAGAAGCAAGCAGACTTGAATCATGAAAGGCTCTGCTGACTGTCAAGCTTCTAGACCTTCTTTTTGGACACCATTGCATTCTGCGCTATAAGGGGTAAGATAGGCAAAAACATTCATTAGCAAGCTCTGCTACCACTAGTTCTATCAATAAAAGGTTTTTTTGTAGGTTTGTAGTTTCAAGGAAAATATTTTTATTTGCATTATTCAAGTTTCCATCAACAAATCATCCACAGAAAAAAAAAAGCAACTCAGACTAGAAGATAACTGTGACTTCTATACACAGTCACAGGCGTGTTTCTGCATACATTCATTTCACAGAGGTACAGTATGTTTTTGATGATTAAATATTTCCTCATTAAATAATAGGAACATGTGTCTTTAGGAAAAAACATTGCAAACATTCAGCAATTTCATTATGCGTTTACATGTGACTGCATTATCAAAATACACTTCCAGCCATAACAGGTAAATTGCTGTTAATATCAATTAATAATGAAGTGGAAAGATATTGAGGTGAGATTTTTCAAAGCCCTTAAGGAATATGGACAGCCAATTTACACTGAGAGAAACAAACTGTGCAAAACAAAGCAGCAATGTATTCTTGCATGAATTACAAACTCTGTAACTCATGCAATTGTTTTAGGACCTCTTGCAGCTTACCAAGACAAAGCAGTCCCCTGGGTCTCTATACCCTGTAGAAGTCAGGCCATTAATACATTTGTTCATGAAAAAGTGCATGAAACATTAGCATGTTCTTACAGGACAACTCTGTATCAGCAAAGTGCAAGCAGAGTGCAAAATATTTCTAGCCAGTGTAGTGCCAGTTTGAGTTAGGGCAGCAGCACCGATTTGCAAACAGTAGCTTTGATGGTCAAAGCACAAGCTTCTGTACATCTGATGAGAGTCCTTGTGGTCTCTCTGCCAAAAAGTACAGCTGAACCATGCTGAACAGAATGACAAGAGAAAAGCTTGTTCTTAGCCACTAAACATCAAACATGTGAAGGATACACATCATCCTTCCAAACCTGTTTTTCATTCCTCGCTTTCCCATAGCATCTCCCTGTTTCATGCTTTGGAAAAAATCAAAACGAGCCTTGGAAAATATGAACTGCACTGAGTGCCAGTGGATCTTAAAGTGGACACAAGTGTAATTCAAGGCAATTTCCATTGTCAAAATGGTATAAAGAGGCTCAAACACAGAGAAATATTAATATTTGTGTGGACCTCAAGGTAAAAACATGGAGAAGAAATCAGCTGGCTCCTTCCTGAGAAGCAAAAGCAGCTTGATATATCTGGGCAGAGAGCCTGGAATGTGGATAAGCAGACACCAGGCTGGCATAAGCGTAAACTATTTTTCTCTTCCCAATGATAGGCTGAAGGTGTCTCTAATTAATGCAAGAGCCCTGTCCTGCGTGCTGATGTCTCCACAGCCTCCGTGGATGCTGATCGCAGACTGTAGTGCTTACCACTACCTCATATGGACAAGGTCAGAGCTGTGGCTTTTGGGTACGAGCTTATCTGGGAAGGGCAGGTGCTGCCAAAATTAAAGGGTTCACATTCCCGGACTGTGATGCCTGGCCATTTTTGCCTCTTGAATCACAGTGCAGGGAGAGCAAAGTCCACTGAAGCTTATGGTACGACAAATGTAAATATGATTGTAAATATATATATATATTTTAAATAAACTAACTCTTTCACTTTTTTCTTTTCAAATGTTTTCATGTTTGGCTTTGTGTAGATTGGCATAAGTTCTGTCATACAAAATATTTTAATTTGTAGAGGCCTTTTCAAGGTCTTGTTGCCTGGATATATTTTTCTTTTAGGAGAGCTTAATACATTCCCTTTTCTTGGTGTTTAAGAGGATGGGTAGGGAGGGCACAAGGATTAGGTTTCAGAAATAAGTCAAGCCATACTGCCATTTTTCTGGAAAATAAACCAGAGTAAATGTAATATTTTTGCACATATGAAATAAAGAGAAAGCACATAAATGGTTTTAAGGTTTTAAACATACTTCATCTGAAAAATGCCAGAAGTAAAGCCGCTAATTCAACCATTTTATATGTTTGTTTGTTATATGAAACATTCTGTAATTAAAAGATCATCTCTTTCTCTTTCTCTTTTTAATAAGATGTCTGATAAACCCAGAAAAATAAGCAGAATAATTAAAACCACTTTTACAAGAATTCTGTAAGTTGAGATTTTTCCACAAGTTCACTGAATTTGCTTGGACTTCCTTGCAAATACTAAGAAACATAAGCTCAGAAAGGACTGTTATTAGCATTGTAAAATATATCCCAACCTAATTTTCACTAACCTAGATTTTGGAAATTGCTGAAACATTTTAATGTGACTTTGAATGAAAATTCAGCCTGAGGCAAAGAGCCAAGCATGAAAAATTTCATCCTGAATGACTGCAGTGTGGTAAATTTATAAATAATCTAAAATAGAAACTTATAATGGAGAATTTTAAGGTAATTTAAGAATATATTCCAAACTTGCTATCCACTCACTTCAAAAAAAAATTAAAAACAAGAAATATGGCTTATACGTGGGGTGTTTTCCCAAATTTCAATCATCTAATAGCATGTATGATTTGCATCAAATGGAAGAAATGGTGAAGGGGAAAACAGATTTAGTTTTCTTAGTAGAGCGTTTTGAGGGCATATTGGATAATGTTTCCCTGCCCAAAAAAAGTAAGTGCAAAAAGAAGAGCTGTAATAAGGAGGCAGGCACCAGTTCCATACCTAAGGGAAGTAAAAATAGTTCCCAGCTGAGTAAGTCTTAGTCTGCTGCTTTGTATAAAGATAGGTGATGAGTGCAATACGCAGCGACCCGAGACTGCTTGCTCTAACTAATGCTTGCCTGCAGAGGAACACTCAGGAAAAGCAAGATAAACGAACTAATGAAATGAAGTTAAAGTGTCTAACTAATGTTAGACAGCATTAAACCTCTGCGGAGATGCTCTTATTCAGAAGTGAAGTAGCCTGGGATGGCTGTGACTTGATCCTACTTGAAGGAATCCACACACACAGAGACACATAAATACATAAACAAATAAAAAGTCATCTAAGGAAACTTAGCAGTTTACAAACTCTGGAAGCCACTAAACTTGTTACAAAGTGTCTTGGTTACCTGTGAAGAGGGAGAGGCTTGCGTCTGTGCTTGCACAGACCTGCCCCAACATGCAAAAGCTTCTCACTGAAGTGCCTAACCCTGGGCTGGATTTAGCCCTTCAACACTGAATGTAAATGTCTATGGAAGAGCCAGACAACTGCTCAAGATGTGTATGTATATACCGTTTAAAAATAGATTTAACCGCAGCAGTCAGACTGTTTTACAGTCATCTGAACTGAATCTAGGTTTGACTGCTACTTGTAGCATTGGCTTCACCATAGGCTTCCATAAACTTATACAGCTAAACAAATGCTTCACAATTTTATCCTGAGCCACTGCTGCTACATGGCTTTTTGTACCCGTGCTATTTAGCTTAAAGTTAGCTCAGGTGCATCTCTAGCTATGCCTCTAGGTATCATGGCAGGTAGGCCTGTGTTAAATGTAAATACACTATTTAACTTGCTAATTCTGTCAGCTTATTTGGGTTGCTAGTACGTTGTGGATTTTTATGGCCCAACTCTATTTAACTACTTAGCTGTCTCAAATATCTTCCTGCTATAGCAAATTAGATTATGGGGATATATTATATTTGTCTTCATAATCTGATAATTTATCTGTACACTAAAACACAGACAGCTTTATTCTATCATGTGTAATATTTGCATTATAACTAGGGACCTATTCACAAGTTGATAGGAATAGGAGGGACAACTATGTGGGACGCATTGTAAATGTAATAGTTCTGAAGGGACTGGAATCTATTTGTAAAATCAGTCTGAATTCAGCAATACCTTCTGCAAAGAACAGAAGGCTTATTGTAATTCAGAGGCACACTTTCCGTAAATCACTGTGTCTTAATGCACCAATATCAGAGGTGGCATTTCATCACCACATGACCTTTTTCGATCTCTCGCTCCACCAGCAGTGCACTAGTGAACAAATATGGGAACATATATGGGAAAATTTTCAGTGTCCACAGTAAATCAACCTTTTCCCACGCTTCCACAAATGACTGTACTTATAGCAGCTCTTCTTTCCTAGGAAAGCAGGTTAATTAATTTTACTGCTAATACCATTTTTTCTTTAGAAATAGAGATGATATTATCTGTTAATTTGGGTTAACATTACACCAAGATCTTCCATAAGATTTAAATGATTTACTCTTATGTGCTTTTCTTTCAACGTATTTAAATACTGTCCTTCCCTATTACCAAATAATTGCATATTTACCTCTTAGTCATTGACAGTAATAAAAGCAACAACAAAACAACAACAACTGCATCTTATGGAGCACCTGGCCTGGCCATGGTGCTGCTGGTCCTTGTGAAAATACTAATATATAAAATACCAAATTGGAATGACTCCATTGTAATAGATAATTTGTGTTTATCTATATATGTAATCATGAAGTAAACTAATTTTGTTGCATTTTAGTAAATACTCTCTTGAGTCATTTCTCAAAATCTTTCTTCTTTTCAGAATCAAAATGAATAAATATAATAATTGAAATAGAATCTATTATTGGTTGTTTATAAAAAAAATTTAGTTATAGACAGATATTAGTGCAGGTTAGCCAGATTTTTCATATTATAATAACCTGTTTTATAATTTCTGCCACTTCCATCTGGAATTTCCATCCCCAGTATATATTTCTGATAATTTTGTACAATCTTTCCAAAGTGAAGTTAAAGGGTAGAACTCCCATATAATCCTAAGAACCTTAAGGATTGATTGGAGGGGAAGAGGGCATGACCTTTCAAAAATATACCTAAAAATACTTCTATTAAACTGGTGTTCATATGTTTTGATACGGGATTAAAATTTTGTTGGAGTATTTGCTTCTATAAGTGACAGGACAAGGGGCAATGGGTATAAATTAAAACACAGCAAGTTCCATCTCCATATTAGGAAGAACTTCCTTCCTGTGAGGGTGACAGAGCCCTGGAACAGGCTGCCCAGAGAGGTTGTGGAGTCTCCTGCTCTGGAGATCTTCCAAACCTGCCTGGATGCCACCCTGTGCCACGTGCTCTAGGTGTCCCTGATGGAGCAGGGGGGTTGGACTAGATGATCTCTACAGGTCCCTTCCAAGCTCAGTCGTTCTGTGATTCTGGAGGAAAGATGCATTTTATTTCTCGATTTTTTTTCCCATTAAAAAAACTACAAAAGACTGGACATATGTTTACTGGACATTTGTTAGAGAGTAGCAATAAAAGTCCTTAAAGATTCAGATCTATATCATGCTCTATTGGAGGTCAGACAGAACTTTTTTTATTGTAGTTGTTCCTCCAAGATGCCTCGCTAGAGCTAAAATATATAAGAACTAAGAACAGAAAAACTATTTCTCTTGTGCTTCAGGAAGTGACTGTGTAATTAAAGACTGCATTTTGAAAGTGTGTGCATAAAGGGACTTCAGTAATGACACCTGAATGCTTTTTCTCTGGCATCTTATAACTTCCTAGTGATCACCTCTGCAACATTAATGTTTTTTTAATGTAAAGCAAGGCTTTTCTGTACAGAGTTAGATGGTACACAAGAGGCTACTTTGGTCAAGACTGCAAATTCATTTATGTTTTTAGAATACAATGCCTGAAAAGTCTCTGAATGGGATTCTTGAGTTTATTATTGCCTAGCTAGCCAGATGATAGTCTAAAAAAAATAATTCCTTACCATGTGATTTACTAAGTAGTTGGGAAACAGTTCTAGGAGCTCCAAATGAGCCTGATTAGTGCAGAATTGGAAAGCTAGAATTAGGACTGTAAAATACCATAAACACTTATACAGAATATATATAAAATAAATATACATGTGTAAGTGAGTGTGTATGTGTATTCATTTTTTTTTTTAATAAGCTTCCTTCCTGCTTCCTCTTGCCATTACCAAGCATAGCACTGGTGCATCAGAGAGATGCTCGTCAAATTTTATTCAGCCTAACCTTTACAGAAGAAACTCTATTAGGCAAAAAACTGCATGTCGCAGGAAACTTCTCTGTTTACATACTTTCAGAAAACCAGTGCAAACCAGTTCCTGTGTGGATTTTTAGAAAGTGACAGTTAGAGGAGACTACGCATTCTGAAAAAAAAAGTTGGTTCTTAAAATGGAAGCCCTCCTTATCTCTGCTATGCACCTGGCTCACTATTAAGTATGGCTTCCTAACTTGGAGCGCACCCACTGGCCCATAAATTTGCTTTCTTGCCTACTCAACACACTTCACATATTTTACACCAAAGGAAGTTTATTAGACTCTTGGATAAGTTTGTGCAGGAGAATCTTATTTGCAATGTGCGTTTACAACATAGCCACACAAATACAAAATATCTCAATTTTTTAATGCTTAAACTATAGCATACACTCAGTTTTGACCATCTAACAATCTGCATATCTTTGAATGCTTTTGTAATGTAGCAGCGGTAACATATGTAGTTCATAAGTGCAATATATATATTACACACATACCTACATAAACATTAAAAAAAAAGTTACCCTTTGGTGATGCTCGTTTCTCATGTCTTTCCAGTTTCTCTTTATGAATTTCTGGAAACAATACAATGTAGAGTTCATTTATCAATATTAAAAGAATTTTCACATAGAGAAAATATACATTCTAATAATAAAATAATTAAATGCTACAAATGTTATGGCTATGACATTTCAACTACATATACAATAAGGATTTATTATATATATATATATATACACATTTATGCACAGACAGTCACACAGAACATATATGGACAAAACAGAACATATATGCACAAAAATCATAATATTAAGTGACTTTAATAATTATTCCATTTTAAATTAAGTGACACAACTTCTCATTAAAAGAAGAATAGGTTTTTCTGATCTGCAACAGCTATATAGTAACAAAGAGTAATTATGAATCACAAAAAGTCTGCTTTTACTAAGCATTTTTTCTGTACCTATTTCTGGTTATCTACCAAGATTAGTATTTATGTTTTGCAAAATACTTGTGGAAGAGAAAATGTTCTTATTACTACACTTTCTAAATTTTGTAATATTTTAACAGCCAATCAGTAACTACCATATAATAAAAGGTAGACACAATGTTGCATACAAATTACAGAGATAAAAGTTCTTGGGTTAGGGATCAGAATCTGAGAATGATTTATTTTAATGGTGTTACATACAAAAGGACTTTTGATAAATAATAAGTGATGGCTGAGACCTGCCTTATTAGAGAGGAAGGGCGACAGTATTTATTTGACCTCTTGCTACACCACTGAACTACTACTGAACAGAATTTCTCACCTGTAATGCTGATGCTATGTTACTGCCATACACCTCTGTATTTGATTTTTTTCTACTGTCTTTATTTTGCTAAAAAAGACTAATAATTCCAGAAAATACAAAATATGTGAAAGAAGAAAAAGAAAAACAGAAATAAATCAATTACTTAATATTGTTTGTGTACAAAGGACTTTTATGATGAGTGACCAATAAGTCCATTAAGAATATACAGAGTGTCTGGTTTATGGCAATACACTTATATCTCCTGTAGTGGGAAAATGATATAAAATATTGGATCAAATTCATCTTTGAAAAAAGCATATGCAAACCATACTAGACTCTACAGGAGATGCATCTTTGTTTCTTAAGGTTAGATATTTTGCAGCCAGGATATGCAGCTTATTTATTGTTTTGCCTCAAAGAAGAAATCAAGCCACACTGATATATTGTATTTCAACTGAGGTTGGTTTGGTTTTGTATGTTCTCTTTTTTTTTCATACATTTCTCACTTATTCTGTTTAAAAGGATGCATAAACTCTTTTTGGCAACATAATCCATGTGTCTCAGCTTTTGGCAAGGATAATATACAGGCAGAGGATGCCTTCCTCACTCTGAGTACTTCTGTGCAGTTCTACACACTGCCTCCCTAAACTGCTTCCAAAGCTTGTCATTTAAAGTCAGGAGAGTCATTTCCTCTACATGGCAATATACTTAAGCAAATCAAGAGGACATTCTACACACAGATGAGTGTGCCTCACTAAGTAAAAATTCATTATTCTTCAACTAGAGTTACATAGAGGGTTGCTTATCCTAAAGTGTGTGTCTCAGTTCCATTAAATCCATCTATTATGTATCCCACTATATAAAATAGGTTGTTTTTCCTTGAAAAGATATGAATCCTTATTTTTTTTAAAGACCTTCCTTCCTTCCTTCCTTCCTTCCTTCCTTCCTTCCTTCCTTCCTTCCTTCCTTCCTTCCTTCCTTCCTTCCTTCCTTCCTTCCTTCCTTCCTTCCTTCCTTCCTTCCTTCCTTCCTTCCTTCCTTCCTTCCTTCCTTCCTTCCTTCCTTCCTTCCTTCCTTCCTTCCTTCCTTCCTTCCTTCCTTCCTTCCTTCCTCTTCCATCCTTTCTCTTCCCTCCTTCCTTCCTCCCTTTCTCTCTGTCTTTCTCTCTCTCTCCCTTTCTCTTTCTCTCTTTATATAGGGCAATGACCGTAGAGCCCATCTAAATTGGCTTCGCTTCTGCTTACTTGACATGAATACTTCAATAATCTACTTTAAAAAAACATTTCCTAGCCAGGAGCATTCAGAAAGCTCATCTAACTTCCTGCTACATCTGTGATACCACATATGTAAACCACTCCCTCAAAATTTGTTGAAATGAAATACATCTTCGTAATATATAAGTGCAAGTATATATATCTTTATATATTGCAAAATTTGCTATCATTAAGATCTCTTCACAAGCTTCCCATAAATTTGAATGACTATAATATATTGCAGCCTAGACCTCATCAATTCTGATGCATAACAGACTAAATTTTGCTGGCGCAAATAAATCCATTTTCTATATATGCTGATCTTGATCAATTTACAAGGCAGAAAATAGCAACTGCTGGCCAACTCCAAAATATTTTTTAAAAAAGCAAACACATTAGGTTATTGAGTTTTCTTCTATTCTGAGAGGTCTGATACTCTCTGGTTTATCCTTTATGACAAATAGCTTTAATTTTCTAGTAATCACATCATATCTTATTGCTGAGTTGACAAAGCGGCTATAATATCATAGAAGACTTACACGGCCAGTTTAAAGCATGCAATTTATCTCTATCAATGTGACACATTGTTAATAAATCCTAAATATTATGAATTCATGTTTAGAAAAATGACAGAATCAAGCAGCAGCGAAGATAATCTTTGTCACCATGGCAACCATCCTGATTCTTTATTGAGATGACAGCATGGTTTATTAAATTATTGAAAGGGAATATGTATTTTAAAAGCTGGATTTCATTGTTTGTTTGTTTGTTTTTTTCCAGTTGTCAAGAAGACATGAAAAATTATCTTCCACTCATGTTTCTTTGGTTTTGAATGAATGAGTACTTCATTTCCCTAAATATGGATACTGCTTTGACATAGACTTCACTAGACCTTAGGTGCTGTTAGGATACACAGAGCATGCAGGATAATTATTTAAAATAACTCCAAGAGGGAAGTTAGGAGCCTTATCACTGAGCATTTTAAGATGCTGACAGGAGATGTATCCCACTATATTGTCAGCAGGCCAATATATCTATGTGCTGTTGACCCCAGACTAGCACTTAGAGTCATCTGTAGGCTGGACTTGAAAGCAGCTTTGCTGAAAATCCCTGTTGAACATGCAATTTGGATACAAACTTTCCCCCAGCCCACATCAAAAAACCAAAAGTTTCACAAAAGGCTTGCAGTGACCATGCATTAGAAAGCTCCACCTCCAGAAAGACCAGGGCAAGAGAAAGAAAAGAATATTAAAGCTCCCCGAATCAGTCCAATCTGTGTGCTCTCAACACAGGGCAACTTTACACCAGCATGGATAAAGAGGCATGACCCCTTCCTGATAAGGCACAAGATTTTTCTGTTCCCAATAACACAATTCCCTTGTCATTCTCTCTTTGGTCTGCTAACTTGTCTCTGATCTTAATTTTCTGTCATCTCTTTGTTTAAGTATCTCCTTGTTATAGTAAACAATATAGTACTATTTTTAATTTATTTTAAAGTAATTGCATTACAGTAGCACTTATGGGCTCAGCAGAGGTCCCAAGCGTATCATTTTAAGTACTTCTACTATGACATAATATCCCCTCTACTCCAACAGAACATTTCAAGCTTTACAAACCAAATTATGTTATTTCTCCTAGTGGAAGAGAGTGGCCCTGAACTGTGTCTTGCTCCCATCTTGTACATAGATCTTTCTCACAAGAGTATTTAATAGATCTCAATACATGCTGTAGATCTAAAGAAGCTCCCTATGCCTATGTACATCCCTCCCTATGTACATCCTTCCTACCTGCTTCGTAAGAGGATGGAGTGGTGAATAGCAAGCTGGCATTGCTAAGCTCCTAGGCCCTTCTCCTTACAGAGTTTCCATCCTATAGCTGAAATATGCCTTCAATATCCCAATCAACCATTCAAGTATTATTATTATTATTAATAATAATAATAAATAAAGTGCAGTCAAAAATGAGCCAAAAAAGGGAATCTCATCCGCATATAATAATACAGGAATGATTTACCTATAGCTACTCAGGAAACCAGCAAAAGTACTGGGAATTTAACTCTGATTCCTGTCACTCCATATTATGCCCTCATGCATCCTGTTTCTACTTTAATAGTGTAGTGCGGATGGAAGATATGTTTAATGTCTCTTATTTTTCTTAAGGTATAGCTGAGAAGATGGAGGTCGATTTGTAATAATAATGATTCCTTGTTCTTTCTAAGCAAATTGTGCCAGCTGGCCTTCTTTTTCATATTCTTTTACAGGCAACACAATGATATGCGCCTTCAGAGCTTTGACATTCTTTCATATTATCTAAGTGTGAAAAGGAAAATGACTGCTACTCAGAGTTCTGGTGAACCAGAGGTTAATAATTTGCCTTTGAGGAGCCAAAACCCTTACAGCTGTTGCCAGCAATTTAATGGGACTATATCCTTACTAGTTTATCAAAACTAATTGGAATCAGGCAGCTGATTATTCTGAAGAGTTGGTGGAGATAGATACTGAGGGCAAGGCAGGAGTGAGTGGTGTTAAGAGCTTTAGAAGATGAGAGGGATGTCATTTCTAATGTGTTTCTAGATGCTGTCTGTAGAAAGAATTGTAGTCAAATCTCTTGCTGCTGGTATCCTCAGGAGAAATTTGCAATAGTGCAGCTAAAGTCTATTTTTAATCTAGATAGTACCAGCTGGTGAGGGTGACAGTTATCCTTATGGGGCTAGAGGGAGAATAAAGGAAATTGTACATTAGAGCAACTTGCAGCAAGCTACTAATACATCATGTAGCTATACTCTAGAGGAGGAGGAAAAAAAAAAGTTTTTTACAACAGGCATAGTGGAAAAATATAAAGACAGGTAATATTTCTAATTGTGGGTTCAAAATGGTGGATTATGCCTATAATCAGGGACCTAAGTTAGTGTAACTTTCTGACATCAGTGTTCAGTGTTGAGAAGTGTATGACACATGACTAATGTAAGTGACTTGCCTTGCAGCTTGCTGGTAGTACAGTCTTATCCCCAGTGTTTTCTTAGATCTTACCCTATTCTGAGGCTTCGTAGACACTTCAGGTTGAGACATATAACTATTTTTTGGGAAAGTCATTTGACCAAGATCTTGCTTGAAAATATAACAGGAGATGAAGTGCTGAAGTGCTTACCAATGAAGATGCTGAAAGGCTTGTGTGCTCATCCGCTGAGTGAGATATCAGGTCACAGCACCATTTAAGTGTGACAATTTCAAAACCTATCTCCATCTCTTTCAGAAATGCTATAATCAATTCACTACAACTTCTTTAAAAAGATTGTTAGATTATGATTCTCCTTTTTTTTTTCTTTCAAAATTTTCCGTGTTTTATCCCTGAATATGGTTACGCACTCTGTTTAGTTTGCAGTATTTAGCCCAATAAGACTACTTTTGACAAAAGTTGCAGAAGACCACTTTGGATTCTCTTTAGTTGAAACGGTGTGCTCCAGTGCTCAGAGAAAACAGCATGCTTCTCTAGAATGTGAAGGTTGCTGTGAAGTGACTTTGGTCCTAAACCTATTCAGCAAAGCTCAGCTACTTCACGGTCGGTGCCTTTCTTCATGCTTCTTGATACTTTATTTGGTGTAACTAAACAGCTATCACAAATACAGAGAACATGATCCTCAAGCATTTCTGAACAATTTTTCTATCCTGAATAGCAACCAAGCACATTTTGTGTTCCCCTATAACAAACTTTGTTTTCTATAACAAAAAAGAACAAAATAAGCTATGCTAGATTCTGTTTGGTAGATACTAAGTTTTTTGCATGCTGTTGAGGCCTAAAAGACAATTCACTGGAGACCATCTGCTAGCAACTTCATCATCTTGCTGATGAATTCTCTTAATTCTTATTCCATGATGTTTTTATTGTTATTGTTTATTTATTTGTTTTGAAGACTATACAGTAAAGGAGACGCTTTGGGAAGAAAGCATTTTCAGAACAGAGAATGTGCCATTTTCATAAAAGCAAAATATTCCAACCTGTGCAAAGATTTCATTACAAGCCATTCTTTTGCACTCTCTTACTTTCTAATGTAACAGTGGTAACATATGTTAGAGAAAACTAACTATGTCCATGTGTCTCCATGTTGCTAAAGCTATTATATCCCATAATAAAATTGATATAGTTTCAGTCAGAACAATTAGTGGTAAGAAGTATATCATATATTACTGTTTATTTATTGAATCCTTTTATTGCAAAATCATTGATTACTGTCATTGATCTTTCAGTTTGATTTTGATACTTTAGTCATTTTAGTACATCTAATAGGACTGCTTGAAAATATACCCCCTGTTTCAATAGAAAATTGTCTTTCAGTAAGATAGGGAAATATCTATATTCTTAAAAAAAAAAAAAAAAGACAAGGTGATGGAGAACTGTTGAATAAAAACTCACAGGATGAGAGAATTAATTGTAAAGATGGGTGATGTTTAGGATTTATTTTTTGAGAGTGAACCATATCCTTCACCGTAAGCGGAAATGGTAATGGTCCCAACAGATCAATGTCGAGCTTGAAAGTCTCAGATTACCAAACAAAATAGATCTTGACAAAATGTACTTTTTTGGTAACTGTGTCCAAATGTTTTGTATTTTTTTTCCATTTCTGTAAAGGTTTCCATTTTTTAATGGAAAAACAATTTCTGAGTATCTATTAATTCTAAGGGGAGGAGAGTTCCATTGTTTTAAGTAATTATTCAAAAAGCAGCTTCAGCTTGTTGCAGAAAGACTATAGGCAGCTTTTTCCGTATGGATGACTGTTAGAGATTGGACTTTTAAAAGACTTGGAAATCTTCAGAAGATAGTAGAATATATTCAATCTAAGGAAGTTTCTCATTAAAAAAAAAAGTGTACATTCCAAATATATAAATATTTTAATATTTTCCCCCAGACTTCAGTTTTGCAATTCTGTATTCTGTTTTAAAAAGAAAAAACAAAGCTAATTTTTTAAAAGAAAGTTTTTTTTTCCCCTCTCTCTGGAAAGTAAAACTTGTTATGTGTGTCTCTCTTTATGGAAGCAAACACCACAAAGGCATTGCTGGATCAGGCCTCAGTGAAGATTTTTGTAAGAAATTTTACAGCCTGCACTTACTTCAGTCCAATCTTATTTGCTTATCAGACTGGTAAGTGTTGCTGGTAGGTGTGGCATTCTGTAATAGCATGAAGTTTCTTTACAGCTGAAGTTTCTTTACACTGTAGGGCATCAGAATCAACAGTAGTTGTCTCTGGCTAAGCATTCATGGTGTGGTTCTGTATAAATAAAGTTTTATTGAGAAAAAACTTGTCGACCTTTGAGAGGAGCAAAACCAATGTATACACTAATAAATTTCTAATCTTGATTAGTGTCAAAGATATCTTTTCCTATATAACTTTATTTATTTATTTATGATGATAAAGAGATGGGGGAGACTAACCACAGTTCCTATGTTCAGCTCTACAGCTTTGACCTTAATGCTTTAATCCATCAAAAAATATTCCTATTAGATCAAGCACCTTGTGAGGCCATTATGGGGGCTGGCATGCAGAAGAGAGATGTTGTTTCTGTGCCCCCCAACTGCCGCCCAACTCCAATGAGTTGGAGCATGTTAGTGGTTCACTTGCTGCATTTACTCCATGGAACAGTGTGACAGGATTTGAGTTTGCTCAGAAACAAGCAAAAATTCAAATTCTGGTGCTGTTGGTTTATCAGAGTTTTGGATTTTTTTTCATAGTTTTCTTCATAGTTTCATAGTTTTTTTCATAGTTTTCTTCAACCTGTTTACTGCCATTAAAAATACCATGGGGAGAGAATTAGTGATCAATGAAGACAGAAGAAACCTCTCTTCATGTAGAACATGATTCTTGTTTTTTTGTCGTTTTGTTGTTTTGTGGTTTTTTCACCCATGTTGTCCTAACTCTTTTCTACACTCCCATGTGCCACATCAGGCAATTGCTCTGCATCTTGCGCAGCAAGCTCCCAGCCAGAGGGATGCCTGCATCATATTCTTCTCTTCTTTTAAGGTACAAATCTCTCTGATGAGCACACACACACAAACCTTGAGTTTCAAGGTAATATAAATACCTTTACACAGTTTTTCCTATTTTAAGAGGTTAGATTAGCTATTTAAAAACCTATCTGATGCTATTTACATTTCTTCCTAGGATTACTAGAAGCCTCATAATTTAAAGTTTTCTCTGTATCTTTTAAAGGATAGCTGGCAATTTTGGATTAAAATGTTTCAATTCCAGTTATAAATTGCTGTCCTCTGAGAGAGGGAAAAGAACATCCCTTTTCCCTAGAGGAATGTAGCTATGTTTTATCTGGGTAATATGGAAAATATTTTCCCCGCATTACAGTGTTATTTTATAATGGAAATGCTATTGCTATATGATTTGATTAAGTAAAAAAATATATGATTGTTAAAAGAAAATTAATAACAAAAATGGATGCCTTTGTGGGTTTGTGGGTTGGTTTGATTTTGTTTTTTTTCAGTTGTTTTGGGATTTTTTTTCTTGCATTTAGATTTTTTATCTGGAAAAGCAGTTCAACATCTGAAAACTAAATCAATCAATGATTTTCTTCTGATTTTCTTCACGCAGGGTGTACTTTACACAAAGATACGCAGAATGCTTTGTAGTAAAATGTAGCCCAGGGAGGCAGAGAAAGCCTTTTACAAAGATCTGTGATAGCAACTCATGTACAAAAAAAGAGAATTACCATATGGCAACATAAAAGAAGCTGAAGATGGATTCAGAAGGCATTACCAGTACAAATAGCTATGTACTTTAGGGATGAATGGAACTGAATAATTAATTTCTAAGGCACACATATATCAGCCATGCCAACAACTTCATTTCAGTTTTCAGATTTCAGCTGTGGCAGTATAAGTTTCTCTTCCCTAGCCCATTTCTAACTTTGGGCTTGGAAACTGCTTATCTTTTTCACATAGATGTTTCCTGAATATGAATATTGTCCTCAGAAAGCCCATTTCTTTATTTTTTTTCTTTTTTTCTTTGCCTTTTTTCCCTTTATTTTTACAGATTTACTAATGGATTGTGTTTTCAAAGGATTTTTAAATGGCCTGAAAGTTGATCATCTAATTTTAGAATTCTACCCAATTCTATCCAGAGGAAAAAAAAAAAAAAAACTACCATTTTAGCCACTAATGGGAACTTTTCCAAATATAATCTTTCCAATATAAACCGTAGTAACGATAAAATATTATTTCTATACGATTTGCTTTATTTTTAAATTTCAGCAGGCCTTATTAGTAGGGATTTTTTAATGGGAGAATTGTAATAGACACTTGGTGTCACTGTACGCTGTAGACTCCCTAAGGCACCCTCGTCTTCACCAGCTGCTTCATAACTGTGCTCTCCATGGGTCCTGTGTTGCACCCCATAGCCCCATGTGATGGGACACCAGCACGTGGTGTCTAACGTGGTGCTAGATGGTGCCCATTATTATCTGTAGCCTTGAATTCATAGTAAGCAGGTGCACTTGTATTCAGTGACACTATTCCCTGCCTTGGGCAAGTGTCTGGAATATGGAGAAATATTCTGTGAAATTGTCACTATATGTTTAACTCTTTTTGCACCCTTCTTGGTCATTTTTAGACAGCAATAAGGTGTTCTACCTGATTCACCAAGGGTAGAACTTCTGGTATGATCACGTATAACTGTTCTTATGTACTTAATCGATAAATACATCCAGGCACACATTAAAAACTACAGAACTAAAATCTCCAGTATTTGTTAGTATGCCTTTCTCTACTCTGTTTGAATGGCCTGGAACAATTATTTTTAGGCCTATACAGCCCATAATAACAAACAAACAAACAAAAAAAAACACTTTCAAATTCAGATCAGCAAATCTGCAACCAGCCTTCTCCAAGCTGCTTGTTCCCAGCTCTTCCAATTCCTAGGCAGGGCTGCTAGAGCTATTTGACCGCTTTTAACTGGAAATCTAGGAAATGATCCCACCCTTTACTTTTAGTAGCATTTTATTTGCTCCTGTTTGCTCAGATTAATACCCAGATCTGAACAAATAAACAGTTTGTGCAGAACAAATCCTGACTGTCTTAGCCTTTGGAGGGTTAATGGGAGCAAATACTGGAGTCAGGTCTGTGTGGTTAATACACCTGGGCCAGATCTGCCGGTTACATTAACTTAACCAACCGTTCCCTTAGAAATTGTCAGGTCTTTTAAGAGCATGACCTGTGTGTTTTCAGCATATTAATAACCCTCTATCTAGTGCTCAGGGAACCATATTCTCATTTGAACAGGAGATAGAGTTGAATGAAGGATAAGTTACTTTGCCAAAAAGCTTATTTGTAATTAGCAAAGTTCCTGGAAACTTTTAATTGAAATTTCTGCTATATTTCTGACTTCTTGTTTTGATCTGCCAGTTATTAACTGCATTTTGTAAAATAAAATGAGACTTACAGCTAAGTAAGGAAAATAGGTTCATGTAAGATGCTTATTTTTATAGCTCTTTCTATCTCATATATATACACCCTGACTCACACAAGGTTAGAAGTCTCTACTTCAGAGAAATCAATCTTGTTTGATTGTTGGTATAGAATAATCGTGTGTCAAAAAAAGATCTGTTTGGTAATGCAGAGGCAGTAAAAATACCATAACCATATTTTTACTTGCTCAATTCTTTCTAACTTTTTGGTATTTATTAAAATGAAAATTACTTAGAAAAGTGCTATCTTTTTTTCCTCTCTGTGAGAAAGTGGATTTCAACTAAGTACAAGTATAAAATCAAAGCAGCTTATCTTACAGGAGAGGAGAAAGTTTAGTAAGTTTCCAAATACAAAATAATAATAATAATAAAAAAGAATAGTTCTGACCATAGAAGCTATTTCAGTTAGAACAACTTCCTCCCAAAACTAAGTACTACATTTATGGTTTCCAGCTAGAATTCTTTGGGTATTTTGAGGTGAAAGAATATGCTACTTTAATACCTAGAAACTCCTACTACATGTGCCCAGCTGTGCACATATATCCTGCCAAGCTAAACTAAGAATGCTTGGAATTTAAATTTTCAATTGCCCATAAGTAAATTGGAGTGAGGTTCCACCCTAGTTTAATAACTAAACTTTTAGCCATAGATAACAATGCTGAAGTTTCTGCATTTGCCTATTTTTTTTACAGGAGACTATTTCTAGTCCTAGTGTACCATGTTTCTCAACCATTCTTCAGCTTCACAACTAAAACTGGCTACAGGCACCAAGAAATAATGTTTTTTTCTTTCTGTTTCTATAATAACAAATTCTAATAAAAGAACTAAAATATGAGAAAACATGCAGCTGTCAGGTAATTGGATTTGTCTGTAAAGGTTAAACTAACCCAGAAAAAAATGAACAGTATTGTCAGCCATAACCATTGTTCTAGAAAAAATGAAGTCAAAACATATTAAGCTTACAAGAAACTGTTATTAGCCTTTTGAATATATTTTTGTGTAAATGATTTGCAGTTTTAGTATGTTTTGTGTATACATGCAGTCTTTTGTGTGGAAGACTGCAAAGTCCTTTACAGAGTGATCTTTCACTACCTGAAGTGATAATTGCATTTTTTTTTCTCGGACGATATGAAATATTCACACTTTTCCAAATATTAACGATAAATATTCTTAGTAAAGTAAGGCTTAGTAAGACTAGGGCTGAAAAAAAATATATTACAATCAAGAGGTACTAGGAAACCCTTTAAATACTTGCAAAAGATTCTGCAACTGATATTATCCCTATTGCATCTGCCAGCCTACTGTCATTACTTGTATCCTTATTATCTTTGCTTTCAATCTATATTTCTAGAAAGGTTATCTTTGCTTTCTTTGGCTTTTTAATTATCATTGCACTTTTTTCCCCTCATCATTACAAAATGTCCTTACCTCTCCCCCGGCTTTATTTTCTGTATATAATTGTGTTGTGCTGCCAATGAACTTACTACTCATGCAGCTGCAACATTTCCATTACAAAATATTTTTGTGTGTGTGTGTTAATGTTTTAAACATTCATAAAATGTGCTAGTCAATAAAGCAGAAAATTGAAGGCTTGTCCATATACTGAAAATAAGTATGGAGGTTTTTGAAAAGCTCTCAGCAATCTATTCATGAAAGCTCCTGACACAGTGCCAGTGGGCTAGTTTCAAAACAAATACTAAGGTGAGTGAAAATTTATACACAGCAATATTTCACTGCAAATGCATATCACTAGAGTGAAATCTGAGAGAGTATCCCTGCAAAATAGATGTGAAGAAAGAACCAAACTCTGTTCTTACACGATTTTTCTGAAGATGGCAGCATTGTGCTACATGACCTTAGTGTTGTCAGTTATTTGTGGGGGACATTCAAATGCCACCAGCACAAGTTGCTAAGGGAAGGCCACCACCAAGCTGTGGGAAGCAGTGTTGAACAAAATGGAATGCACTGAAATGTAGAAATGGTCCTTTAAGTGAAAATGGAGAATACTCCAAACTCTAAATCTTTGGCAGTGATTTTGCAGATCACTATTAATATTCTTATTTTCCAAAGTGCTCAAATGCCTGTGAGTTACTGGTCCTTTGGACCTATCCCTAACAGCAGCCATGAGGGAAAAAGCATGTATGCAATGTTTTGGAGTGCTTTATCTCTGGAAATATTATTTGTAGACCAAAAATGTGATGCTATATATTTCTTAGGGAAAGCTATTTAAAGAGATCTGCACCTTGTCCTTTGAGGAAGACGTAGTGAGTTCTGTGTGTCCTTACAAGGACTCATCCAAGCCTTTGCCTTACCTCCCAGAGCTAATTTCTAAAGTGCTAATGTGCTTTAGCCACAGGAGTGAATTTTACTGCATCTAAGGAGTAAAACTCTTGACTCTAGTCTTTTTTACAGAGCTTTCAGAGAAATGCTGCATAGACTTGGGCTGAGGCCATTCAACTGAAGTTTATTTTAAGAGAAACTTGCAAAGCGAGAAAATAACAGCTCTGAGGAGCAACAGCTGCCTGTCACTGAGCAGACATGGTGACAAAATCCAGTATAATTAAGGCCAAAACCTAGCTGCTTGGATGAAAGTCTGAGTTCTCCAGTCATCCAGAGATGGTAACGAGTTATTTGGGGATGTGGCTATGTGAAAGCTTATGCCTATATCCAGTAAGGGCTTTAGACTACTACTATCATCAGTCCTTCTTAAGAAATAGCTAGTTTCTGGAGCTCACTCAAAATCTCTTTCACAGAAGAGGCAAATGAAACTAGTCTGAATTTCATTCTTTCATGTGTGGGTGGCTGCATTATCCTATTGAGTTCCTGTTGAGTATCCCGAGCTCTAGAGGAACCACAAGCCCCTCTTCTATCTTACACATGCTAAACCCAGCTGACTTTCTCAGGTATTTATCTCCAGAGGAGGGTTCTGACCTTTGAATCCCGACTGAGCACTATGCCATCTGTTACGTCTTTATGGATTAAGCCTTCCCAACAGCAAAGTACCTCTGCAGCATGCCCAGCTTGGTAGCTACACCCACCCATGGTGAGCAGAGCCCTTGTACCCTAGATTTCTCTCAGAAATGTGCTACAGCTTCAGAGTCTTTGCATCTACTGTAAGAATTAAATACATTCTTTGGGGGAAAAAAAAAAGAGTATAAGGCTAAGACCTTCACATAATCTTACTGACAGTATAACTAGATAGAAATTTTCCCTACGCTGCCTATGCATTTTCTTCAGTCTTAACATGAAGGATTGTCCGTAAAAAGATGAATGGTCCTGGTCTTCAAGGCCATTTGGTCCCTGGACAGCCTATTGTGACTGACAAAAAGTGTCATTGAATAGAAGCTTGATCCAATTCCAATTAACTTCAGGGAAAACTGGGTAGTAATTTCAGCACCAACTGTGTGATAGATTCTTCAATAAGGGCATTTATGTATTAAGAATTTGATGGATAGAAAATTCAAATCACATGGGTTGGTAGCACACCTTGATATTATCAACATGAGTTCAATTTGGAGCAAAATGTCCCTAGTTTTGAAAAGCTCTACCAGATATCACCAGTATCTGAAGCCTTCTAATACATTTTCATTTTGATTTAATAGAAGTTGAACATAAGTTTTATGTTTCAGCATAACAATTTTCATGTCTAAAAGATTTATATTATACATCCTACTTGCTTCATCCTTGTCTGCTGTAAAAATTCAACGATAACTAAGAATTTTTTTCTAGAAGATTCATAGGCAGTCCTTATTTCTGAAGTCTGCACTGACACAAGGCAAAATGTTCAACAGTACCTAGACATTATTTCTTAATAGATATTCTTTCTTTCCAGGCATACGTGTAACTCAAATTGACATTAATAGGAGTCTCACATATGAACTAAAGGTGCAGACAATATTGCTGCAGTAGTCGTATTGGTCTGCTATGAACACTTTTTTTCAGATTTTCAGGATAATAATGAAACAATCAAGATTTCTCCCAGAAGAGCAAGCAATACAGCAAATCTTATAACTCCACAGTCTTATTTAATGATTTTGTTAAAGTACAACATACATAGTTAGTAGTTTGACAGGTAACCAGTGACAGAATCTATTCATAGACATGCTAGACAATTCTTAACATATATGATACAAAATATTGGTCTTTTATAATAAGGCAACTGACCAACCTTTTCTTTTCAGGGAATGTTCCACTTCACCTAAACCAAGAGAAAAGAACTAAAATCAGACAAGAGGTACAAAAATAAAAATATATATATTTTCTCCTATTGCTTCATTTTCATTTTTTAAATATATTCAGCTCTTTATATGCTAAATGGAAAACACTCTATTCTGAGATTTTGGATTTTCATAACACATCTCTTTTACCCTAGAAGCTTTCCAGGGTCTAAGAAGATAAGTTCAGTGTGCAGTAGTAACCAAGGAAACATCCAAACCTGTATCTGTGCTTTGAATGTGTGACTACACATCTACAGTTTGCTTGATCCATGTTTTAAGGATAGTTCAATTTTAACTCCCAATTATAGAATATATATGCAGGTAAGCAAGACTGTAAATATAATAAAGTAAAAAGATGCTTGGTTTCGGTGGGAGTCAGAGCACTTGCCCGTCACATTTGTTACTCTGCCTCCACATAAGACCATTAAAAGATTCAGTCCGGATGACTGTGTACAGCATGCAGCCTCATCTGCATTGATTGCAATGCACAATGTGCAGGGAACACACATGAATTTACTTTTTATGATATAGTGCAGTAAGTTGCCTCCTGCTACTCTTGGCGGTTATTGACTGACCACCTCTAACCAACAGCTAGCAGAACTGAGGTTTCCAAATACTTTTAGTGAGCATTCAGATCTTTATCTTTTGTGCATCTGGTATTTTATGATCTCTCCTACTTGCATTAATACATATCCACTCAAGTGCTTGAAAGCTCAGGTGCTTCAGGAGCTATGAAATTAGAAAAATGAACACTTTTCAATTTTAAACAAGCTCTCCATACTTCACCTTTTTCATTTCTCAGCTGTAGGAGAGACTGGCTGCCTTCTGGTTGTAAATAGATCTCAGAATAGGATGACCAATTCATGAACCCACATGTAGCAGCTTATCTATTAGTAGTCATATACAATGCTGAAACAAAAAGCTCATGCACATATTTAAAAGGTAGAAATTTCATAATTCCGCATTTCATGAAGAAATTGATAGAAAACAGTTTCAGGACATGTTGCTTTTAATTATCTTGTGTTATAATCAAATAAAATATGAAATAAACCACTGTGAAATGAAGATCTCACTGCTACAGTCATCACTTGTCAAAATGACCAATATGACATGACATGATGATCCACTGCTACTCTGCTCATACCAGAGAACTAATTTTCTCATAAGAGAAGGACAGTTATTTCCAAACGTGAAATGTTAGCAGCTTAGTTTCATTTATCAGTTGGTATCAGATGAAGAATGTTACCATAATGGCAAGCCCATAATTTTTACTAAACTGAGTTATTTGCTATTTGTCATCCAAACTCTCCTTAGTCCAGTCAAAATGCTGTTTTTTCTTTCATTTTTATTGCCAGGATATTGACCCATAAGCAATATATCAAATAAAAAAGTTCTTCTAAGTTTCTTGGTTTATCTTGCATATTTGTCAAGGTTCTCTAAATTCTTACATATTAAAAGAAAAGAGCTATTGCCATTCTCTGAAGCAATACCCTGATGCATATTTTGGTTGCATCTTTGAAGTCTTGTGTAAATTAGCACTCTTACTTCAAGATGTACTAATGGTAATATTTAATTCTGACAGCTTTTCTGTAATGGTACATTAAACACAAGATGAAAGCTAACAAAGAGACCAATTTACTGATTGGTATAGCCAGTAGATGCTTTATTAGCAGCAACGTTCACTTTTCATTTTGTTTGACCTTCTCCGCTGTGAGGTTAAAAGCTGAGTAAGCCAACATAACGCATGTAAAACAGCAGTTAGAGCAGTTACAGAAGTCTTTGCATTATGAATACCTTCATCACTGTCATCATCATCACTCCATACGATGTCAGACAGTAAAGAAAAAAAGCCATAAAGCCAATCAGTGGATTCTTCCAATGCCTCATGAATGATTCTCAGTGGTTCTGTGCTGAGCTTGTTAACAGATCTTCCTGAGTGCAGAGTTTAAAACAAAAAAAGGTTTGAACAAAGTACTCCTTCGGTGATTAAAATTATTCTTCATTACATACAAGTCTAATTATACTACTTCCTTAAAAAAAACCACACACAGTTTTTGAAAGTTATTTTTTGTTTTCCAAGAGTTCAAGGACTGGTCTCTTTTCTGTGCACGACTGGTATAAAATCTGTCCTACAGTAACTACAGCTAGTAGAGTGATTCAGAACCCAGTGGATAATATGGCCTCATAGCCCTCTCCAAGTTCTGGTGCTTCTTCTGCGGCTTACTTGGGTTGAAGCTAAATGTACTTTTGATTCCATGAAATATTCATCCTCTTCAATAATCTCTTCATTTCAGACCTCTTCTTTTTTTCTTACCCAGGTTCGCTATCTCTTGATATCTATTTAGGATACACTGTTATCTGTCTCTCACTCCCATCACATCTGACTTTATGGCTCTTGCTTTTCACAAATCCTGGCTGAGGAAATTTCTGAGCCTTGACTGCACAGACCGGTCACATCATTTCTCTGGAGTGAATGTAAAGGATGAGAAGGAGAAGGCTATGTATACCATGGACCTTTATTATCTTGAAATTTATACCGAATACTGCTTAGGAAGAGAGACAAAGAGGACTTGTCATTCAGCCAATGTTGTCATTCACCATACTTGGAATGTCAGCCTGAATGCTTCCTGTATCTGTGTGAAGGTTTCCCAAAAATGTAGGCATTCAGAGGTAAATCACGGATATTATTTGAATTATTGGCCTAGTCCTGCTCCTGCTTATTTCAATAGAAATATAGCCATTGAATCTCATAGCAGCAAAATGAGAACTATAGTTCTGTTTACCACAATCTTTTTGTATGAACATAGTTGTATAAGAAATTAAATGTGAACTTCCGCAAATACTTCTAGCGGCAGTATTCTGACTCACAAGGTGAATCTTGGCAGTACCCAGCCAAGTTCTAGTTCTAGAAGTTCTGATATGAGCTAGTGTGTTATAAAGACAAACAAAGTGCAGGCTTGAAGCAACTTCTTTGATGGCAACAATATGAACGATTGTTTTCCAAAGTGCTAGAAAAAAAGATCTACAAGGAAAGTAACTTTATTTGAAACATAAAGATGCTCTATCTAAATAATTCCTTTTATTTTTTTTATAATTAATCTCAAAAAGAAAAGACCAGGTTGATTTTTTTGCTATTGTTATTTTGCAAATACTTCTAATAATCTAGATTGAAGAAATATTATAATTAATATTTTTTGGAGTTTATACTGTTGTGTGTTACACTTGCCACCAGAACAAAAAGTTCAAAAATATTTTGAGTAGTTTACCATGGAGCATTTAATTTGCTTATTGTAAGGAATATATTTACTTGCATTGACCTCATCCACTGAAATCCAGGGATTTTATTTTTCAACTATATTCCTAAAGATATCCTTCTAAACAATTTACCAGGAAAATAAATACCTGTACTAAGGCAATTAAAAAATAAATCTGCAGCTCTGCTTCACATGTCACTTGTACTATATTTTAATCTAGAGATGCTAAAGAGTCTAAGTGAGCTAATAGAATTTACACGGCCAAAGGAGTCTTAGTATAATCGAGGTTTTGATTCGCAAACAGGGATGGTTTAACTTACGATAACTGCCATGATTCCCACTTTGGTTACCCACTCACACTTTACTCATTGGCTGCTTAGGGATGCGTCAGCTGTTTTTACAGTCACTGTTTATGAACTACTACTGTAAACTAAAAAATTTTTTATCAACTCATTTTAATATCCTGGGCTATAAATTAGCAGTTCAGGAACTGTGATACAGGTAGCAGAACTGTTCTTCCAAGCAGGAATGGGAACTGCTCAGAGAAGGGGAAGATCAAGAGCAGAAGAAGTTATTGCAACCACCCAAGGCAAGCCACCTTTTCTGATAAAATCAGAGCCCTCAGCCTCATATCCTAATCTTGATTTCATAACAACTTCATAGCAAACTATGAAAATGGATTAGAAATTGTAAGTGACTAGAGTCTCAAGCCACCTCTCTGCTAACAGATCCCAATTGCAAATCCTGTTTAATATAAAAAGTTTGTAAAACGGCAGTTTGGGACTCTAGAGATGGCACCTTTAACGGTATTTGCAAATCTGAATTTGACAGAAAAAACTCAGGATCCACTTGCGGTGTGATGCAGGTGCCACAGGCCTGGCAAGCAGCATTCCTGTTTGCAGATATTTTGTTTAGCATTTTGTATGACTCCAGTAATTTATGAAAGTAGTGCTACGGGTGATATGTCCAAAAATACATAAGAACACCATGTCAGGTGTTGCTGAAATAGAAAGAATTACTGATCAAATCCTTTTTTCTTTCTTTATTTTTCCACAGATTTTTTTTGCTTTCTCAGGTTGTTCTGAGCAAAATATACATGAAACAAAGGAAAGAAAGCAATTCAGGGTAAAACAAGTAGGGAGAAAGATGCCATTTTCTTCACACACATGCAAAGACAGGCAATCATTTCCAGTGTGTAACTGGGAGAATGCAGATTTTCATAGCAAAGTTTAAGCTTGACATTTTGATTTGATGTAGAACCATGTTTATTTCTTTTTTATTTTTTTTCTTTAGATATAAAGGGTATAGTATGCTGATGTATTATTAGAATGCTCTGGGAATCAAGTATATTCAAACTGGATTAACTGTGCTTTGCATATCTCTTTCTGGGTTTTCGTCTCTTGGCAGGCCATAGAACACAAATTATTTTAAAACTAACTTACTTGTTCACTTGGTCACTAGACAGCTTTTTATATCAGCTATATTTACATAAAACATCAAAAAGTTTTTCAGACCATTTTCTCCCTTCTTCTCTATGCAACACTTACGTAAAGGGATTTTAGTGGGAATACCTGTGGACTCAGTGCTTTCTAAAAGGAGACTCATTACTTTTTTTTGGTTTAATGTGGACTTGTACTGTATTTCGGACATACAATTCTATAGTATGGATTTTCCTTTAATCTATGTCCTGCACAGTTTTTTCTCAGGTAGGGCCAGAACACACAAATTCTGATATCCTAAAGGTAAGTGCAGAGTCCGAAGAGGTAAACTCATGATTCAAATTTTCCTCCAGAGGAAGAAAATAAGCTATAATTAAATTATATAGAGCCTTTATGGATCCAGAGTATTTCTCAGGTAGATATGCCCTGTGAAGTTTTACCTTTTACTCAGCTGGTAAATGGGATTGAAGCAAGTGTTCCTCTTAGCAATATTGTAGTAAAATACAAAGGTTAAGTGTGGATGGAGGAAGGGAAGGGAAGAGAAGGAGAGAAAACAGATACTCAGCAAATTAAGCTCAGGAATTCAAGAATGAAACATGCAATTAATACTGAAGCCTATTTGTTGACAGCACGTCATTTCATTTAATCACAGTTTATGTCAAGCTCATCCTATCTAGCTACAAATACCTGAAAGTTGATGTTGAGTACCCAGTGATTTCTAGATTCCCTCAAGAATTGGCTTCACCTTCAGAAGGCAAGTCTCTCACCTTCCTCTGAGTCTTTTTTTAGGGTGAGATGAATTACTTTCTGAAGATTGCCATGTCTTGCCATTGGCTATAAAATCCAGGCTATAAATGAAGCCTAAAAAAATAGCATGGACATTATACCTTATTTTTAGATTACTAAGATATCTGACATAGATACTGTCTTTGGTTTGGTGGCTATTAAATATTTTTAAATATAACTAAAGTTCTGTAACAGTGACTTTTCAAAGCAGGAATTGATTAAACGCATGATATAATTTGTTATTGTACATTGAGGATACTTGATTAGGTTTCATGGTTTGTGTCATTTATTCTTCTGAAGCACACAACAGAATGTGACTAACTGATTCATCTGTGCAAATCACTTCAGTCATTATTCCAGTCTTAATAACCCTACCAGGAATGTGGCCCGCTATCAATCATTTTTGCTTGTCAAACAGTTGAATATACACTCAGAGTTTAGCCCATTTTAAACCTTTTTTTTTTCTTATGAATTACAGTGCAATACTTAATGATTGTGGGATTTTCATCAATTACATATTTTGACTCTAGTGATTTGAATGCAATTAAATTACAAATGATGGTAATTATTGGGTGCAAAGATTGATCTATGAGATATAATGCAATCCATTGATACTGACAAGGTGCAGCTGATGAAGATGGAGAATTTCTGTCACATTTGATAAAATATAAAAGTTTAACAGTGATTTAAACAATGATAAAACATATCCTAGTTTTAATAAAATATTTTAGCTTGAAAACTTACATATTTTTAACGTTGGCAATTATAGATCACAATTTCCTTCTATTCTCTGGTTTTCTGAAGAGTGGTATCTGACACATAAAACCTTTTCACACATATTGTTCAATGTACATTTAACTCTTCTGTCATTAATACCCCGGTTCATTCAGTGTAGGTGTCTCTAAAACTCTTTTTATATATCATAGATTAGATATTTCCTCATGCATCAGGATACTCTAGTATATAGAGTACTAAAGTAATTGTACTCTGTGATACCTGCATAAAGCCAATGTCAAAGAAAACTCAGACTCAACATTTCCCAGTAATTTCCATTTTATAGGTACTTAAAATGTAAATATGAAAATTACAGTCTGCAGTATAAATCTTTTCTGGATCTTTCTAACATCAGCCTTAGATAATTATATTGAGGTCAGGTCCTCAGAGGAAACCTCGACTGAGAGTGGACAATGGCATTTTACCCTCAATGAAAACAAAGTAGTTATATTAGAAGTAGAAGCTACTTTCCAAAACTTAAATGGAAATTCACAGTGTCATCAAGTATCAAGTAGTTTCAGATACTGTTGATACAGCCATCCGCAGACATGAATGTATGTTTAGCATGGGGCTACATTAAATTTATATGACTCGCAGAGTTTGACTTGATATCAGCTGAAAGGCTTCTTCTGATTTGATGGATTGACCCTAATTAGGTGTTTTTTTAGGCATTTTATCTAAAATAATTTCAAGCTTTATTTTTTGCTCATTCTAAATTTTCAGTTTTCTGATTAGGGATACTGACCTTCACTTTGTATTATAAAGGCAGTTAAATAAACAATTGTGTGATGGCCTTTTTAAGAAAAGTATCTATGAGGATAAAATTATTATCTCTCAGGTTATCGATCGCGGATGCCTGGGAACCTGCAGATTGATGCCAGTCTCCTAGCTGACATATCTGTTTCAAACAGGATGCAAGAATTAAGAGGATGCTATTATAATTAACTCCGCAGATTTAGTCGGCTAGATGTGGGGGTTAGCAAATCTGCTGTGCTCTTGCTTAGGGGCACTCTGCTGTTGCTCATGCTTTGTTATCTTAGGTGAGCAGACCGCACACGCACACACTGAGGCAGAACACTGCAGGCACAATGTCTTTACCAGGTGGTAAACAGGGATCATCACAATGTTGTGAATAGGTGGCTATAGTGGATGACAACAGCATGAACCCAAGAAAGGCCAATAAAAAAAAAAAAGGAAGAAAGACTATTAGCAATAATGAACATTCGCAGTTGTCACTTGACTAAAGGAAGTAGTTACAGAGTGAAGTGAGGAGTTATTTCATCTCTGTGGGGCTGCTGTTTACGATGCCGAAATTGGAGTTCGTTAAAAAGAAAAACATTGCACTATAGGTGTGAGATAATACAGTCTGCATCAGAGATATGAGGGAAATACGGTAAAATAAGACACAGGTATTTTCACAAAAGTTACAAACATTCTATTGCTGAAAAGAACATGTTATGTATAATTAAATCCAATTGGACTACCTGGATTTCTTCACTAGCAAATAACCCAAGACTTACAATACAGCAATTGTTACTGTAATAAATTACTGTTTGTTTCTTTAAAATTAGAAATTTCACAGATACCATTATGTGCCAGAAATTTAGTTTGTGTTTTGAATTCAATGAAGCACATTTAAGCACACAAGACTCATGTAGAATCTTAGATTCTTCCCTATTCATTGAGTCATTTTCAACTTCATGACCTCATGGAGTTAGATTTATCACAGTTCATCATCTTGGATATGCTAGACTATTTGGGACAAATTCAGCATTTGAAGCACTGCTCCATTTCATGGTCTGTCATTGTTTCCAGTATAAACTAATTCTCCAGGAGTTTATAACTTAGTTGTAAGATTTGCTGCAGGGTGAAACACGGGTAATAAGATGTCATCAGGGTAGCCATTCTTTAGACTGCAATTTGCTTTAAACACCTTTGATTGTTTTTACCATTATGAAAGATGGTTAAAAAAAAAAAATGTTTTGTGGGTTCGGGGTACATTTGTGGAAGTCCCGTCCAATTCAACATAATTTTTAATTTAGAACTTTGAAGTGTGTGTGCTGTTCACTCATCCTATAGACTGACAAGCCTGTGAGTACAGTAAAAATCACATTTAAGAAGACTATAGTATCAAGCTTTGAGAAAATACAAGATGAGCACAGCAAGGGTCAAACCCTTTTTCTTTTTTCATTCCATTCCTATAATTTCATATGATTTCTACTGTTTTCTATGGGAGATATGACTAGGGCATAGCATGGAAAAATATTATTCCAGTTTAGTGAGGCTATAAAACATTTCTCTTATGCCAAGAGAAAAAAATTATTTGTTTCTTTTACCTTGATGCTGAGCCAAAAGATACATTCTCTTTTTTTTTTTTTTTTTTTTTTTTCCTGAATAAGGGCTAATGTATTACTAATTTTGAAAATACTGGATATACTGGCATAAAATACAAGAATAAATATAATTGACTCTTATTTTTGCAGTACTAGAATCTTCCAGTGAACATGAGCCCAAAAGAATGACTGCAGCATTTGGCCACAATAGTAAAAATATTTGAGGAGAAAAATAAGTGTGTATCTGATCACAGGGAAGAAAAGAAAAATGTAGAATAATTGTATTTTGGTGACTCCCTCCTATTTTAATGATGAAGGACATTCTTCACCATACAGATCTTACACATTACAGCTTTGTTGTGCTGGGAGTGAGGAAATAAATATCTATGTGCCATTTATGCAGTACAAGTTTTTCAGAGCTGTTTTTATCATTTTCTTCATTGTTTTCTCCAAGATATATATCTAACGCGAAAAAACAACTTTGTAATTGTCATCGTTTTTCTCTACTGGAAAATATGGACGGACATATAATCCTGTCTGTCTAAGCTCACTCAAAAGCTTTCTGTAACAAAAAGATAGTAATAGATGCAACCATAAGCTGAGGTAGGGAAATGTGTCTGACCTGAGAAAGCTCACAGAAATCTGGTCAGATACTTTACCATTAACTTTTTTTTTAAAAAAAAGATAGGGGGCACAAAAAGAAGAGTATCTGACCCTGCCATTTCCAGTGGAGCCAGCAGCTCCATGCCTGTATTCACTGCTTTCTATTCCTGCTAGGGACAGGCAATTCCCCCATGGAGATCTACCTTTGTCGCAGATCTCTAAAAGCTTCTCTCCATATGTTTGTACTTGAGCAGAATGAAGTAGCCACAACAAAAACCCTGTTCTTTCTTCTGTTATCAAAATAGTCACAAGAAGATGACATGCTCACTATGCTATGTGTGCATGTACTTTCATTTACTTAGACTACTTTCTGATTGTTTTAGGTTTCATAGATTTGGTGAGGTTTCAATAAGTTTGATTTAGTCTGGCTTTTAGGTGCCTAGCAAAATCACTACCAATTCACTCTGTATATTGAACACTGGAGCTGAAAATCGGGTGGTGTTAATTAGGTGTAATTGGTTACGGAGATGGCTCGGAATTCTGAACATTTTATTAGTCCATTAGCAAATGTAGATTGCTGGGGCAATCAATCCTTAGGACTAAGATATTCTTAAATTATTTAGTTACTTGTACCAATTAAAATATATAATCGAATTATGTGTACAAGACGTGTGAAATACATTCATGAATTATGGAGCCAATTAATGAGGTGTATTTTCTAACAGAAGGGATGGGTAATAACAAACTGTCACAAAGTGCACATCAAACCAAAATGGATCTCTTTTCCATTTCTGTAAATACTTGGAATATACATGAGAGCTTCCGATGTAGTATACTTCTTATTGCATATTCATATACTCTACATACTGCATGAGATTCATAGTGCCTTGTCTCTGGCTTTTGTAATGCACATCACCTTCAAACCACTTTAGAAATATTTCAGTCAGGTTTATAATTGTACCATATAACATGATAGGAATACAAGCTTTCATTCCTTTTCCTCAAAGGAGGGAACATAACACATTAATGTGAAACACTGAAAATTTTAATTTCTTTCTTCTGGATAGATAGGAGAGAGAGAGAGAGAGAGAGAGAAACTTTTGGCACTGACCTAATTTTTGTTTCATGCTTACCCCATTCCACAGCCAAAGCTGACTTGTAAATTCCATTTGTGCTCTGGTCATATACCCAGAGGTATATACCTTTTCCCATGCACCCTACAATGCAGAGTCCACATGACTTTTTTTTTTTATACCCATCACCTACTGAATGCAAAACAATCATTTATTGGACATGTAAACTTACACACCATAAATGCTCCCGTGAGTGGAGCTTGGACTGATGTAGTCTCAATGTAGCTACCTAAAAGCTAAATGTTATTCTCCCTTTGTTCTAGGGGCTTCTTTTCAGATAGATTCTTTCTCTATGAGAAAGGGCCCTCCAAAATGTAATTTACTACATCTATTTTAGGATGAAACCAAACACCTCATTGCCTCACAGCTACATCTGGGATAAATTTCATCTATTACAAGCAGTCAAACTTCCCAACTTGATCATTTACCTGTAAAAGGACATGAAATGGTGGTAATTAAGGACAGAACTCTATGGGTCGGTATTCTGTAATCATAGACACAATATGGAGACTATACTGGTGAAGCAAGTGAAAATTGGACAGTTAAAACAAATATACCAATATTATATGCATTCATTGAAACATTTTCCTATAACATATTGAAAATCAAATTGAGAGTAATTGTTCAATTGGTGTAATTAGTTAAACTTTCAGAACCTAAAGGTTATGTATATTCCTCAGCAGTGCACTTCACATCTTGTGGGTGGCTCACTACTATTTCTTTTTCTAAGTTAATTCAGTAACAACAAAGACTCCAATGCCTGTTTAGCAGAAGCAGCTGTGCTACAGAGACAGTGGTTTCTGGTGCAGGGGTTGAACCCTGATGACAGGGCTCAGCAGGTCAGGGCCAGCCTCAGTAGGAAGGTGTGCAGAAAGGCAGAGCTTCACTCAGCTCTACCAGAGCTCTGCCACCTCAGGGCATGTCCCCAGCTTCCTGCAAACCTGGTCAGGTCTGGCTCTGTAGGTGATAGCAGTCTGCTTTTAAATCATGCAACTATGAGACTGTGGAAACAACTGCATTAAAATCAGAAGGACTAACTATACTAAGTAGGAAGTGGAAACTACAGAGGTCCACAGGCTCAGTGCCCATTTGTGAGAATCTCCCTCTTAATGGTCTTCATGTCACTCTCGAGATTTCTGGGTAGGTTATTTCTAACAGATATTTTCATGAAATCATACAATCACAGAACTGTTGATCAGTAGGCATGTCTAAAGTTCATCTAGTGCGGTCTCTCATTGGGGGACTATTGCTAACACCAGATCAGGCAGGTCATAGCTTCTACCAAACTCTTCAAAACTTCCAGTGATGTAGAATCTGCAGTCTCTCTGAGCTGTATGTTGCAGCACTACACCATCTTTCCAGTAAAACCTTTTTTGCCAATGTTCCACCTGAACTTCCTTGGCCATTGGCTTCCTTTTTGGCCATTACTCCTTCACGTACACTGCTTCTACATGGAAATTATTTGTTATCTGCCATCTTCGTAACTGCCCTTCAAGTAGCTATAGGCTTCTCTTTGGTCATCCCTTAATTTCTTCTTGTCTAGACTAAACAAGCTCAGTTCTCTGAGGCTTCCTCATTCATGTGCTATTCATATTTAATAAAGTTAAACTTCATGGAAATTTAGCTATGGAAAATGGGAAAGAAACTGCATGCACTGACCTATGAAAGGCAAGTGTTATACTAACAAAAATGCACTGAATATACACTGTGTTATATATACAAATCTATAATTGAATATAATTTCTTTCACATCGTCCACTTATATTTAGAAACACGAAATTTATTTTAATCACGCTTGCAAAACTATAGTCCTGAAAATAACTACTACATGTGTTTTATGCAGGTCTGATTCTCCAAGGAGCAATGTCAAACCCAAGAGAAAATCTCATGGGTTTTAGATTTAAGGAGTCTCTTTAAAAATATATTCCCAAGTATATTTTGTAAAAATATATTCCCAAGTCTATTTCATATACGAAAAAAATCTCCAGTTCCACCGGATACAAAGAGCCAAAGCATTACAGGGTGTAAATCACCATAGTATGAATAAGGCCAGCACAGTGGTCTATGTGAAATCTTTAGCTAATTCCATAGTATTTGTATAAATCAGTGAGCTTTACCTGGGAAACTTAGACTGAATAGGAACTCAGGAGTTGAAACCCAGGGGCCATGATGAGAGCTGTGTAGCTATTGTTATATTTATGTAAATATAGAAAGCAGTCTAATAAATCTGGGGCTGAAGGAGAGCAACAGTTCTTTCTTTTAACATTTCACCGCTGAGATCCAATTCAAATGCTGGTTTAATTAATCACTTAGGAACAGAAATATCTTTGTGAAGAAAAAGAAATGAACTCATGAACCCAAAATGCTAAAGCATCATCTCTCAGCGATTTTCACAAAATATGAACTTACCCTGCAGACCGAATTTTACATTATTTTATTTCTACAGCCTGGTCTGAAAATGTCAGTTTCCATTAAAGCCTTTGGGATTTAAGCTCATTTAACCAATGCAACATGAACATCAGATTTCCATCTGCTTAGAACGATTCCTTCAGTCTGCAATACAGGCATGGATTCTCACTGCTTAATATTACCTTAAGTAGTATAGTGAACATTCATGAGCTGGCAGCTAGGCCAGGATTGGCTTAGTTTAGGATGAGAGTTTTGACTGTTTTGACTGAGAGCCCTAGTTCCTGACTGCTCATTGAAAAAAGCTATTAATTTGATTAATTGATTGATTGATTGTTTATAAAGAAAATTTAAAAGAGAGTATGCTGTTTTCTCTCTTGGTTTACCTCTACTTTGTAGCATTAAGTAGATACAGTCCAAAATAAAATGTAATCCCAGCTTTGGGAGAATTACTCAGAAGGAACTTTTCTGTTTTCTTGGGACTCAAGTGACCTCCCCCTAGAACAAAGATGAATGGGAAGCAAACAAATTTAAAAGAGGTTTCTCCTGAGTTTTCTTTACAATTCAAGCTCCTATACCACCCATTGATCCAGGATTGGGATTGGGAGGTTTATTTCAAGCTCTGTCTATGGCTCAAAAGCTTTTTCAGTAAATCTTGGGGTCATTATTGATATATGAGTACAAAAATTCTATAGATTTATCAGTAAACTAATAAAGTCCAGGAAATTAACTGGGAAATATTAACACAATCTGTTTTGAGTTAAAAGGCTGAAGTCTGAATTTCAATTCCTAGTTAGTTACAGTGACAGATGTGATAACTTTGGAGCTGGAGTGCTTGCGTACTTAGCAAAGGGCCTTAATAAATTATCTTCTCTTTCACTTACATGTTTTGCACCAGTCGGGGTACCTCACAAAAGTTTTGCTTCTGCAGTCACTTGCTGAACATTATGTCCCCTCAAAAATGATACACAGTTTATTTTCTGTTAGATATCATTGCTAAATACAAGGCATAAAAATCAAGTTAGAATGAGACCGTTTCTATACGCCATCCCTTTCTTTCCATTTCTCAGTCACACAGTCCTTGCGTTACATATACATGTCTTCATCTGCATCTTTGCCCTCAGCAGTCAATAAACATCCTAAAGCTTGACGTTGCTTAGTCAGTTTGTCTAGTCTTAAACTGAGATAAATTATGGGATTACTAAGATATGGATCTGACAGTTAGTGTTAAAGAACCGTTCTTGCATTCCTATTTTTTTAAAAAAACTAAATTTAGGTTTAGCATCTTTATAAATGATCTTTTGCATATTTCTTGTAACAGAAGTGTGTAATAAGGTGTCAGATGCACAAGACAGCTGTGAATGATTTTATAACAAGTGTGTGAATTAGTAATTTACTTTATTAGTTTTGGAATAATTTAATTATTGGAAAAATGAAATCTGACCATGTATGCTCAGATACATCCTATATTGCTGGAAACATGAACATTTTCTAGGATGAAGAAACAGAGATTTAAAACAGAGATCTAAATTATAAAGATGCATGAAATGCAAATTAATATGTTCTGTCATTTCCCGCAGCATCTCCTCTGCTGCAAACTCAGTAGAGACACTGGTCAGGTACCAGGATGGTGAAGTGCATGCATATTTACACAATATACACTCTTCAATGAAATTTTAAATTTTAATGTACAAGATGTGAATCACAACACGCTGAGTTTTACCTGCCAAGGCTTTGTAATCCACCAAGTCAAACATCACAATAGCTACTGCTGACCAAGTCACAATCAGAGCAACCACAAGAAGCCATGCTGCTGGTGAGCTGAACGTTGTCACAAGGTCTTCTGTAACCGATTTCTTGCCCACTTTCATCGATGTCGTAGGAAGAGATCCGTTCTTACCATCTACAATTGTTGTTGTAGTAGACATACGTCCTAGACAAATATTAAAAGTAAAGGAAACAGAATGATGGAGCCTACAAATACTAATATGAGTGTTGTTTTAAAATTCTTATGTACTCAAAATGTTTACATTCATACATGGATGAAAATATCTCAATATTAAAGACAAGTTCTTGAGCTTTCCAGAAGAAAATATATATATATATATTTTCTGAAATAGGGACACAATTAATAAAGTTGATTTGGGAGCAAACACGGTGAAATAGCCAGGACTTGCTTTTTTGATTATTATATGGCATTTTTAGCCTGTCATGAATAGCTACAGACCTAGAAGAGTGATTGATGAAAATATAAAATATTATTACTCTCCAAAGGATTGCCTTTTTACGGGCTGTAGGCCAGATTCTCAGGTGATGTGATTAAGTGTATTTCCATTGCCTTTAATGGAGCTAACGTATTTACGTCACTCAATATCTGCCTAAAATTCTGCTGTCAAGGACATATCGATAGCAAGGAGAATATTTATTCTCTATTTCCTCTAACAGAAACATAAATGATATATCTGTCCAGTATGATTATAACTTGTGAAGAAGCTTGTAGCTGATTTCTAAATATTTTTGTTTAGAACATTTTTCACTTAATGAAATAATTTCCTAATAAACAAGAGTTACAGTGCCAAGGCAGACTTAACTGTGCAAAATATAGATACTAGATACTAGAAAGGTGATAGGACAGGGGGTGTGTATGTTAACTAAGTAAGCAGTTGTCACACCTTAACTGTTTGTTGGACAGTTAACACTAGTAGTTTAATCTGCTCCCTCTTAGAGCACTAAGAACAGTTAATTCTGCACAAAATCAAAACTATGGTATCTGAAACGTGAAAATATTTGAAAATCAATCATATCATTTTCCCCATAACAGAAAGTGTTAATCTAAACAATCCTGGCTGGTGTTTGTTTTCTCGAAGATAGAAAAACAGTAAAAATATTCATAATTCCACAGTCAACAACAGTAGAAGATCATATTTCCTCAGTTTGTTTATGATATTTACTTCTAGCTTACTGTTAAAAAAATCAGATATCTTACATATGTTCCTGGTCTGCTTGAGTCCATCTGTACCAACTCTTACTAACAATGCCAGTGAGTTCAAAGACCCTTCACCACATAAAGATTTGAACTTTCATGGAATCAAGTAATATCTCATTTGTTCAAACTGTTGCTTCTTACCCTCAGTTCACCCATGTTGTGTCACAACTGATACAATCTATAAAGCTAATAATTTCTTTACAATAATTGAGGTTTGGAAAGTGACAGAGCTGCACCACACAGCGACAAATAGATTTAGTTCCATTTTTCACACTGGAAATGACAAATATGACTACAGCTAATGTACAAGATGTTGAAGACTTTCAGATGTTTGACCTCACATGATATATATAGCTTCTATTGGAGAATCATTACTTGGATAGTCTTAAAGAAATTAATGCATATAGAGAAAGAATGAGATCTGTGGTACTACCTGTAAATATAAACAGTTATAGCTAAAAAAAAAAAAAAAAAGATAGAATAACAAGTCTTCCAATTCTCATGCTAAAGATGCTTGAGTTTGTTCGGTAATCTACATAAAGTGTTAACATTTTTCTCAAAAGATACTGAAACCTACTTTTTGTATCTCATACGTATCTGTAAATGCTGGGAATGATAGTGTTGGTATCAGACAGATGTGCCCTGATTGCTAATTATTAATTAGGAATTGATGTACCTATTGTTGACCATACCGATCAAACTGTAAGGTTTTCAATTTCAGACCCTTGATTATTCTGCATTTTTCATTTATAATGTTATGCATTGTCTGTATTTTCCTGATTTTCACTGTTTTTCCTGATTTTGGCACAAGCATCCTGACACTGATCAGTGTCTTGTTTTAAGACCTGGAAAGCTGCTTCTTTGAACAGCAAAACAAGCAGAACAAGACTTGCATATTACACATTTTTTGTTTCTTATATGAAAAATAGTTTTATTTGTAGATTTGTTCTGCTTGTGAATAATATCTATCTACTAAGATGTAATTTATTTACTTTCTTAAAAAAAAAAAAACACGAACTCACCGCTTCTAACTTTTGAATCAAACATTTCATGGCAGGAGGGAAAATCTGCAAGTGACAACTAGCAATAAAGATCAGCTTCCTGAGGTCAAATTTCAGATCAATAACATTTTGTTATCCTACTGTCATGCATACAAAGGGAAGTAATTTGTGCATGTAACAGGTCATAAATGACACATTATGCACTTATTTTTTCCTTGGGGATATCAGTCGGGTTTTATGATAAATGGGAGAGAACAGAAAGGCATTGCCTCATTTTGACAAATGTGATTAGAATCGTAACATCTCTCCAATGATATACTAATGGCAGATATTTGCACAGTTATAACAAAAGCAATTAAAAGTGTCTGTGTATATATAAATATAGATATTATACATATGGATAATTACCATTCATAGGCTCATTCTGCTAGGAAAGTTGCTATGTAAAGGCAATTCCTTCCTGTTTAGTATATCCAGTTTTTCAAGCTCAGAGTTGTTTGTGCTTTGGTGAAAAAAATACTTTCCTACAACTTATCAATCTAAGCAACACTGCAGAGACAACACAACTGAAGTATGACAGAATTTTATCCATCATTTTTCATTCAGTGAAGTGGGAACAAACAGCTATGCACCCAAATTTGCCTACAAGTCAAGCTAAGAAACACTGATGGAGATTCTGAGTGCAGACACTTGCCAAAGAGTTTGAGTGCCAAGGAGTAAGTCCCTAGTGTTGTTATAGGTGCCTTACGATACCAAAGATATTTTTAACAGTACTATTGGATGCCATCTACAGAACAGTAGCTTCTGAATGGCTTAGAAGAGCCCCAATAGGATACCCTAAAACCCTGAAAACAGATTTTTGTTCATTCTTAGATGTACATGGCTACTAGCATGCAAAATGTCTGAAGGAATTTTTTTAAAGACTCCTGAGAGAGAACAATGTTTCATGCCACATAGTACCATGAAGGACTCTATTGGCACAGTACAGAAAGAAGGGAGCTACATATGTCTCATATTATCCATCAATTCAGCAAAGCAGGGGACTTTGCCCTTCCTCAGTAAAGCGCCACAGTTGAGCAGAGCCCTTGCCCAGGCAGTCAGTGTTCAGCAAGGCAATTACACCAGTGTTCCAGTGTTCAGCAAGGCAATTAGAGGTAGGAGGCTTTGCACCTTTGAAATTGCCTTATGCAGCATACCAAATTTGGCCTTTGCAACTTTTATTTTTGCATTCAGCAACAAGTTGAAAATAGATTTCTGAACTTCTGAGGCATCCTTCCCACCCATATAACACACATCTTCCTATCATTAGACAGTTTTCACTGTACTGTCTTATGGTCAGCCAAAATCCAGGTCAGCTTTCTTCGGTATACTCAGAGAAACACTTCAGTGAATCAGGAGCAGAGTCACAAGCAGATCATATGTCCCTGCTTTGGGGGAGGCCACATCCGTCTGAGGGGTGGAGGGGGTGCAGCTGAAGGTCCAACAATTTCAGCCATCCAATTTTAATCCACCACCAAATGTCTGCTAAAACCTCCTGGCACTCTGGATCGTGATTGCTATTGATTTTCAATGAGATTAGGAAGTTAAAAAAGTTTTAGCGTTATATATTTCTATAGCGTGATGGTGTTATGTATTTCTATAAAAAGATTACTTCAGGGATATATATCTCTGTCTCCACATGACGATTTCTCATGTGCACAGAACTACCCCAATGGGTCACAAATATCACCTTCATAGCAAAAGACTGAATTGCCAAATTCCAAATAGTTAAAGCTTTGTAAGTTCTTACAAATTCTCCAGCTTCAGAATTGTCACTGAGGATGCAATATGATTTTTCATAAGGTCTCACAAATATAAATAAATGTTGATGATTGGTAGCAAGGAGGAAAACACAGTGCCACTTTCGGGGTTCGTGGTGAGCATGCAGCGCTGGCAGCCTAGATCAAATACTCTTTATATTTGTAAGCTGAGCTTTTCGTAAGGCATAATAAACATAGGAATCCATTGTTAAGAATGGGCACTTGATTTTGCAGTTCAGTGGTTATTCCTCCCACTTTCCCAAAAAAAAAAAAGAATAAATAAATAAACCAAACCATGCAGACTCATTCAAATGTAAAATAATAGTTTTCTGTATTTATGTTGTTTCATGGTTATTTTTTGTATTACAGCCTTCATCCTACAACCAGGCATTAAAAAAAAGAAAAGGCAGGAAAAATAATATGAAATGCCTTTTGGAGGCTAGGTGTATTAAAAGCAGTGGGCTAGTCATGCTGCTGGAAGAAAAAAAAAAAAAGATTGTTCCTTTTTAAATAATAATATTGTTGCTAGGGCAATTCAGTTGGGATGTGAGAAATCTCAGTGCAGTCTGCTCTAAATGAGAGAGCAGGTAGATTTTGACTTGTCTGTTCCACTTCCCAGAAAAACACTCCAATAAATAGAGTATTCCGGATTCAGGTCATTAATCATTCCTGTTCGACCTATTCCACTTCACTTGGAATATTTAAATACTAATTAAGGGAGCGGAAAAGAGAAAGCATGATTGTATAAATCAACACCATGTGGTAAGCTGAGGCTTGAGCCTTGGGCTTTAACCTGGTGACATTATCAATTCACCACTGTTGTGACCAGGTAGGCAGGCAGGTATCTCAGTGTATGGTAAGGAGTTTACCATAGGGAAAGGGGACAAGGGATTAGAAGCCTTCAGTGAAGGACTGCACAATGGATATATGATAATCTGCTGTGTTTCTCAGCCCCGGTGTATCACCTTTCCTCATTCCCAGACCTCTGATGCTCTCAAAATAACCACTCTTCTCAGTCCCAGGCGAAAATGCTTTCCACCAAAAAATATACTACCTATGCCCATGCCTGTGTCCAGCTGTTACACCTGACTACGGACTTTTCATTTCTCTCCTCTGGTTTCTGTACTCTTGTCTTATACAAGGGTAGACAAAAAGGCAGAATTTCTTTTGTAGTGAATAATTGCAATGAAATAATGGTACCAATATCAAGTAGTCTGATGAGGTTCTTGCCTCATCATGAGTATATAGCCAGTTCCGGAGGCACAAGGAGCTGTAAACCTTTCACTAGCATTATGTCTTTTGTCCCCCTTGAACTGGGATCACAAGGCTGAGCAGAACAGTGAGAAAAAAGTCCCTTAGAATCCAATCTACACCTGCACAGAAACCCTGCACCTACACCCACACCTGCACAGAAAGCCTACACCAGGAGTAGAAGACACACACATTGGATGATGAAAGGCAGGATACACAGTAACTCAAACAAGAGCGAGAAGAGTCTCCTCCAAGTGCAATAAACAACACTGAGCCAGCCTAGACTTACCTAATAAATTTTAAAGCAAATTATCACCATAGATTTAAAATCACTTAGAATCTGGAGGGTCTGAAATCCTTATCCTCCTTCAGGAGATAAAGAATACAGTCAGATCCACTGATACGCCTCATTTTTCCTCTTTGGCCACACACAAAGGCTCTTGCCTAATACTGAGAGAGAGGAGGAAATAGGGAAAGACATTTCACATAGGCAAGTGGGGGTGAAAGCTTCTCTCCCCCGACTGTCTGAAATAGGCTCTGTAAGCAAGCACATATGTACAGTTTAATGCTCATCAGGAGATGAGCAAAGAACACCTACTGTAAGTGCACTGGGTATGGTTTGAAGGAGTATGTGCAAGCTGATGAGCCCGAAGGTGCCAATTATAAGAGAGACTAATTTATTTAGAGCTGTAACATAAGTCTTCTCTCTAGATGGATGACATTCAGATATTCCTTCTCTTCTGTACCATATTATATCCCACTATGTGTGAATGAACAAATACAACTGGAATAAATTATAATAAAAGAGAACAACATATAAAGGAGTTCACTGATATCAGAATTTACAGACTTCTAGACTCATCACAAGTTACTGAAGTGTTGTTGTACTCACAGATTATGTAATTAAAGTGCAAATAGTAAAACCTCTCAACACATATCGTGTATATTGGCAAACTTCTCAAAGTTAAAAGGTAGTCTTTGTGCAGGCTAAGGGCTTATAAAACCGTGACTAGGAATGTCTGTGAGGGAACATTTTCAGATTTATTGGTGACTGATAGTTATAAAAATGTAATATTCTTTATGAAATGTGGAAAATAGGCCTTGAAATTATGCAGCAACCAATTCTACATGACAAAAGAAATAGAATAGAGATTATAGAATATGGAGAGGATGGTGCATGAAAACTGACTGAACAATTGAATTCAGAAAAGGCAGTTATAATTACATATGGTGCTGTGTATTCTTTTAATTTCCTTTTCTGTTATTATATCTGTATTGGTTTTATTTTTGATCAATAGAGAGTGTTTGATGTTTTAAAGAAGTAAATTGCATTAATCTTTTAGATTCATACTTCAAGAAATTACATCAATCTTTTGATCACATCGATTTCTATGGGAAGTTTGTAGACTAAAAGCAGCATCCTATCAAGCCATTTCGTTAACTATTTCAAAGAAAATGGACTGCATACAGTAACAGCGAATAACAAAAATAATATTACTAGGTAAAATAATAGAAGCTATTAATGCTGCATTCTAAGGTTTGATGCACATTGGCGGATTATAGTAGCATCTATTTCGGAGGATACACCACACTACCATGGGCTCTGTGGAAAAGACAAAGTAGAGTTTCTCTAGTTGTTTAACTAAACTAAACTGAAGTAAAACTAATGTAGAAAATGATGTATGAAGAAAATATGATTTTACCAATGATTCTAGCTAGATTATAATAAGGACCAGGCAAATACATGGAGGAAAAAAAAATAAAAGTCCTTTCAGGATTTTTAAATACAAAGACATAATTTCTGGCTCAGCAATTCCCTCTATTACATATCCCTAAATGCTGGACAATTGCTCTGGAAAGGATGAGAGTAGCCTTTTTATGCTGGATTTTATACTTTTCTCTCAGCGTGAAACACATATTGGCTCTTCTCATGTTCTTGATGCCCTAAGTTTTATCAAGTAAATGTCACATTTTTACAGTATACATGCTAACTTCAAAGATGTTCTTAGCATAAGATACCTACCGTTCATTACGAGCAACAGGCCAAATTGTAAGATAAGATCAAAAAGTTGACCAAAAATCTATTTTAAAACATTATTTTATTTCTGTTTTAGCCTCTCATGTTTGATTTTTATTTGTAAAGAAGTCATCTGTATGGAAACAAATTTTTTTGCTTGAAGAATTCAGAAGAAACTACTGCTTGTATCTCACTTAGAGTCAAAGTTCTTCCTTTGTGATATTACAGCCATTTCCATATCAATCTATTGTTAGGATTATAATGCTTTTAAATGAGAGACAGCATCAAAAGAGAATGAATTTTTAAGAAACAAATCTACTATTTTATGTAAATGCTGTTCATAATAAAAAGGAGAAATATCAAATGCATTGTTTTTTTTTTCCATTTGCAACCATTTTTCAAAACCTGCTGTGAAGTACAAGTCTCCCTGTGAAAGAAATATGGAAAATTCAGAAGCTAAGCTCCAATGTTTTTTAAATAAGACTCATTATATTTTGCTAGTTCTTATTTAATACCTTGCACACCTAGTATAAATCACTTTCTGAAATATTTAAATATTTGAAGCAGAGTGGTTTGTCTCACTCAGAGAATATCAAGACTCACATTTTCCATCTTGCTAAAATTTTTGAACCCATGTCTCTGATTTTGTTTTCTTTTAAGGAGAGCTGCAGAGATCCCTTATTTTGGTGAATATAAGAGAACAAGCTGGCATGTTTAGGTAGCTTCTAGTTATTTAAATTCAAATGCTGGATTGGACCACCGTTGTGTGGTGGGAGTCTGAATCACATGAGGGCAGTCTGGGCTTCATCCCCAAGGGGGCCTTCTGGATCAAGAAGGAAAAATCCAAGTACTAAGAGCAGCAACAAAGGATCATTTCCTCAGGAAAGCTTAGAGTACGGAATCAGATATTAGGAAGGCTTATACAGTCAGAGAGAAGGGGCAATAAAAATCTTTTCAAAAAGAAAGAAAAAAAAGGCATTTGAGAAACTAATATGCAGCACCTATATTTTTTGGAATGGACCTTTAAATCTCATTGAAAAAATAATAACATTAGCTATTAGTTGTTGCAGACTAGACCAATATATGAACTTCAGTCTTAGATCAACTATATCTGAAAAAGGAATTTTATCAAGTGTCTTGAAACAATCTGAATTCCAGGTGGGGGAACTGAAGCCATTTTCAATTACATTCTATTATACTGTGTTTGTTTCAAACTATGGTCAGCAGTAAAATAAGTTAACTCCCTCACAATTGCTGGAATCTGGCTGTTGAATTCATGGAAAGCAAAGTTTCATCAGCAGATGTCGCTATACAGTTTAGGACCCCACATCCCATTGAAAATGCATATGAGATGGCTCTTAAATCTCTTGAAAAGTTGGACCTCAGTAATCTGGAATCGAATTTCCATTCTTCTTTACATGTTTGAATTCCATAGCCTAGTAGAGTACTGATTGATCATTTCCTAACCTGCTACTTTATTTCACTATTGAATAAAGTGGCACAGAAAAAAAATGTTGAATTACAACCTGCTTCAGATTAACAAGAAAACTCGTTATATGTAGCTTGTGAAGAAATGTAAAAATTGCTTTAATTTTATTGTGAATTTGCTTACAAAGGCCATTATCCCCACGTGACATTTAACCTTCTATCTCTGTGTTTTTCCTGTGTATGTATATATTTTGAAGAGCTTTTACATGATTCTGATTATAGTAACAGAGGGATTAGCAGGTCATAGTTCAAAGGTCCTCCCTGTTGTCAGTCCTGCTGAAATAGCCTTACATGACTGAGATTGTATTGTGAGACTCTCCAGAATAAATCATACCTGAAATGACTGCTGAAAGAAATGCAAGGGAAGTCCTAAAGACCAGGTTTAAAAGATAGCAGATTTTATCGGGAAATTTTATAGGTCGTTTTACTTACAGCAATATCACTTTGTGTAGTAATTTCTTGAGAACTCAGAAGATCAGCAGGGTTAACAATAATCAACATAGAATTAATTACTTCTATAAAATCAAAACTGCTGGTAGTAGAGTTGATAATACTGAACAAGATAAGTGTCATTTACTGCACATCTTAAACCAATGGTGAAATTTAGCCAAAGAACTATGGGCTGCTCCTTTTTCAAAAGGCAGCAGACTTTACCTTCTGATGGTCTGCAGCTGGACAACTAGATTTTTCAGTTTGAAGGGACTCTTCAGTTTGATAATTCTTTTGCATTCTCTTTTTAAAAAAAAAAGATAAAATTGTTCAAAAACAAAATGCTTCACCTCCAAATCCTCAGCACAGAGATGAAACAAGAGTTTAACTGAATGCAAAATACTAATTTCAGCACTGAAAAATCTATTTTTTGTTTAACACCTGATTTTTTTATTTATCTGTAGTAGTACTTTCCCTTCTTCAAAAACAAATTGGTGCTCTGAAACAGTAAAAAGAATTTTTACCTTCCTGTTCATCTTAGAAATCTGACATTTCTGAAAGAGATGCCAAAGGGATATTCAGACATATTTGTGAGCTGATATAAACTGAGAGGTACATCTTATCTTTTAAAATGTCAAAATGAAGGTTGGAAGAAAATGGTTGCCATTTATCTCTAAATAGCATGAAACCTTCTAAAGCAAGAGCACTGTATGCATTCCCTTTGTTATTAATTTGTTTTGGGGGAACTCAGCTATAAATTCCTGAAACTTTTATAATGGATTAGAAGAAAAACAGACTTCTGCTTTTGAAAGACAAATCTGCCCCCATCTGTAAGATAATAGTAGTCATAATAAATACTGAGAGTCACTACAGTAAACAATAAGTTAAAAATACCTGTCTTCATTTCATGAAAGCATGCAAGAATAAAGAAGAAAAATTCAGATCTGTGCTTCCTCTGGTGGAGCTACTATTATCTCCAAAATGTGTTTGTCTACAATGATTAGTCAGATGATCTGCTTGACTTTTTTTTTTTTTTTTCCAGCCTAAAATCACATTGGAGCTAGGATCAAAATTATATGCCTTAACAGAATGAAACAGCAGTGATCTCTAAGGGGAGCTGGGATGCAGAGAATATGCTGTTGCAGTGAGGGCAGTTGATCTTTGTAGATGGTATGGTAGCGTATTCACAGTATGTCTGTCACACAAAATGGATTTTGCGATTCTCAAGAGCTGGTAAGTCTTTAACACTACCTTACAAGTTTACTTTAAAGGCAGCTAATCCCAGATGCTCACATGTGAGAAGTTTGATGCAAATGCATATTAAGCATTTTGAATACATTTACTTTATGTAAACTTTCTGTACTGCTAGTTTTCACACCACCCACATTCTGAACAAACCAACCCCAAATGGTTCCTCAACAGGAACCTCAATTCTAAATAATCTAAAGACTTGCTTCTGGGAATCAGGCTTCCAAACTACCTAATCCAATTTATAACTTTTTATTAGAGGCACAAGATTAACCTGCAATTTATCCTTTCAGCACAGGTCTTCAGATCTCTGCAGACAGGATGAGATAGAAGAAGCTCTCCACTGACCAAGCAGATTTAGGCAGTCTCTATTTTATCCCAGTGATAAATGCCAATAAATGGTTACCTGGTTACATTATTCAGCTCCAGAAATGGAGCAGTTTTCTATAATGATTCATAGAACTATTCCTTACCAGGAGGTGGCATAGCCATGTGAAACACAAAATGAAATTTGAAATGTTCCCAGTGCCACATATGTGTCAGACTGAGTCTAGTAACAGTAAGACAGTTCTGTACGAAAGTACTGGGCAGTCTGCAGCAGGAGATATTAATGAATGGGTACAGCTCTACATCTATTTGCTACTATCTATCTGAAGAAACTGTGGATTCCGAATTTGGCTTTCGGGGGCTGCAACTTTCGGTTGTGAAAATGAGTGCACAAAAAATAACGCTTTTATGGATGCATTTTAAAAGCTATTTCTTCTAGTTTTAAAATATACCTATGTTCCAATCTCTACACTGTCTAACCTGAAGTACGAGATAAGTTTATGACAGACATGGAAGTATGCATGGAAGGCACCCAGAGGTGCATTTCTTGTCTTCTTGTTCTTCTCATATCAGTGTTACGTAGACATTGGTTCTTTGCTTTGCTTTATCTTTGTTCGTGTATAGTAATGCTATTATACAGTCTTTATTATTACCATTATTATTATTATTTTATATACAGGGCAAGTGAGGTTTCCTTTTGATTTGATAGGAGATAAGTGTTTGGCATTAGTTGGTAGTGTTACCAAAAATTAATTTATTTTACTGTTTCATAGAATAGTTTCTAACCAATTTATTTTTCTGTCAGAGTAAATCAAACTCCTAAATGATTTTTTTTCTAAGAATATGTCGCAACATTCTATATTAACAGTTTCCACCTAAAGTAATAGTGACAAAATTTTTAAGCAATATTTTTTCACTAGCACAAAATCATCATGGCTAGTATATAAAATTTTCCTAACATTGTGATTGTATCTATTTTTTATTAGTATTATCTTGCTGAATCATAAAAAATAAACAATGACTTTTTCCCTAGCTCCTTGAAAATATAAGTATTTATCCATATCAAAGCTCTAATAGCTGTGGAGGAGGTTTTCCGAGGACTCTGGCCTTGGAAAGGAAGAAAAGATTGTGATCCATAGTTTAATTGTCAAGCAACTCAGGGAAAAGGCATTTTAATCTAGAAAATGATACATCTGAAAGATTTACTAATAGGCTAACAATCCTTTAAACTTATTCAGTGACAGATAAGATAAAAATCTTCTTTGAATTCAAAGATATCTAAAATAAAGATGATTTATTTTTAATATCTATCTACATAAGTTACTTCTAAAATATCTTTTTATCCTGCTTACATTAAGATCCTAAGTATATAACTCAAAACAGGGAGAATGCATTAATGATAAGCTTGTGTTTGAAATGTACATGAAATAAAAAATAATGCCTACTGTGAGATATATTCACAAAATTATTCCGATAATGCAAGATTCTGAATTTTAGAAAACAACTTCAACCTATACATTCTTGCGGAGAGCATAGTTTGTTATAAAATGGCCATTAATTTTAAATCACTCTCAATATATGTTTGTAATTAACACTAGCATGGAAATGGAACACCTCTGTGCTGTAATGCTGTCCTGTTCGCAGATGGGGCATCCATTTACTTATATTTTTATGAACATGAATCTTTCTGAAGGTCATAGCTTCTCTCAGTTCCAGTGTCCGCTTTAAAATGTTAGACACTCAGGCAAAACAGAGTTTCATTTATTATTTGGTCATGGAAGACTAAGCAGAATCGAAGCAGACTTCAGCAGAGCAGCCCTCAAGTCCAAATGATGCATTTCAGAACACAGAAAAACCTTTTCACTTTTTTAACAACATAATTAGTCCAAATTCACATTGTTAAAGTCTCACTTCAATGCAGTTTTAAAAGGTTTTTATTCTGAAGGAAAAGGCCTGTTCCTCCATCTCAAGGCTCTCCCTCCATTTTGATCCTGCTGACTGGAACAGAAAGTGAGCTACAGCAGGGGAAAGATTTGACCTGGCTGGAATGATAGTTTCCCCACGTCCTCCCATGATTCTAAATCACATATTCTTTGGCATCTGCTATAGATATGCACAAAGTTATTGCAAAGCCATTCTGCTGTCATCTTCAGGCTGTAACACCTCCTCACGTTCCTGCCACAGCAGATGTACATACTAGGAGATCCAATGCTCCTAGCCCACAGAAACAGCAAGGGCCTGAGCACCTGGTGTGGAGACCAGGCACTTGTGGGATGTCTGCAAGCTATCCCACAAAGTTTCTGGCATTTTGCATCAGTCTTAGCTGAACAGCTCTTTTGTGCTTAACTCCCTGACTCTCACGTTTAAGGTCAAAGTTACACTTGAATATTTGACATTCAGCCATGATGACTGAAAAAAACATTTATGCACATTTGTTTTCATCTCATCCTACCTTCCTTCCCCTAACAGAGATACTGTTTTCTTCCTTGATTAACCATGGGCTGTATCAATGAAAAAGATACAACAGATTAAAATGTGCTAGTGCTAACTCCCAAATTACATGAGCTCTATTCACAAATCTTCTGGTGGTGTGCAAACGTGTTCCATATAGACACAATGTTTTCCTGCTTAATAAACCTTTGCCCATCTCTGGCCATATTCAAAATGTCAAATTCTATTTTGGGCATTTTTTTATGGATCCAAACCTGGATTTGGTGGCCCCTGGTCTTACAATGTTTATGCTCCCCACAGGCTACACTGTGATGTAAGTCCATACCACTGTTTTTGTTTGAAGGAAAGGAAGTCATGGCAAGATGAAGGGATGAGTGAAGGTCATACTGATAATCTGGCATAGAGTAGAACTGAATCCTCGTCTCCTGTTCCAATGACTAGCTCATTGCACCTCTGCACATACTCTAAAATGTCTAAGCAGAATATATCACCGATTTCTTCTGAGGGCAACTGGTTTTCTTCTTTGCCTGTCTTTTTAAACCATTTGTATCCTCACATATTCAGTTTGTGTATAAAATTTCTTTAAGCTCTTCCATCTCAGATTTTAGGAATATCAAAGCCACTGATACTTTTTTAGTTTTCAGGAAACTTTCAAGCAGTTCTCTGAAGACTTTTTAATATTAATATAGCAGTCTCAAGTCATATCTTTGCCAGTATAATGAAAAGAGATAGAGATGTCCTCTACAGATGTAGAAGTTGATACTCCTTTCTAAATTTTCAAAAAAGCTTTCGAAACCTACTTATTTATTCTGTATACATCTTTGAGAGATTTTGCAGCCTGTTATATTCTGGTCAAGGGACTATTCATCATGTAACCTTTCTTTATTAATTTCCTTTTCTATTACACAAATAGAAAGCAGCTTCGACTGTAATTAGATAAGTGCTAATAAATAAAAAATGCATACTTTCATATATATTGAAGATGAACATTCACATTACAGTCAATATTTCAGCTGTACAGTTTACATTGACTATATTTTTATGGTTGCATAACTGATTGTCTTTCACTCACTAACACAATTCACCCCCACAGAAGTATAATACATTCTGAACACTATTCTTAAAGAGCAGAAATATATATAAAATAATTGAATAACTAAAAATGTATTAAATCCACAATCTAAACCTACATTTCACCTATATTTGAGACAGAAATTGGCACAGCAAGCAAGAAATGGGAACTCAAAAATTTACTAGAATTCAGAATGTTGACCTCTTTTTGGCATATTGCTTTAATACAGTGCTTTATGTAATTCTTATAGCAGATGCCAAATAGGAGATGAAATAGGTGAATGAAATTGTTCAGATAATGTTTTTCAAGAACTATCCTTACATGCTTCGGAGCATCCAGTGTTTTTGGCAAGTTTCGGAAATAAAGATTTTAAGGTTCTTCCGCCCTTAAGAACTGTGAGGAAAACTTCACACCACCCAAGCAACCAAATGAAACTTGCCTAAGCCATCAGTCTTATTTTCAACCAAATCTGTTTCTAAGTCCAGATCAACAGCTACATCCCACCATTTCTGTTGATTAGAGCAGAATTGTTATTAGGTTTTAAGGGCCATTCAGTAGACATATGCTGAGGGAGAGTGTTGGAATTTTTCCCTCTTCACCAAGTGGGCAGGTACAGCTTAGACTTTTTTCTCTGTTTCCAGAAAAGAGCAAGCTTGCTGGACTACAATCCGACAGTCCCTTGAATGTTCACTTCATGCAGAGCTGTTCCCTACCAAACCACTATACAAAGTAGACTTAGAAGAACATCCCATGGGGATCGGCCCCATTTGGGCTTTGATCGACTAGAAAAATAAAGGAACAGCTCTCTCCTCACTGACCTTATATATGGAAAAAGCACGGGAATTCCTGTGACCACTGAGGGCTCCAGAGGTCACAGTTTCTTTCCTTCAAATGGAAATAATCCTAATAATCCACCATAGATTTGTCTGTGAAGCTCTTGTCTCATAATACGATCAGCATTGTTTCTTGTATTTGTCGTTTTTGGACAGGAAAATGTTCCTTGGTGCATGTGGAGCAGCATATGCTTTTTACTGAGGACATTAGACATCTTTGCCATTGCTGACTCTTGGTGAAGAAAAGATCACCTTTGTTGTGATCAAAAGCTGCAAATGTTGTTACGTAAGGTCTTTTAAAAGTCTGAGACCTCTATGACATAGAAAAATAGTCATCTGGATTTGTGTCATGCACAGTATTTCTGACCCACCTGACACTTCAAGTCACAATGTGCTGCAATCAGCATCACCTTTAGTCATGTGCTACTTTTTAGTATTAAGAAGTGTAGATAACAAAAGCTAGAGTGCTGAAGAACTTCTAGACTAATGTAGTAGAAATTGGGACAGGTAAGATTCATAAAAATTAAATTCAGGTGATACATTTGGAAGGGAAGAGAGGAAGACTGCAAGCCATGAAAATGGTATTTACATAAGCAATTGCCTGAGAATTAACAGTGTGAGAGCTGGACAGTTCGCATTATTCATATTCATGCCAAAAAGGGTTGATGAAATGCTGGCTGTAAAACTAATGAAAAGTAATTCATGATTTTCTTATTTTCCCTGGTCATTGTGCTCTATGTGACCGTGCTTGTGCAGTGGGTTGGACTAGAAGATCTGCAGAGGTCTCTTCCAACCTCAACCGTTCTGTGATTCTGTGATTGCAATTGTACGTAAACAAGTTGAAAACACAACGCAAGGTAAATATTTCTGCAGCCTAAAGTCAGCCAGCAGCTTATGGACCTAGCAAGTCTATATAAATATATGTCCTCTCTCATAGAATATGTGGTCTTTTTTAGCAGATAAGAGACTACCGTGATTTTAGTTTTACTCAGAACCACTGAATATATTCTCTTGAACCACCCTGAAAATAAAAGGTAATATTTCTACTAGGAAAGCAGCAGGAAAGTTTGATCCTTCCAATTAAAAGAATGAAAGGCATAAAAGAAGAGAAGGATTGAAAACAAAGATCCAAGGGAATCCTTTCCAAACAAAATTCAGAGATTTAGCAAACGGTATGCAGGCAACTTCATTAAGTATCTAAATTAAGTGCATCTACTTTTTTGAAGACTTCCATGTATTCAGTTAGACAGAATAAAACAGTTCCTAACAAAAACTTAAGGATAACAAAGATTGTGCTAATAATGGAGAAAATAATGATTTCAAAGGTATTGACCTGACCTATTCAATGAGATAATGGATGTGAAAGGGTTTACACAAAATCATACAGAGTAAAAGGTGCAACAATATATTCAGGAGTATGAGTGTACAGCATGTATTCTATAAAAGCTGAGGTTTCATTGACACTAACTTGAACTAGTAAACTAGTGAATCTGTGGGAGGGTTGTTTTCATTTGTGTGTTCCTTAGGGATAGCTGAAAAAAATGTTCAGTGCAGGAAACCATTATAAATTATACTTCGAAAAAAAAGATCTTGCTGAAGCTTTTACAGTAGCTTCCTTCACCATTTCAGATTTTAAGATGCAAGGCAATTCTTCATGAAGTCTTTAACAGCACCATCTCTATATCTGCGTAATATAGAGTATATTCTACTTTAAACTGTATTAACATTGTATCACATGTTTTAATAATATTCATTTAAATAAAAAATGTGCAAAAATAAAATGCACGTCTTTGGAACTGCTCATGTTAAAAGACCTGAACTGAGACGATAAAGGGGAACACAATGCACAACTAGGACTTTGTAAGTTTTTATAATCACTCCATTTTTAAAAAACATACATTGCACATTTTTGTTTTAACTTGATTATTGATACCGCTCCATCTGCAAAATATCCCTTTTTTCAGTTTAGAATTTGATCTCCACATTACATAGAGAACTACGAGCTATATTCACAAGGTATATGAGAAAAAAGAGTAGTGCAGAGGAGGAAGCAGATCTAGGAAGGAGGTAACTTTATAGGGATTTTATAGTACAAGATTTATTTCAGTGTCCCTAATTTGCTATTAAATTGTTAGTCCAATGCAGTTCCACTCTCTACAAAGAACTACAGTAAACATCTAAATCAACACAGGTCCAATACCATGATATAATTTTGACAGCCCTTGCAGATGTGGCATTATTTCTGTTTTTCTTCACTTAGCATGAAACACAGAACACTGTGATTTTGTGATTCTGTGAATTGTCAAGTACTAGAGAACTGGTCACTGCCAAAAAGAAAATGACAATTGGATTGGTTCCATACTCCTTGGCAACTCCTCACTCCAGTCTTCAAAAAAGGCAAGAGAGAGGAGCTGGGAAACTGCAGCCCAGCTAGCCTCACCTCTATCCCTGGAAAGGTGATAGAGCAGCTCATCCTAGAGACCATCTCTCACTGTGTCAAGGAAAAGAAGGTGATCAAGAGTAATCAGCATGGATTCATGGAGGGGAAGTCATGTTTGATGAACCTGATAGTTTCTAAGATGAGGTGACGGGCTGGATGGACGATGGGAGAGCCGTGGATGTTGTCTACCTCGACTTCAGCAAGGCTTTCGACACCATCTCCCATAACATCCTCATAGGGAAGCTCAGGAAGTGTGGACTGGGTGAGTTGGCAGTGAGGTGAATTGAGGACTGGCTGAATGGCACAGCCCAGAGGGTGGTGATAAATGGGACCAAGTCTGGTTGGAAGCCTGTGGCCAGTGGTGTCCTGCAGGTGTCAGTACTAGGCTCACTGCTCTTCAACTTGTTCATCAATGACTTGGACAAGGGCACAGAGTGCACCCTGAGCAAGTTTGCAGATGACACCAAACTGGGAGGAGTGGCCAACACTCCTGAGGGCTGTGCTGCCATTCAGAGAGACCTAGACAGGATGGAGAGTTGGGCAGAGAGGAACCTCATGAGGTTCAACAAGGACAAGTGCAGGGTCCTGCACATGGGGAGGAATAACCCCAGGCACCAGCACAGATTAGGGGTTGACCTGCTGGAAACCAGCTCCGCGGAGAGGGATTGGCAAGTCCTGGTTGACATGAATTAACCATGAGTCAGCAATGTGCCCTCGTGGCCAAGGCCAATGGGATCCTGGCCTGCATCAGAAGGAGTGTTGTCAGCAAGTCGAGGGAGGTGATCCTGCCCCTCTACTCAGCTCTGGTGAGGCCACACCTGGTGTATTGTGGGCAGTTCTGGGCTCCCCAGTAAAAGAAGGACGTGGAGCTTCTAGAAAGGGTCCAGCGCAGAGCCACAATGATGGTTCAGGGACTGGAGCATCTGTCTTATGAGGAAAGACTAAGCGAGCTGGACCTGTTTAGTCTGGAGAAGAGAAAGCTGTGAGGAGACTTGATCAACATGTTCAAGTACCTGAGGGGCAATTGTAGGGAGGATGAGACCAGGCTCTTCTCCATGGTGGCTGGTGACAGCACAAGGGGTAACGGGTTCAAGTTGAAACACAGGAAGTTCAATCTCCATGAGGAGGAACTTCTTTCCTGTGAGGGTGACAGAGCCCTGGAACAGGCTGCCCAGAGAGCTTGTGGAGTCTCCTTCTCTGGAGATCTTCCAAACCCGCCTGGATGCCACCCTGTGCCACATGCTCTAGGTGTCCCTGCTGGAGCAGGGGGGTTGGACTAGATGATCTCTAGAGGTCCCTTCCAACCTTAACCAATCTTTGATTCTGTGAAGACTGGATAGCAACCATGTTGTAAAACTAGCTTAGTCATTTGTATCGTGGGGTTTTTTTTGAGAATGCTTTTAGCACTTCTCAGTGTGAAATGCATTAGCCTATACTGGGTGACAAATGAAACTATGGCAAATGTATTTTAAAAGAAATTTCCGACTAATTAGTTTTTAAGAGAAAGATCTAACCTATATGATTGCTTTGCCTGTATAGCTGAAATTATCTTAATTCATTAACTCAGGGAAAATTGCACTCTCCCCAACTCTACTGCCATATGCATATACACATTTAATTCACATTTAAGTGTGTGCTCAAGCCTCAAAGATATTTGTAGCTGCCCTTGCAAAACATAAAGGATTTCCTGAAACTGTGTGTTTATATGCAGCAGCAGTTTCTACATGATTTTCAAAGTTAATAAGGTCCCTCCTTCCCAGAATAGCACCCATCTAGCAAAGTCTCCCAGCTAATATTTCTTATATGAGTTCTTTGTAAATCATTAACATACAAAAACAACAATCCACAGGAATACTCTGGTATATAAGCAACATGCAAGCAAAATATAATAAAGGTGTACTATAATATCTATTGATTTCTCACTTCAGGAGACGCCAAGGATTAGGTATGCGGGTATGTCTCCATGCAGAGGAATCTAGTGCACTGTTTTTTGGAAGGTGGAGAGACCAGACTGGGAAAGAAGAGTTGTTGGCTCTTCATAATCTTGAAATTCGTCACATCATCTGGTTTAACAGCACAGTAAAACACATTACATTCTGCAGAACATTTCAGGTAGCTATTACGTAATCAGTAAAAGCATTCCCGTGTCTAAAACAAGGGGTGCATTTTAGGATAAATGTAAAGCTGACAGAACTTATCTCACATGAAATAATTCTGTCTTGGAGTCTGGTAACAGAGGTACTCTAGTTGCAAAACAAATGCCTGTGCTTAGGAATGAGTTGCTCCAGTTCTCAATAAAGTGGTAACCTTATCAAATATATATATATATATGGCTATGATTACCTTTATGTGAAGTTCGTGATTTGCTTAAAGGGGTGAATCTAACTTCATATATCTCCTTGTGGAATGCTCACAGGCTTTAGCCTTATCATGAATTATGATGCAATAAAATCTCTAGGAAGTAGAGGAATTGAAGGTTTCCCTTAGAAATGCAATTGAAATTATGCTAATTTCAGCATATGGTCACGGTTTGAAAATTCAGGTAGCTATGAAATGTATCTAGCCTAAATTGTATCATACATGTGTGACATTGCCTCTTTGGGCTGCTAAGCTCTATCCCGTGTTAGGCACGCTCATGCACTTCTTCAGCTGATTTCAGTAGGAGCTACACCGTTGGATCTGAAGCTAAAATTAAGGTGCTATTATAGCAGGAAAAGGTTCAAGCAAAATGAAGACCTTAACATTTGACCAGATATATTAAATTATGTCTCTAAAACCAGTAAAAGAGTTACCAGAAAACTATATTCATGGTAATTGTATCAATTGTGAATAACTTCTTAGCAAACATTGGAACAAGATTTAGCCTTCCTGGCATTCATAGACAACCACAACTTAAATCTGCATAATGGAATATAGAAAAAGAGGGGGAAAAAAAAGCTCATTTACATACCAAAGGTGCCTACAAAGGCTTAGATTCATTGTGCCTTTGACAATTTGACTCCAGGCAAAGGTACGACATACTTTTGAAGTTGTGAGAACATAAGCATGTACAGGGAGTAGTGAGTCTTTACTCATTACATATTTGTAAAGGATTTTTTAAAACCATCTTTGAAGACAGAAAGAGGAGACTTCTCCAGTGAGATTTTTTTCTATGCCCTGCATTTTGTATTTTCCTTTCTTATGGAAAATGCCTTCATATGGCACTAAGCAGAACTTTCAGGCCAGAAACAAATTCATATTGCGCTGTAGGACTGATTCTATAAAAAGCCCAAATTGGCCACATGACTGAAGTGAGGCTTGTTCAGAAATTTAAACAAAGACTCTTGCCTCCTGATTTCTAAGGGCAAAACCCACTGCTGACCATAAATTCATGCAAGCGAATTCAATTGATTGAAATTGCCACATAGATGAGTTTTAGCATATAAGATAGTTTTGTGCGGAAAAAAAAATCAGTATCTTCTTAAAAAGCAATATCTTCTTTTGGAGGCTTTTTTTTATTTAGCCTCCTCTATCTTACATGAGCCCCTGTGTTAGCTCATCTCTTTCTCAAATCTAATGAATCTGAAGAGCAATGCAATTGTTTGCTCTGTGCTTCCCTATGTTCATCTGGTTATATTTTACTCTTAGGGAAGGGATCAGAGTTACATATCCTGTCTCCTGAACTGAAATATTATCTTAGATCTTGAAAGAGAGAGAAAAAGAAAAAAAAAAGAAAAAAGTACAATAGAGCAAAAACAATGAATCAGAGAGCATGAAAAAAAAGGGCAAGGCACATCAGCAATCTCGTTTGGTGTATCTGTTGGTAACTATTGGTACTTCTATCTCTACTGATAGTCAAATACTCAGTACCAAATTTTTGCTTTGCTAATTCACCTAACAAACTTACTTAGATACATAAATTAACTCTGCTATAGTCAAATATCAGCAGGAAATGTGAACCCTAGATCTTTGGACCTTTTTGGCCACGCGCTACTGAAGTATACTCCAATTCAGGGACCTAAAGACGTAATGGTGGTGTCTCAATGCATCAAAGTAACATCTATACAAAGATACAAAGCTAAGACTGAAATATGAAATAATCATAATTTCTAATAAAAGTGTCGAAAGCTGTAAAAAGAATATTGTTGCCGTCCGCCTGGGGCCGGTGCCGCCAGCGCCTCCTCGGCACCCGGGGCTGAGCAGGAGGGGCGGGAGCTGCCGCCACGCGGCCGGCGCGTGACCAGGCAGCTCATTGGGCGGCCTCGCGCGGCCGGCGCGTGACCGGACAGCTCATTGGGCGGCCTCGCGCGGGCGGCGCGGGATCCCCTCGCTGATTGGCTGGTTGGTTGCTGGGCTCCGCGCGCGGCCGGGCAGGGCGGGGGCTGCTCCGGGATCGGGAGCTGGAGAAGTTGTGGTTAACCTGAATAAAGGTGTGCGGCTCGGCAGCACAGGGACCCTGCTGCTCAGTACCCCGCAGAATGGGACAGACGGGTCCAATGGATAAGAAATAAAATAGTTGGCCATAATTTTAAGTCTTTAGATACAATGACTTTACAGTTCGTGTTACTTCATGTTACTCTTATTGGTGAATGTAAAGCAGAGTGAAGAATATTAAGTTTGCATTCCTCTGCAAAGTTTTCTTTGACCACATCATTGAATTGTTTTAAAGTACTGTGCGAGTCTTTTGGATGTCTAATCATTGGCTGTTTTACAGATATCTGTGCTTTTGAACTGCTGCAGATATTTTGATATTAATCTTCAATATTTCTCCTTTGTAAGCTTGTGACAAATGATGTTGCACTGGGGATGGCAGGGAATAAAAATGTCCATGCTTTTTGAATCACAAACTGAGGTTTTCTTTAAAAGCTTTTACAAACACATTCTTTTACAATTAAAGACAAAATTGAGAGAACTTGTGCAAGGGATAATATTTTTATAGTACCATGTATTAAAAATCGCTTTTATTTAAACGAAAAGCCATGATCAAACCATTAAAGTTGTGAAGATAAATTACTAAGCAATTGGAAGTCATTTGCTAGGCAGATGCCAGATTTTGACAATATAACTTCTTTGCAAACGCAGACAATATTTTCTTCATTTTAATTAATTCCAGTATTTGAACTCAGTTGCTATCTTATTCCATGTCAAGAAGTAATTAGAGATTTTAAAAAAGAAAATAAGTTTTCTTTCTATAATCTTTGAATAAACATTATGTGAAAGAAAATGAGCTCTATCAGTTATATATTCTTGTAGGATGCAGTGACCAGAACCTAAACTACAAACAGTACTGTATTTGTTTAATAAATCACTTAGCCTATCAAAAAAAGCTCTATTTAAAATGAACTATTACTATATACCCAGTGCAATTGTAGTACACAAATAAAGAATTTCAAAATGCTGGTTATGTACCATTTTAATTGAAATCCAATTTCCATTCTAATGAAGCTTTACAGAAATCATGAGCAAAAATGGAATCATTATCGAGTAAAAGAGCAATGCACCATTTACTATTTTATATCCTAAACAAATATTCAAAGATGAAGAATCTGCATAAATAGTTGCTAAACAGTAAACTAGCTTAAAAGGCTCATATTTAGAATATCCTTCTCCCTGGGAGTAAAAGGGACAATTTTAGAAAAAAAGCCTATAGTCAGTGATCAGTCGTGACGCTTGCCACCAGCCAATAGGAATCAATTTCTCTTTTCTGTTCTTTCTTCCTAGACTACATATGGAAAATGAGATTAAAACTGCTGTTTTTAAATCCAGGTTTCTTGTTTGCTGATTTGAATCATGATGAAAATTGATGACTTAAAAGCTTTTCTCAAATCATTTGGATTTAAAACAATCCACCCTCTGCTGATTTAAAAAACATTTAAACTGATAAAATGAGCACTGACCACTAGTTCAATCTTCTTAACCAGAGCAGAATCTGGCCAATGTTGGCATCGAAAGGAAAAGGCTTCTTCATTTCTATAAGTGGCTGACCTGCTTCAGAGAAGGTTACTGTGGTGTCTCTGTCCTCAGTGCACCCTGGACAGAAGACAGACCTGCATTATGAAATATGCTTTAAACTAAAACAGTTTCTGTTTTACAGAGTGAAACTCAGATTTTGAAAGGTCATTTCTGCCATAAGGGCAGCACAGCCATTTAGTGTTTTCATTGGACATCATGGGAAGAAAAACCCTCAAAAAAATTCTCAACTTATTATTTTTTTTTAATTGGTAACTGGAGGTACCTGTAGGCACTTGTAAGAATCTAGCTGGTTGCTCAGATTTCATTTTGAAATCAGTGGGAACTAATCTTGTCAATACTTTGAACATACTTATAGTCCTTTAAGTGCATTTCTTATTATATAACCCTATAAGTAACCCCTAAAAAACCTGTTTCAAATACTTATAAGCCAAGGTTCTTTCAAAATAAAGGGAATAAATAAATCCAACACCGATTAACTGTACTCATGCACACTTCTAGCTGATCATGGGCTCTTGCCATGATGCACTAACTTAGACCCCTGCCTTACAGATTTTAAGTCTCCCTGCTGTCTATAGCTAGTTTTCTTTCAAGTGTACTGCATAAGTTAATGCTACATGAGAGTTTCTCTGTTCCAACTGAGCGTGCGTAGCTATTGTACTAGCTGTGAAAAATAATGTCAACAGATTTTTAAGCTTCTGATCTAAGCTAACAAATTACATCTCGCACTTGCTTGCCTCTGCGCATGCAGGCCAGCCTTGAGGGAACCTGTTAAGCCAAAATAACCGGCCCAGGTGTCCTGTCCACAGGCACAGGGGAATCCAAGTTTCATGAAATTTAAGTGAGAATTTGTCACTTCTGTTCCCCTCAGAGACTTATCTTATTAGCGACAGTCCTGGGTTTTCTGATTTTTTTCTGTGGATAATTAGGTCACTGAGCTGACCAGGTCCTTTTGACCACATGCAGCCTGACGCTTTCGAAAAATTGTTGCCAAAAATGGCATATGCCAATGGCATATCTTCCTTGAACATTTGCAGGATCAAGGTACACGGTTTTCCTCCCTATAAACATACAAAGCCAGAAAAAGGAGAAAATCATATTATGAGATTATTTGTTTTGAATAAATTATACAGCAGCCTCCTAACCCAAGACTTAAACAACACTATAATTGAAGACTAGGGAACACTTCACCTGACTTTAACCACCAAAATGAATCATCCAATCTAATTTATTCACCCATGCCCCTTTTATAGTTGGAGAACTAGCACCTCTACTAGCAATTCAGGAATTCCCATGAGAAATACCAACTCCTTCCTGCCTATCAACTTTGCTAAACTTTTGCCTACTGAACAAGGTTGTTAGCTTCTGGCCATTGTACTCATAAAGTCTTTATGATTTTACCCTCTGGCTTTTGTGTGTTATTTCTCATGCATTAACATTTTCATGTATATTAAACTTCAATCATACAGATCATCTTAAATCTGCCTTTTGAAATGTTTTACATCTTAAAACTTTTCATACTTATCAAATAGCCTGAGAAAAGGCCCGAAATCCTGAAGCTAATTTTGATTTTGTCACTGACAAGCTGTGTATAGCCTCTGGGCTCGCCTGTCTCCTTACAATCTGCTCCGAGAAAGAGGCAATGTGTAGCTGCATATCTCTCAGCAGCAAAATAAGGACCAAATTGTGACTCATTGTCACATTCCTGTTTGACTCCTGCTTCTCTCTTGCTCCGCTGGGGAAATAAGTTGTGTCAGACAAACAGCTGGCATAGAAACCTCGTCGTTCTCCTTTCCTCACCTCCCCGGATGAGATCAGTCTGCATCCTCCAGAGCATTGCAGCAGGCAGAGCCGGGGCTGTCTTCACTATGTGCCATGTGTGGGAGGATGAAGTGCCAGGGGACAGCCATCAACCCTGCACTGCGACCTGCAGTAGATTGGACTAGAAAGGACCAACTGTAGGGCTCCTGATAGAGCTTTTGTGCACATACCGATTAAGCTGTACATTGGTAGAAGCCATTTCTCAGGGATACCAGGCTCTTTGTATTTGTATTTCGGCGGTGACAGTTTTAAGTGCATGTGCCATTGAGTCCAGTCCAATGCCCATGCTCATAAGCACAGCAGAGCAACAGATCTGGATGCCTGTGGTTTTCCAGGCGTGCACGTAAGTGGATCGCAGTAAAGTTGCTGTCCATTACAGAACACTCAGGAACAGGTGAAATATAATAAGAATGTTGCAAAGAGGGAGTACCTAATGCCTCTGCTGAGCTTCCATTTGTTCTTAATTTTCAGCAATTTCCCAGGAAGTGTTTTAGTAGGACACTGCTGTTTTTGAAATGAAATGTAACAAGAGGATGCTGCAGAAAATCCTTTGGAATCTCCTGTCAAATATTTGTCACTTGGACGTGATGAATGGATCGTGATATTGGCACAGGCTACCAAAAAGGCACCTTCGAATCTGCATCAAATGATGCAGCCTGCCAGAGCTGGACCATTGCTCGCTAAACCCCCAGTCAGGCTCAGGATGGCAGCGCTAAGGTCCACGTGGTTCCTGGCACACTCGTTGCTGTGCACGGCTGTCTGACATGCAGGCATGGTAGCTCAAGGGGCAAACAGTCTGTCTGATGTGGGGCTTACTGCATGACGCAGCGATAAGAATGCTTATCACGAGGTACAAGCAGTTTAATCATAAGAAAGCCATGAAGACCCCAGCAAAAATGCAGATTGGGAAGAAGTAATAAGAAAAAAGGAAAGGAAAAGGAAAAAAGGAAAAGGAAGAATAAAAAAGGAAAAGAGAAAGAGAAAAAGAATAATAATAAAAAAACTTGCATGAAACGAGTTTTTTTTTCTATTTTTGTCAGCTGTGTGTTTGTCAAAGTTTAGATTTGAATTTTCAGACTGCCTTTTGAGTGGCAGCAGAAGCCCCAGAGGAAGAAAAATCTGCAGCAAAACATTAGCCCCAGGCTGAATTTTTAGTTTTCCGCATGGGTAAAATTTCCATCTCATGGATCCAGAGTTTAAAAATCAGCCAATCAGCGTAACTCTGTTCCAAATATGAGAGGCAGAAAATTGTATTCTATGGCTATGCTTACTTATCCTGCCAAAGGTCGCATTACCGTGGCAGTGATATCTGTTCCTACCTGAAGTCTCCATTGCCTTGCACAGACAAAAGAAAGATGAAAGACACACACTATCACAGCTAAGGAATGCCTACTGGATATTATCAAACTTTCTGTTTTATTCCTCTCCCTCTATATATAAACTTTTAGGGCGGAGGGGAGGTATTTTCCCTTTATTAGTAAGCACAGAACAGCTCTTTAGACATAGTTAGTGCAGTTAAGCAATTTACTTGCTGAAAAGTGTTCTATGTTTGATGCTAATTTTAGACTAAGAACCTTGCTAATTTTCATTTTTAATCAGGGTTCCCTAAGGATGGAGAACCTCTCAAGAGGTACCTCCACACAGCTTACCTGACACTGATAGTGTTAATGCACATGTTTTGGAAGACAAAATTTCACAGTTTTTCCTAATAATAATTTCAAAATAAACAGTGTTTCCAGCAAACCAGGTTAAGAATATCCAAATAAACTAGTTGCTACCATTTGAACTAGGGCCATCAGGCTGAGCCACCTGTTTTGGCAGTATTTGCTGCCAGAAGTGAATTATAGATCCATCCAACTGCTGACCATGACCAAAAAAAAACATACCCATGGCCACATCAGCTCTTTGCTGTGGCTAGCTGGACATCAGGCAAGAACTGTACACAGTTTGACATAGTCCTAATTTGAATCTTTGGGGAGACAATTTTCAGTCTCTATATTGCTTAATGCAGATCATCTTGCAAATACAACTTTCATACACTGAAAAACCTTGACAAATGAAATAAAAATAACTTTCAGAGCCTTTTAAAAGCCTTTTTTGTAGTGCCCTTATTACATTTGGATAAAGAGTGGAGTGACCCACTCTATTAAAAAAGGTTAGCATGAAATTCCACTAAAAATTCAGTATTAAATTTGAAGAAGGTTGCATCAGACATCTCCCCTGTCTGACTGCCGTTGATAAAATATTGTCACACATCTGAAATGTTATTTAAATATGAATGGTCAGGAAATATTAAAAAACATGAAATATTCATATTTTAGAACATATATTTATTGGCTAATAAAATTGCCTTTCATTCTTGTGCATCTCCAGAGTACTTATTTCTGCAAAACTTTCACTGACTACCCTGGAAGTTTATCTGAATAAGAATTGCAGTCCCAATAGCTTTTACCCTTCAGTAACTTCATTTACAGCTCACAAACACTCTCTGCTCTCATGGAAAAATCAGGGCCACACAGTTTAGTTCGCATATTCTGATTCAGGCAAAAGTCTTGTTATAATGGACTCTCAGAGACTGACCCGAGCAAAGACCTGAGGATGCAACTATGTTTTCCTCTTCTTGTGAAGAGTGTGGTGGTGCCATGCTCATGGAAGTGCCTAAGCAGTGCTATTCTGTTCAGTATTAGTCTCATAAGACTAACACTATATTTAGAGGTGTACAAAGATATAGATTCAATTACTAGTAGAAAAGCTAGTTACAGGAGTGAAAATTTAAAAACAAAAAGGAAAGGAAAAAAGGAAAGGAAAGGAAAGGAAAGGAAAGGAAAGGAAAGGAAAGGAAAGGAAAGGAAAGGAAAGGAAAGGAAAGGAAAGGAAACAAATTCACAAAATAGAATGATCCCAAAGTCAAGTGTTATTTTCTCACAGCAATAAATCACATCGACACACCAGCTCATCTGCATTGTCAAAGTATATAACATTTTTCGTTAATTGTATTTGAAGATAGTTACCATACCTTCTGCTGTAATCTCTGCCATAATGATGATGGTAAAAGATACTCTGTCGAAAAGGTCAAGGTATCCTGTGGCAGCTCAGATAATACTTCTGGGTTGTTGGCTCCCGCAGAAGTTGCAGAATGAAAAGGAAGGAGGTCCTTTGCTTTTTCTAATTCTATTCCTTCTTCTTTTGTGACCCTCTGGACTTTGAGCTTCCCCTGGATACTCCTGCCCACCCAGCGCAACTGAAGGCCTTCCAAAGACAATGCATAAAGTTCAGTCTAAAATATCAGCTTCTAACAAAAATAGCCATGCCTCACAGTGAATCTTCAGCACTTTTTTTCTAACATCCTAAGAACTTTACCCACAATAAATAAAAAATAAAAAATCCCAGCTCCAAACAGGACATGAACACATGGAAACGCAGCAAAAAGCAAGAGAACTGGGAAAGAACTGTTCAGAGCTCCTGCAGCCTCTCTAGCATAGTTACAGTTCTTTGGGCTGTGTGTCAGGAAACATGAAACATAGAGTTCAAAGTAACCTTATCCATCTCAGCTCAACTTTATTCTTAGCACACCCAGTGCTTAGCACATTCTTCCCTGCCTTATTTGGCTTGGGGAGGGCCCTATGAAGCTTACCCCTAACTAAGGGGGAGGGTAAATTTAGGTAATTTTCTCCACTTCGATTTTTCATCCCAGGTACAGAGCCAGTAAAGTCACCGCTCTAAACCTACAAAACTGATAACTTTGGGGGAGGATTGAAATTTTAGTTCTCCTTTGATTTGTAATGATGACACATACCTGTGAGGTTCATCTAAGTATTAAAGATCACTGATAAAAGAAGTAAATAGTAATATTTTACACATGCCGTATTAGTAGTTTATATAATCTAAATGTGTCGCGGTACTATGAAAAAACCCAGGTTTTTTCAGGTGTAATTTACAGAAAATAACAAACTTGGTTAAAAAAAGAAGTAATAAAAAGAAAAGACGCTGCAAACAAGATTTTGTAAAAGTAAAAACAAGTAGACTTTAAAGAATGTTACAGCAAAAGCAAAAAGATAGGTAACAATAGTAAATGAAAAACATGAGCAGTCTATTGATTGCATTGCTTGCAATTCACAGTTGTAAGGTTACTGCAGGAGCTTGAGAGCTTAGAAGTGAGATTATCTAAAAAGTGCCCTGGAGCCAGCATGCCTCCACATAAATGTCATCGTCACATGAAATCAGATGCCATCTTAAAAAGTTCTGACTGGGGGACCTATAGTCAGCTCTTCTCCACTACATGGACTGGCATTTGCACTTCTCATCTTCCCTGCAGGAGGTATAAGCACCTGGCTCTGTGGCGCAGTACAAGGAAAGGAATCTGCTTACCCAGTACACAAGGTGCAGAAGGGAAGACTTGTTGAACAGAAGTTAACAGTCACCATCAGGATTTCTTTCTGCTCTAACCCACTCCAGATGCGCTGCATGACTGAAAACAATAATAATCTCTAATAGTCATTTTTTAGCCAAAATTTAGAGTTAGTACTCCAATCCTTTTCTACTTCAGCACTGTTGAACATATCTTTTGCACTAATGACATTGACTGCTCGGTGCTCAGTAGTCAGTGCTGTTCTCCTTTTCTTCTTAGCCTTTCCTTTTTTTCATCATTTAGCCTAGTCTTCTTGAGAAGATCCCCTTCACTGAGGCTGGGGAGTACATTTTAGACAAAGCCTTATTCCTTCTAAAATGTGCTATTTTATCAATGTGTGAATGTTCTGTGGAATTGTATGTACGCCAACAACCTGCAGCCCACAATAGCTAAGTGGTTAATAAACTGTAGTAGGCTGTGTGACACTAAAGCAAAGTCTTTCTTAATTACTTCATTTTTTTTTTTATGACAGAACATTTCCATTTTACATGAACAATTAAATATTTTGGGTCATCTGTAGTTCCACAGCTAGGCTACTTGCCTGAGATGTGAGACGGGACATATAATCTCAGCTAATGCTATGTGGACCAAGGACAAAGCCAGTCATTACTGTGAAGTCAGAATTGCTTTCACAGGTATTAATATACAAAGCAAAATGAAATAATAAAAGCTCAGTTTGGATATATAAGAGGAAAGAACCAGATGAATTTTAGTTCTGCTTTTTGGCTATGTAGCAAGATCATGAGACCATGGACATCTATGCTTGTTTAATTGTGTGCTTATGGTTTTCTGCCCCTTGCCACTTCCATTTTCAGCTCTTACCACCTGCCTTCACGCCTTCAAACCTTACTTCCTTTGCTGCTATTTTTTGCTCAACCCCCAACTATAGTCTGAAGAGGAAGCGAGAGAATCCATTCAGGTGGACCTCACTTTTCCACACATCTGTCCACCAGCCAGAGAGAGAACTGCTTGCTACTCTCTCTATTCGTTGTAGATGTAGCACGTTCATTCTGGACAGCAGGCTAGAGCTGTCATGTGCACAAATATCGCATAGCAGGCATAGCTCCAGGCAACTGTATGGAGATTTACACAGTTCTCTCTTAAAGGAGACAGTTCTCCCTCTTAAAGTCAGGGGAGCTGCGTGTCAGTTTGCTTGAGACAACTGCAACCTTTGCAAACATATGCCAGATTATGGTAAACAAAGTTCAGGGTTTTTTTTTTTGTGTGTGTACATACATACATGCATATTTACTTTGAGCAATAATTGTAATTTTTGGAAAATTAGAGACAGTTATGCTTCATCTTTAGGAGATGGAGGAAGGGAAGTTCTCAAAATTAGGCTTAGGGCTGGTTAGAAGTTTTGTTAAAATCTGAAGTATAGCAGCTTGATCACTAGGCTATGAAATTCAAATTATGCAGAAGGCCAGCGCAAAGTCTATATAGCTCTTCATCCCACAGAGTAAAGGTTAATTCCCTGGGTTAATTCCCTGATCTATCTTACATATTGGGTCTGACCCAGACCACATACAAGTGGGGGCCTGTCTAACTGGATGGAAATTTTGACTCTTTTTTTAAAATGTCCTTTCTCTGCCCTTCTTCATGTTATAAATGATAACAGTAATGAAAAATTAAATACTTTCTTTGTTTCTTTGAAGAAACCTGGACACACACACACAATTTCTCCCCATTTTCTTCACATCACATCTCAGGCACAATTTGAAAATGCTCTTGGCATTATTATTCTTCAGATTAGCAATTGGCACTCTCTTCCCACCTGCAGAACCTACGTCTTGAATGACTTGCCCCAGCATCGGATCTGAATTCAATGGTAATGGAGAGACTTATAACAGAAGGTTAGTTTTCCCTCCTCATATAAGATTCCTGAGCAATATAAGTCAGCTAAAAGATCATAAGATGAATGCTTTAACTGCCTAGATAATGTAATAATCTTGTAGAAAAGAAAAATCTAAACAGGAGAGTAGGGAGTGCTTTATGTTACTGCAGCTGTCTGCATGTGACCCTGTGCCTTAGTTTCAGGTAATGTTGCATTTACATGAAAGTCTTAAATAAGGATTAAAGAATCAAGGTAAAGCAATAACTTGAAAATTTTATTTTAGGAAAAAAAGTCATGAGATTTATTACTTGACAGATTCTACTACTAACTCCCACTTTTAAATGACAAGTTGTGTTGTTCAAATAATCAGAGTAGGTTGTGCACAAGTTCTTTATGAGATGATTTCTGGGTTGCCATGATGATATTTTTAAAAAAGGAATAGCGAAAGACCATAAATCACATTAAATTACTAGGTAATGAGAAGAGAGACTTTTATACTGATTCAGGGAAACATTTGGGCAATTGAGTAAAATTCTTTCAACAAGAAAATGCAGAACAATGTTTGAAATTATCTGAAAATATTAGTGAGGTATTCTAGGAGTTCAGTCCTACAAAATTAAACTAAGCAAAAGAAAAGGGTCTTTGTATCTCAGCACATACTCAGCAGCACAGCAGTGTCAAAGGAGGGAATCTTAACTTTGACTCTGATATATCTGATGAATCCTGGGAGTATATTGTTATCAGAAAACACTCAGTAATCAACTGGTGTGAACTGAATATAGGATGGTGGTGTAAAGCTAGGAAGAGGAAGGATGGCGCCCAATCTGTGGATACCTGGGAAAGTAAAAATGCATGTAGAGGCAAAGACGACATAGTGATGCTCATCATCGAGCTATGAGATAAAAGTGAAAAAAAAATGCTAATATTTGTTTGGTGCATTGACTGGTTTCTACTGAACCAAGTATTTCCCCCACTTTTTTGTTGTTTTTGTTTGGGTTGTTTTGGTTTTGGTTCAGGAATGCTGTTACATATAGACATGACTTTCATTAGTCTCCACTGTTAATACTGTATGTTTTTCAGTAGGAATGGGAACAGAAATTCAGATTCGAAAAACAGAGATTCAGGTGCCCATGAAGCCATGGAATGTAATGAATAACAGTTGCAAGATTTTCTGCATCACCATGATCAGAGTAAGGCAAATTCTAGGTGCATATAGACCTAAACAAGACCTAAGTATCACTTTGATTTAGGCTGAAACTTGGCACAGCTTTATATATCAGTCTGCATCATTATTCATCGAGACAGTTACATACATAGCACCTTTAAACATTTTCTTCTTTAAAGGGTAGGAAAGAATTAGCTAAACTGCATGGAAGATGTAATGTGAACTATTGACAGATGCATGTAGAACACAATTAAGAAGCCCAGGCTGTAGGAAGACCACTCTGAATTCAAATCAGCCTGTACCTGGGGACAGCTGACGAGCACACTAGGGTCATATCACACTGACACTCGGAGCTCGTTAAGGGACATTTGATTGAGTAGGTTTCACAAAAAGGAATTACTGCAAAGCTTGGAAAGTTACAAGGTTTGAAGGAAAATACCTCTGCTCCACTTCGCTATAGACAATATTCCCAATACTCCCAATTAGACATTATGCTGAAAAATTGCTGATGTCACCTCATTCTGGATATATGATTGAGTAACAAAGCATTTTTAACATTAGAAGACCCACAGATTGTAAAACTTTTTGAATCCCAGGAAGAAAGGATGTTACAAGATTCCCTACTCTGTCTTCTTGTGAACTGACTGAGGAGAAGTTCAAAGGAGGGAAATTAGACTGCAGCAGACCTTTTGCTTAGGGGTATTTTTTTTTCAATTGTATTTGCTCTAACTGCACTCAATATAAGCTAGGTTCAGGGAGAGCATCTATTAGAGCATATCAATGTGGACTATATTTGTATGAGCTTTAGCAATTCTGTATTACATAATGTTCTCCTAATCTGTTTTATGCTTGCTGTTCTTTAATTAGTGTTGTTTTATTACAATCCTTATGAATTTACATTCATATCTGGGGAAGTTCTCAGAGGCAGTCTCTCAGATAACCTCCGTGACAGCAAAAAAGGAATATCTGGATCTGACCCTTGTTAGGAAGCAATGACAAAAAGTGCACATTAATTGTCTTTTCCCTCAGGACAAGATGTGTCCAAGGTTAATGGTGTACATAACATAACGAGTAGCCAGCTAGTTAGTAGTGACATGAGTGGGCTCTGGCATACCATTAATTACCTCAGCCAGAAATATTGATTGAGATCTTCTCTAATATCCTAATGAACTTGGTGTACTTACTGCCTGGCCAAAATGTTCTGTCAAAGAGAGATGACTATACACTCTGTGAGAGCAGGAAAAGCTTTTATTGAAAAGCGAATGCTTGTTCAAAATTTTATTTAAACCAAGCTTCTAAGCTGAACTTGCAAGACCTGGGAAACCTGTCACACAAAAGAAATACAACAAAATATCTATCATCTGAGCTGTTTCTGAGCTTCATATTGCATACCTAGTTCCAAATTTTCACTGACAATATGTTTAAGTTTGTCTCGAGGTGTCTCTCTTGAAAAAGAAGTTTTAATAGAAATATGCATGTAAAATAAAACTCTTCAGATATACTACATAATAGAGCATACAGCCAAAAACAGAAGAAAAATGATTTTGAAGAAAAACTTCATTGCACATCTGTTAAAAGACAAAGATAAAGACATACTCGCATGCCAAATACTTTCAGAAAACGTAGGATTAAACTAGCACTCCAAGTATCTTCACTAATGAGAAACCTCTTTGGGATGTTGGAAACTATCTATTGAGTCTGACCTTCATAGCCAAGGGGAAACCTCATCTTTTTTTTCCACTTTATGACTCATCTTTCTGTTTGATATTTTATGTTATGTACCATGTGTACCATGTGCTCTTAGGCACTATGGAATTCCCATAGTCACATTAACAAAGGATTCCTCATAACTACTCCCAGTAAAAACTTCAGGAGATCCTTCTGGATTTTGGCCTTTGCCAAGGCCTTTCTGCAAATAGATAGTCAGGATCAAGGCACAATGATATAAAAAATATTTCTAGCCAAGCACCAGTTGTTTGGAAAAACACCAGTAGTGTAGAAATAGGTTAGACAAAAAAAAAAAAAAAGTGATATCTCATTCCTTATTTTGATGTTTACGTAGGCCTTCCTATCCTAGACGTTCCCTAGGTAGTATGGATAGTATTTCTAGGAGTGTTCCTGTGGATAGCATGTCTTTGCTGTACTTTTTTTTTTTTTTTAAATCGTTTTACTATTTATCTTTGTCCTGGGACATCAGAGTCTTGTTCAGTTGTGCATTTCCACAGATGGGACAGATATAAGCTCCTGGCAGTGAATTCATGATTATGCCCAACTGAAAATAATTATTCAAATCCTAAAATATGGAAATCTCCAGCTGGATTTAACCTGTTTTGTGTCATAAAGTCAGTCACCCACCCAGCAATACACAAAGCTAAGATGCAAAATACTTAGGAAATACTGGCATCTGTTATTTATCAGAAGTGTGTAGAAAGACAGTTACATAAAAAAAAAAAAGAGAGATAAAAAATATATAAAGTAGGCAAAATATTTCAGCAGTTATCAACTATAGTAAAGAAATTATATGACAACACCCAAATTTCTGAATAGCTGTAATTTTTCTTTCTCTTTCTTCTTTCTTTCTGCCTCATTCTATCCATGGTCTTGGGCTGATCAAAGTCAGAATTGCAGATGAAGAAACCACTTTACTATTATTATTATAATCATTATTAAAAGAAATCTAAACAGGGAACTTTTCATTAGGCAATTTAGTTTCTTTATAGAGTGTGAGTGGAATGGAACAATTAGTAAATTCAATATTGTCAGTGCTGACAGCTGCGACTGCACTGAAAAGTTTGTGTAAAAAATAAAGGATCCTTTAAAAGGAGAAATAAGTTTGAGCATTAATGTCTTTACCACTCAGCGTAGCAGATATATTAATTTTCCTTGAATAGCACATCACCATTTGTCACTGTCAATCTTTTTAGATTCCTGTCCAAGCTCCAACATATGTCTAAAGTCAACTTTCTAATGCAAACCCTAAAGAATATTTGTCTGTAAAGCAGTTAGTGAAAAGACTTGCTACTTCTTCTTTACTCCTCCCTCTGTCTTCCTGAAACAGTAGAAAACAAATGCAGAAGCAACAGTCCTAAGGGGACAGTTCAGCCAAATTCAACCAAAAGCATTTTTTCAAATACACAGTTTAAAGGAAAATAAAAATATTACCCCAGAACCAGAGAGTCGGAGATCCTCATCCACAGCCACAGAATTCAGAGTGCAAGGCAAGGACATTGGGGACTTTTGGAGGCTCATGGCTGCATTCCCAGGGTCTGAGGAAATTGTGTGCGTCTCTGGTACAACTGGCACAAACTACAGCTGCCAAGGAGCTGTTGGCAGTTGTTCCCTGTGGGGTGAAGAGGCTGTACAGCCACAGGCAGCAGCCTAGTGTTTTCAACTGTTGGGCCACTGCTAAAACAACCCAGACGACTGGGACATAAATGTTTTCCCTGTGAGGGGATTTAGCCTGAAAAGCAAGGATCTTGTTTGAGATAGTTTTATGGGTCTTGCAAAGAATTATATCTTTACTTGTGTATTGTAAGTTCCTAGGCACTTCATGAAGGGTGTATTTGGGTATAAAATCCCCTTTTATATCCCTGGTGTCTTAAGATTTTCTCTCTCTCTTGGTGTTTTTTTTCCCCTTTTCTCAGCTAGCAGGATGCTTACACACATCTGCTCAGACTTACAAGTAGTAAAAGGGTTTGTGAAATATCTCTGTCTTGAGTATCTGGATTGCACTTCATCTAACAATGCTGCTGCACAATGATCAAGGAATAGTTGTGTTTCTTTTACTTAGATGACAGTTGACTGAGAGGAAAGTGTTTTTTTGTTGTTGTTGTTTTTTCAATTTGAAATAGAAATTTTACTAGGGTTTTGCTTAATTCCTGTAGAAGGCAAATATAACAATACTCATATGCCCCACACTTCAGAACAACAAAAAAGTTATCTGTCTGCTCTACAGACAAGAAACAAAGCACAACAATTGGGGGAAAGCATCTCTGTGGCTCGGCTTCAATAATAACAAAAGCAACATAGCATCAAAACTACACAAACGCAGGGCTGCAGACAGAGCATGTGTTTTTCATACATCACCAATTTCAAGCTAATGTTGGGATCGTGAATAGAGCTTGTCTGCTGCAAAGAAATGCTCAGTAAAAACATAGGTACTGTGCAGTGCTGGGGAGAGTCACACGCTCAGGCACAGCACAATGAGCAGTGAAATGCATATGGCACCGTCTGAGTTATGGACCCACCACCTCCTTCACTATCATCTGACTTGGCAAGCCTGCTCTGAACATGTCATCACCCTATATCCTCTACAAAGTTCATCAGATGAGTCCTTCTTACTCCACTCTTTCCATCAGTACTTTTCATTTTTTGTTCAAGAAGATCCTGTATATTTGCACAACCATGCACAAGCGGATGGCCTTTTTTAAAATCACGCAGACTAATGTTCCCAGTTGTGACCCACTCTACCCTAACATGAGTGTCCACAGAAATAAATGTGCTCCTATTCTTCTCCTCCTAAAAGACTTCAGCCAACATGTTAGGAATACGTTGGAAGAAAGCAAAAGCTCTTTTGCCTTGCCTACCACGCAAGGTGTATCAGCCTTTTCATTGGAGTCAAAAGAAGTGGAGGATCAGCAACTTAAAGCTGGTGTTCCTAAAGTAAATCCATGTCTTGAATAGTCTGGGTGTTTTTTTTCCAAGAGGTTAATTTAAACACACCTGTCACTCTTAAGCACAAGACAGTTGGAGGATATTAATATTCTCATGAATTATTTAGAAGATATGACTAATGCTTCATGTACCATAAGACTGTTATCTGCAAAAATAACATCTGTGTCAGTCATTGCTGGGCAGTTAGGATTTCAATGCTAGCATTTATCAGAATATCTGAACCCAGCATGCAAGAGATTTCATCAGATTACAAGCTCTTCTTCACCTTCAGGTGTAAAACCTGACTTACAGATTCTTTCACATTATTTCTTTTGATCAGGGATGAGTCAGACAAAGGTACAGAGGTTCCTTCCTGAATACAAACTCATCTAAAGAGATCAAAAATATTTCAGAAAGATTTCTGATAAACTATTTATTTTCACTGGAAAGAAAGACTATGACCTAGATATGTTAGAGTCTGGTGTGATTTAAGTCTTCTCTCAAAAAGGCAGAAATGGATCCTACAAAATTTTCATCGGAGTCCTGAAGAAGAATGATAGTAACTGAAGTAATAGCTCAAGGAACCAAACTAAGTGCATTCTTGAAAGGCACTATCTAGAGAAAAAAAAAAGAGAGAAAAAGAAAAAGGAAAAAAAAAGAAAAAAGAAAGAACTTTCACAGTTTATGCTAGATAAATCCACTTTGTGGCAATGTCAATGTTGCCAGGTACACAGTCTTCATTTGTACACCAGCAATGAATCGTCAGTGTGAGGAAAAATAAAAAGGACATTATAAAGTATGAAAAACAAATTCTATTTCCCTCAGTTATGGAAAAGCATAGCTGTCTGCTATGATCTATGTGTGATGCCACCTGCAGAATGCCTGGCTATGGAAGTTATTTCCGGTAATTATCAGTTCTGTTTGGAGAAGCAATTCGGGAAAGAGATTGTTTCTGCAGTCTTCTGTTTCCAAATGGGACAGCACCAGATTAACAAATCATGCGTCCCTTTAACAGTTTAACTGCTTTACTCATTCATCAAACCAAAGTCATCATGAAGTACATCAATATTTCAAAGAAAACTTTCCTGCTACAGCATGGATGGAGTAAGATTTTCAGCACCTGTTAACTCATGCATTATAAGAGGGTCCTGGCCAAAGTTTTTCAGTTAGAGCCTAATTTTCAGAGTGTGTGGAGGTTCTCAGTTAAAGCAAATGAGAATTGCAGGAATTTTTAAAAACAAATGCAAGTTATACACTCATATTGAATATCTGATTTTAGCACAGCACGATCACTAATTGTAAATGTAAAAATTTAATTGAGGCCATCTATGTGTTATGTTTGCACTGAAAAACAATCGTTTTATTAAATGGTTCAAATTTTAAGTTACTTCATAAAATATCTTTCATAATCTCACAAAATGACGAGAATTTGAAGCAATTCGTGGAATGAATGCATGAATTAATGTTTAGAAGCAGCCACGTGTTCTGCAAAATGTCTAGTCTTTGATTATTTGAAAATTTCCATGTAAAAGGACATGCAATTTTTCTACTGCATTTAGATGTGAACCTTGCTATGTCTATAAAAGAGAAATTTATTTCCATAATCAAGACTCTCAAGACATTGATGCTGTGATTTCAGTTTATTTTTATAAACTTCATATCTGCTTGTTTCACACTGCTTTGGACCATTACCCTTACACTGTACAAAATCCTGTATTTTCCACACAGGGTAGTGTTAGCTAGCAGCCTTGCACACTGGCAGAAGCATTCTTCTTCATGTTCACCAATGAATTTCAATGGGTGAGATAGAGGGATACATTTCCCCCTACACTCATCTTTTCCATGGAATTGCTAAAGAACATTCAGTTTTAGTTAGTAATTTACACTAATCATTTTCATTTAGGTCTTGGCTAGGTCCCAGGGTGTTGCACCTAACACCCTAGCTAACACCTAAGGCTTGGTCAACAGTGAGGATGGGAGCAGTTACTTTACTCCAGGTTTTTCTGCCTGGGTCTAGTCAGAGCATTAGATCAAACATACTGCTAAATTCCAGGCTGAGAGGGCTCCCAAAAAATTTCTGCTGGAAATTTCTGGACTCGGTCAGGGAAATTCTGCCTTGTGATGGCTATCTGTGTAGGATATTGGGCTATGCAGATCCTGAGTCTGATTAAAGAGCATTCCCATGCCCCTGTCTTGAGAACTGTACTCAGCCATATTTTCAGATTAGACAGCAACTTACGTTCGTAACTCCAAAGAAGAGGTCAAGTACCTCATTTGGATGTGTCTCACTCAGTTAATGTACTTTCTGCATTTCAATTAGGGCAATTTCTCTGTTGTGCCAAAGGCATCTGAAATGAAACGCTAAGAAATGAAATCTGCATTATTATTTTATAAACCTTGGCAAGAACCTGGAACCGGTGTAAGAAGTTTACACCTGCGACCACCTACTGCGTCTGTTGCTCAACACCAAAATAACATAGAGAGTATTCATCTATCACTATTAGAAAGCAATAAAATAGGACTATAAAAATGTAAGCTCACTGGGAGAATTTTAAATACTTTGACACACTTTTACAAAAAAAAGAAAAAACACTTAAAAGCTATTTTTCAAGTGATTAACATTGATTAATTCACCACTATAATGATTATTTGCATAATTTGGGGATGTATAATTAACACAGTGATTTGTATGAACACTTTAGTCTTGAAAAAGTTTTTTAAGGTTCTCCTTTCAAATCAAACTGCTATTTTTGCATTCACGACCAGTAGAGTATTTAAAATATATGGCTTGTTCTTTATACTGTCCACACTTATTTTACATGGACAATACAAAAGCAAATTATGCCCAGGTTCAGCCAGCAGTGATAGAAATACTCTGCCTGAGTATTCTTACAGCTGGATCATACAGTGTCATTAAGGTAGAATTCCAGTCACAATTGCAATTTTACTGGTGGTTACAACAGATGATCGCTGTTAGCTCCTCATCACTAGCCTACCTCGCACACTGCTGAGAAAGTTCAGAACTGAAAAAACAAATTTAGTTGTATTAGAAAATATGCTTAGGAAGAGGGAGTGCCAAAAAGCCGAACTGCAAGGACATGACATATATGCAATATGGACATGCAGGATATGAAAGAGGAGGCCAGCACCCTTATTTTTTTCTCCTGGCAACTCCAATCTGGGATTAAAAAAAATGCAGAATTTGGTATTTTCTTTGTTATGTACCCATCCTTTAAGATACTTCAAAGTTAGAACACTCGTGTTTCCTACAGCAGGCAAGGAAAGCTGTCTCTGGAACACAGCACCTCCTTCTAATCTTTCTATGCTTAAATTTTGACTCACACACTAATTTTACGAAGAGGGAATGTTCTGAAGAATATCCCAATAAAAAGGAGAGCAAGGCTGTTACATGAATTCAGCTCAGCGGAGAAATAAACTGGCCGTCCATATGCTATGAGGAAGTACGAGAAGAAAGACAGGTAAGAGGATACTTGACACGACCATGATTCTACTGAGGCTAAAAAAAAATTGACCTGTAGTCAAAATACCAGTTCTTTGGACAGATTTCAGCAGTAAAACCCAGATACTTCTCTGATTAATATCTAATCTACATTTCTTCCCTGGAAAATTTTAAAACTTTCTTCTTTTGGAAGATCAAAAGGTATGTTATCACTATTCTTGGTGACTTGTCAGCAGAAGGATTTTCCTTTTTAATGCAAAAACAGGTGCACTCATACTTGATTGTAAAGGTTTCCTTTAAAAGTTATTTATAAAATGACAGCCTCTTTTCTCTTTCATTTCCCTCTGGAAAACCTGGCATTCACAAATTTGATCTTTTGTCTTCCAGATTTTCAAATATCTTCTTTTTTTTATAACATCAGATTGATTCTACCATTGAGTTTGAGAGGAAGATTCTCTCCTTGATATCTCTGTTTCAGTATTCCAGCTCAGAATATCTTTATTAAAATCCTTTGCACTTATCATTATTCCTTTAGCTTAGAAATCATCTGACAAAAGAAATATTGGAACAAAATATCCCTCTAAGAATTCTTGTGAAGATACTGCTGTCCTGCTGTGGCAGTCTGAATCTGCTGCAAGGACATATATATCAGAACAGAGTGACAAGCAATTCTACTTGATTCTACAGACCAGCTTCATCTTGCCCCAAGAGGTTTTAACCTTGCTTCTTTAAGAGCACTAGAAACGGTGGCAGTTAATATCTGTAAAAGTCTGTCAGCCTACTACAATTGTGGGGTCTATTAATCCAGTGAAAGACCTCTAATTACTACCCAGACTAATATATTTCCTTAGGCATAGAACAGCGCTTGATTCTTCAGGTGGATTACTATATTTATATAGGCTGACAAATAGCAAAGGATTGCTTTGTGTTGCAAGGGCCACCAGATATAAGCAGTACAATTACCCTAAGCACGGTTACTTAGGCAGAAGATGACCGGCATGACACAGAAATGTCTCAGAGTAACAAGCATGACACATCTGTTCTGCAAAAGCACTTTGTGGTGGTGGAGTCTCTCAGGCCTACAGCCATCAGGAGTCAGGCTAAGCTAACATTTTCTTGGTGGCAAAGGGATGCTACCCAGGGCACATTAATTTCATCCAGTTCATTGGGCCTCTGTCAGCAAAACTGCCGCTGCAGATATTCACCACATTCAGGCAACACTAGTCACAGGCCATTTCTTCCCAGGGATGTCTCCATGGCTACTATTCTGTACCACGCAGAGCCTCCCTCTATCTCACAAGACATTTTTAGAACTGTAATTACTGTATATTGGGGAATCCAAAGCCAGTTACTGACAACCACTTCTCCCTGGATTACCACAGCACTAAATAAACACTATAGTATCTTTGTGGTACAGTATTCTCACATGTAGACCATCACTTCTTCAGTCACTTTAGAAATTTCAATAACTGTTAAAGCCCTAAGGTTGAATATAGACAAGGCCCAGAAACACAGGCCACAAAACACCAGTTCCTCCAATTTCAGGGTTTGTCTCTTTTAGACAAAGAAAATTATGGGGTGGGGAACTCCATCAGCCCTGTAAGACCTTGACTGTCTTCTCACGCTCACCATGCTTCCAGCTGGTTAAGTAGTCTGCCTAATTTATGAGACAGTTGCATCAGTGTTTCTGCTCTTTTTATTTGAGTGATTCAACACACTCACCTCAGCACTTCCTGTCAAATCTCCTTAAGGAATAAAACACAGAATGCAAGATATGGTCATTTCTGAACTTCAAAATTGTGCCTAAAATGGAGATTAGGAACTAAGCAAAAGACAGAGTCAAATATAAAATAAAGAAACAAGAAAATTAACAAAATAAAGAAAAATTTAGCAGTCTGAACCAAGTTTTGAAGAACTGATGGACTAGCAAAAAATTACACAGAAAATGTTTCTTATAACACCACTATCCAGCTGTACAAAACTATGCTAGCCTTTCATTGTAAATAATTAAATACAGTCCAGAAATGAAACATATGATATTTTGCTCATGCTCTCCCTATAAAGACTAACTATAAAGACTAACTAAACTATATCGTTTTTAGCTTTAATGTAGATGAGTAGTGCTGTTAATGTACCTGCATCACATATGCTATCAAAGAATTGTTTAGAAGGATGTAAAGTTCTTAAAACTTAGGGAAAAGAATCAAATATATCTTTGAGTTGCATTGCAATAGAACAACCGGGTGGGTTAAAACCAGATTATAGGATAAGGTTTCTGGGCCTGACTATGGACAAGAATAGTTCTAGAAAATTTCGCTGACAGATGCAAGCATGGAAGCATTACAAGGGACCAAAATGGTGTTAGGCACTGAACACATGGCCACATTTTCCTGTTCTTACGTTTACATCCTAACTTTTTGCTCCTTCAATGCGGAAAGGAAATATCCTATCTTCAGTCAAATGACGTGAATGTGGATGTTGTCTCCCAGCTGTTTCTCCATTGCAAAGAGTGATACAGCTATCTTTCTGCTGGATGATCAATTCATTTCAAACATTGCATTTGCCCTGAGAAAAGCTGGTTACAGATCAAGAGGAATGTATTTTCCCTGACCTCATTAGAGTCATACAGCACATCATCAAGATGTACTCTATAACTAGACTTTCATGGGTTTAAAGAAAAACTTTAAAGAAGTTAGACATCATTTATTTCACTTTCTAGCACCTAGAGATAGTAAAGCAGCTGCAACAATCACACATTTCATGGCATTTATTGTTAGGAATGTCTCTAGAAAAAGAGTAGATAAATACAATTGCTTAAAAGTTATTAAAGTCAGCTTGTTGGAAAATGTAGTTTTAGAAAACAGTGGGAGTTATCAACAGGAAATATGATAAGAAGACGCAACGGGAATTTGTTTCGGAGGGAAGCTGCTCTCCTCCATCTGTACTTCCATTTGGGAAAACCATTTTCAAAGTGTTTACTACATGTAAACAAAACATCCGGAGGTTCAGTGAATACTAGTTACGAGAGATGGTTAGAACATGTTAGTGTGGCTTAGAACATGCTAGAGCAGAAGAGTTTGTGGTGACTCCTATACAGTATGAGAGTCTGAGTGTCATTGTCAAGTCAGCCCTTTTGCATCCTGAATTAGATTATAAATTTTTGTTTCCACTGGGCATTCCTCATGATATTTTCAGCTTTCCCAGTAAGAGATGATAACAGCTTGAGTAATAAGAAATGCATTTCTCGTGCATTAGTGACTACCAGATGTTCAGTTCCAGGCAGAAAAGCAAGGGTAGACATAAAAAAAAAAAAAAACTCTGTTGAACTTCAAGCACCCTGATTTCTATTGTTCTTCATGGTATAACTATTCCAATCAGAGACTTTGAAGATATACTGCCTAGGCAGCGAAGAATAGGAAATACCTTATGTAGTATTTATTAAAATACATTTGATACTTATTTCAGTCTAGCCACTTTTGATTGTATTTTGTATATGCAAGCACAGTAGATGAAAAACAGAATTTTTGTTCTCATTCACCAAAATATTAAAGAATGATTTCAAAACTGTTTTTTCCCTTTCTTCCCCCCCCAAGATAATGTTGATTTAAAATTTTTCATTAGTAAATATACCTTCAGATCCCAGAGAACACTATCCTTGCATCCTGAAGGTGCAAAAACCAGTCTAAATAAAAAATGAAGAGAGGATTAATATTTTGTTATGAAAGAGGTCTTTTTCAGATCTCCGTACTCTGTTAATATTTTACTATTGAACATTTCTTAATGGTACATATTTTCCACTTACTGCCATCGAGAGTAGAGTACTGAAGAAATGTTAGCCTTAAGTAAAAGGTCATGTTTATTCACTCACCCTGCCAGTAGACATTACTGCCCATCAACAGCTACTCACTGCCCTGCATACAGACCAGTGAAACAGAGAAAAAGGGGGCATGGATTTCTTACTCCATCTTGATAGATATGCTGTATAGAAAATGACTGAGCTCTTGGAAAAAGAGCAGCTTTTAATAGATACATTCAAAGTTCTCCAGTGAATGGGAAATCTAGGGAAGACGGGTAGGTGACTTGTTTTCTCTGCTTTGAGCCATGCGTAAGACAAAGTGGAACATCAAACTGCAATACTGAATTAGTAGGGTCAGTACTGTGGAGCCTTAGCAAAGAACTTGATACTGAGTGGTCCTCGGTCAGTTCAATAGCAGCAGGAAGTAGCTGAATTTACGAAATACTGCCACCTGAATTTCTGTTGGTATTAAGCATCAGTATTCAGCGAATGCCACTGGAGCCTTTGGAGAGAATTTGCAGTCCTCAATGACCATATTCCCCATTATAATATTACAACACTAGCATATATGTTCTCTTTCCTAGGTCTAATTATTAGAAATGGTAGGGAATTAAGAACTGAATGTCAAATTCTGAAGAAGACTTTGAGCACCTTTAAGAGATGCACAGCAACTCTCGTTCTGGTTACACACCAATCTGGGGATTTGCACTGCCAACAATAAGCCCCCGAATACCTTAGACTGTCCTAGAGATAATCTGAAATGTTATCATCTGTGCATGACCCCTCATAGGTAATGCCATGGCCCATATCAGTCACATGCTTGCAACACTGTTTGCTTTTGCCTCCAGCATACCTCAGGACTGCTGTAAAGTTTGTAAAAAAAAAAAAAAATAGTAGTCTGCTGCTGTTTTCCTTAGTTACTGAGTCACAGGAGTTATTCTCAGCCTGGACTGGCAGTTTTCAGAGCATTTAGTCTAGCCTCAGTCTCTACCTCTAAATACAGGTGCCAAAGTTGGGGTGCAATTAGCCAAAATCTATAGTACTTCAGTGCTGTGGCTAATTTTGACACCGTTACACATGTTAATTTAGCTCCCTTGTGTTATTTCCTATATGTTCAGGCACTGACCCTTTTCATGAACAATTAACATTAAATCCAGTCAAGTAAAATACATGGTAAAACAGATGCAATTCTGGAAAAACATTTGGAAATATCTAAATGAGAATGCAGGAGAAGAAAATGCAAAATAGCTTTTAGGAAACACCCTTAAATTTAAATTCAGAAAGGGAAAAAATACTTGAGCAGTGAGACACAACAGGGAGTGTGATTATCACATGATAATAATTCCCCCAGGCCTTCCCAACAATTTTCAGTCCAAGCTATAAATAGCATCACAGTAAATGCTAATGGTTGAGTTTCATGTTCATTTTCCATGTTATCACTGTGAAGATCTTAAGGGATGTATTCCTGACAAAAATCATCATGCCATTTTGCAAAATGAGCAGAATTTTGGATGGGGGTCTGAACAATAGCCTTTACAGAGGAAAATATTGATTTTTAAACGAATCTTGAAATAGAAGGAGTTTAGAATTGGTATTGCAGAAAATAGCATACCTTCTTTCATATGCAAAGTAAAGGAAATGTATTTCCATCTCTGAATTATATTTATGAGAATACCAGAACTCTAATAATAATAATCATGCTTCCATTAGTGTTTGTATTTTGTAACCAAGATTACAAAAGAACATTGTGTGACAGGTGGAAAGAATATAGATTAAAAATGTTTTAAATAGGAACTCACTGGGCTGCCTATAGGCTTTGGGAGTTCTTGAATCAAGAAAAATAAGAAAGGTTTCAATCAATTTACAAAAACTGATAGGAGGAGGTGAAGGTTTTTCATAATTGGAAGGACTAGGAAATATTTGTCATTAGAGAGATTTCTGAGGTTTAATATGTAACCTCTGTTACAACTTTTCACCAGTATGCATTTCCATCCTCAAATTCAGTTCTCTCCATTTAAATAACAAAATAAGGCAACCATAAAAACATGCCGGGAAGGCATCATGACAAACTGGAACTCCTTAGAGGCACAGCTTACCGTGTATGATCCAACTTGACATATCCTAATTAATACACAGGCTCAGTAGCTTTCAGAGACAATGTTTGACAGGGTCCGGTAGTCCTGTTAGCATTTTTCTGCTTGCATCTCATGCATGGATATAAGCAAGGTACCAGTAGTTCTCAAAGCTCTATGCCACAAGATAACCCTATAGACTGCCACATGAGAAACTAAACAACAGAAAGGAATATATATTTATCAAAAATCATCAATTGCTAAACAAAAGAATTTGGAAGAGAAGCCAGGTTTCTCAGGCCCCGAGCCTATATATATATTTTCAAGTTGTTCCTTTAACGAGCTCCTTACTCGTCAATAAACACTTCAGAAAAAAAGGTTTTATTATGTATGGTTCAAATTATCCAATAAGAACTAGGTGCATTTGCTATTTCAATGGAGTGATAAACTTGCCACAGGATCAAATCCACACACAAATGGTTTCCATTTCTATTTTTCCTCAAAGCACATACTCACTTTGCTTTTTAATTTTAAAAGAAAAACAATTCAACAGCATTCAGAAAATAAATTTTAATAATCACAAGAGGAACATAATTTCCTGTTGCAAAGATATCCACTTACCTTCAGTTATTCTTTTTCTATTCTTATAACATGCCAGATGTTAATTTGGCTCACAACCCCTTGCATACAGCTCTATTGCAACTTTAATCAAGTGATTAAGAGAGCTGTTATTTCATTAGTACATCCTTTTGCTGATCATTGCAACACATTAGTCATATATAAAAGGAGTACCAGTGGCTTGCTCCAAAAATTGTGTATTGTGGTTTCAACTGCGACAACACTTTTGTCACCTTTCAACCTGCAAAAATGTTTTGAAAAATATGGAATAGTGAATCTTCTCTCTCCATATGAAGAGGCTTTTATTCCCAAGCAATAACTATTCTTTTAACCTTTTTCTGTTAAAGAGAAAGCGAGAGAGAGAGAGAAAGAAGTGATGAAGATGGATATTTTATTTTATTATTTTTAAAGGCCTTTTGACTCTGGAGAAAGACTTCTTGATAACAATCTGCCAGTTTAGTTCCTCCATCATTTACATTAAAATTGATTTAATTACTTGAAAAAGCACTACACTACCAGCATTTTTAGCACGTGTACAAAACATAGTGTGTGCATGCCACACATGCTGAATTGAACATTATTTTTGTAATGAATTCTAATAACAAATTTGACACGATAGTGCAACTAAAAGTTAGGGGGACACTCAGGGAATTCTATCAATAGAACCAGGAATTATGTGTATTACCAATAGATTTCCATCCTCCATTCTTTTTGAAATACGCATGAAAAACATCAAGTTTATACATAGATAATACAAGGGCAAATTATACAAAATTTAATCCTGTAGTGAATGGCATATACCCTAGGTTTCAAAAAGTCAGATATCTGTGAAATTCATCCTATCTTCCCAGACATCTTCAGCTTTATAATATAGCAACATTATTCCATATAGAGTGAGGAAAAAATAGATATTAACATACAGCCGTAACTGTGGCATTTTGCATCATAATGGCTCCGGTCCATGGCTCAGCAGTCATACAGATGACTTCTGCGTCTTGCTCAAGGCCATACCAAGGTGGAATCTGTGATTCTTTTCCACCTGGTTTCGCCTGTGGAAGTCAAACTGAGAACAATGACAATGAATGGGTCACCAAAGAATTCCGTGGTATGAATCCTTCGATAATAAGAAAAAGATGTTTCTGGGGAAGAATTATCAGAAATTATAAGAAAACATTTTCTTCCTGTAAAATCCATTACAGTGCTCAGAGACCGGTGGAGAAAGTAACCAAGGTTTTGTCCAAATTGGACATGATCTAGGAGTATGGTTAACCCTAGGAGTAACCCTAGGAGTATGGTTACTTCCTTTCACAGAGAGGGAGGCTTTTTAAGTTTGAATCAGTAGGAGGACCTAATTTGGCAGGTCAGTCTTTCTCCTGGATTTCCACCAGAGTTTATAAGATAAGCAGATTTGTAAATAGTCACTCATTCCTCCATGAAAAGATGGCTTTTAGAATTGCTACTAAAGAGGCATTTGACATCCTATTATTACAGTCTAATTGCTGCATACATTCACAACACCATAAAGTTGTGAAAAATGTATGCTGTTACATTTTGCTGGTAAGTTTATTGTGATGTAAAATGTACCGAAGTATAGGATATTAAAGAACTATAGAGAAATTCAATTACTGTAGCATACATATAAGCTTTGAGAAAAAATGTAACAGGAACAAGGAGCTCTGTATTACTGACAGGTAATCAAAGTACTGACTGCTTTTCACAAGTATTGCAAGAGGGATTTTCTATTAAAGCTTCTCATTTTAAAAAGGCAAAGTAGATATGTAGTGCTACTTTATATATTTCACAAACAACCAAAGAGACCGTATCCTCTCCCTCCTCCCCCAACAAATATAGAGATACCCCTGCATTTTATGACAGGCTTCACCAGTGGATTCAGATCCAGAGCTGCGATTAAGGCCTGAAAATCTTAGGCTGAAACTGAAAGATGCACTTCAGCTGCAAATATGTAGCAATTATCATGAAATGAAGTTCATTCCACATTTTAGCTAATCACCATGGAAACCTATATTCATTGGCTCCTAATTGGAAACATTCCAGACCTGGAAAACATTGTAGGCTTAAGACTGCATAATTTCTTATTTAGGCAGCCGTACTATCCTTCTCTATTTGTGACAATACGTTGTGGCAATTTTGGCAATATCCCTAGAGAAAATCCTTTTCAGAGCTTGTCTTTGCAAGTATTTTTCACACTTCAGTGGGACTTCTGCTCCTACAGGATTGTTTGGTCAAGTCACTTCTATGTTTTGTGACATTCACAGCTGAATATAAACACACACAAATATTGTAGAAGGCTGTTGTTCAAGTAACTCCAAGTTATAATGCTGATAACTTGAATATTGCTAAAATCATAATGTTTTAAACTTCCTTATCATGTGCATTTTCTCAGTGTTTCTAATGGATTTAGGGGTGTGTTCACACTGTAGTGTGAATGTTAGCTGTCTTATATAAGATTTTTAGAAAAATGCTTACACCAACTTAAGCAGAGAAGACCTACTGATTTTCACTGATGCATTCCTAAATACATCCTCCAGTTTTGAAAGTATCCTGATAAGCAAAATGATGAATGCTTATAGATTTTATTAATTTTACTAAATACAGTAAGATCACGTCTGAAAATCAGAATATTTAGATAGTGTTTCTTTTCCATCACCCCCTAAACTTTCCTTTCCTGAATATTTTTTTCACTAGCACATATCACAAATGTCTATACTTTGTATGTACTTTGCGTTTGTGTATATGCATGTGTGTGTAGAGCTGTCTTTCAAACAAAAACATAAAATGGTTCTAGGTCACATATTGTTATATAATTTGATATGCAATTTTCATTATAGATGGTCGCAAATTCCAGTGGTATCTGATCTTTTTAAAATGGAGTTTTGACTACAGATTCTTTGGTGATTCTTTTTTGATTTCTTTGAACTGTGTAATTACAATTTCTGACTTTCACTGGAACTATGGCAAGTAATTCTCCCTAGCTTTCACAATAAAGGCTTCAAGAAAGAGTTGGTTGTGTGGAAAGAAATATCCACTGGCTTTCTAATTTAGCTTGCTTACGTCTCTGTGTTCCCAGAAACACATACATAGCAGACCATGTTTTTCTTCTATATTTCAGCTATATAATGACAGTTGGATCTTTCTGTCTGAATGAAAACTGTGGCTCAGCGAAAGTGTTAGGAAAACTCATACAAGCAATGTTCTCCAGGGATTATTCAGTTTGCTTCCATACCACACTGCATAATTAGGTAGAAAGGAGTCAGGACTGGCTGGAATAATCTACTTAGCATAGCTACTAACTCAGGGTCGTGCTGCCAGACAGAGATCAAGAGTACTGGTATTGGTGTCTGAATTAGCTGGTGTTAAGTCAATGCTGGTTTATCTGCAATCACATGGTTAGAGTACAATGTAAATGCTTCCTGCTCTGCTATCAAAAAGAGTCTGCAGATGTGTTTCTTTCATCCATTCCTATTCTTCAAGGTGTGAAAATGAATCTCCCTTAAGCAGTCACAAAGAGGGCGGAAAGCAACTGAATTTACTGGAAAAATTCCCCTTGTTTGCCTTTCTGGGACAGCAAAGGTTTAGCACTGCAGTTCTCTTCCCTCCCTCAGCTCACACAAATACAGAAAGTGCACAGGATCATCCACGTGCCTGTGGCTTTATATAAATTTATACAGCTGTCATACAGTGGCTATTAAAGAGACAACAAATGCATGTAATATCCATGGAGTCTGGTATAGCATTAGGTGGCATTAGGTTGTACAAACTGATAGTGTTAGTTTGTTGGCATAGCATTAGTTTGTACAGCCTGATTTTTCAGTAGAGTGCTACTTCTTTCTAATCCTCTTTTTCTGCTAGAAAATTAATTGGTCTTTACAGATGAGTCAAAAGAATTCACGAATTTCTCGAATTCACAAAACTAAAATGAGAAACGATTGTATATGAAAAATCTGATCTGATCTTCGGGTGGAATAGAGTTATGCACATTTATATGAGTTTCAGAAATGCCTACACGTAATTAAGAAACACAAAATTCTTTTGCATTTCCACAGTGCTAAGATTTGATCTCGTGTGCTGGCATTGTAAGGTGAGACAGAGCCATCGGTTTGATTTTTATCTGTGTCAAATGAACCTCCTCTGACAAGGGAGAATTAATGCATCTCTTCCAGTGTCTGGATAAATTTTTTTCTGACTAGCTAAAATGAGCATGTGGATAAATATATAAATGTACCTTTGCTGTTTGTATCCTCCAACTCTTGGTTTAGCTCTGTCTCCCTCCACACACCTTTCACTTCACATTCTACATATCTCTCACTAGCTGTTAAGAATGCCCTCCTGTCTTTTCTGTGCTAACTGCTTGTCACCACGTATCCCTGGTGATAACAATACTGATTATTTTCAGTATGTATTTAACTCTCTAATCTTCTTACAACAGACACTGCTTCACGTTCATGCCCAGGCTTGAGCGGTTTTACCTATTGATGTTGTTGCTAATTCATGGTCGTAGGTAGCTGCTCTTTCTTCCACCTCACCCAGCGCTGTCTCCCTAGCACTGTAGCCCCTCTGGTGCCAAAAGCTACTCCCATCCCATCCTCCTCCCACTAACAATTGCAGCTTTCCCCAAGAAATAATCACCTAATAATAATTCTGGATTTGGAATAATCACCTAAAGTGCTTTTCCTCAGCTGATTGCGTGGGTATGGCGTGATAAAGGAGTTGGGAACACACTTTGCTCTTGAGGCAGGAGAAGGGTGGTATCTTTAGAGAGCACTACAGAATTGTTTTCCAGAAAAGCTAGTGCCCTTTCTCCAGAACATTTCCAGGACAATTGTAGGCAAACTACTCTTCCTGTTGTCTAGTAAAATTTTAAATGCATCTCTTAAAAAAATCTGTTACACTGACTTTAAAAACTTCCAGTCTTTAGGAACCAGTCTTACAAAACATCATGGCCCAGTGTACTATATTTGGTACTGAGATAACCTCTAAATTTTGTTTTAGCACTCCTTCAAGCCTCAGGCTTTGATATATTTGAGAGCTGAGTTTTGGAGACATAAGACTTCTTCTCCAACATCTCCTGAGAACCTTATGAATAATCATTCCTCAAGTTATTAAATGTATTAATTCATACCATTAATGCTTCCTATCTCTGAATGTTGTTATGTGTGTTTCTCATGCAAATATTTGCCAAACTTTGAAGTTTTAGTTCAGTCTAGCATTTAAGAGAGTTTAGAGGGTGCTGATGTCTTCTGAAGTATTCTCCCACAATCTCCTTATTGCCCTCAGAAGAACCACTTTGCTCCTGTAAATGTTACTTACCTGTGCGATGAATGGATGTTAGTTTATTGCTAGCTATTTTACAAAATGAACATTTTTGAGTTCGTGCTTTGAATTCTCATTCTCTAAAATCCTTTCCTATAAATGTAACTCTAGAAAGATTGATGATACTAAATCAGAGCACGCCTATTTTAAGTGATTGCTCTCTTAACAATTATATTGCTGTCAATATCTGCCTTTCCAGGTTGCTCTGTTAGGATTGCAAAGGAGAGGGCTAGGACAGACTTATCTTTTCACTTCAGTTGTGGAGAAAAGCAAGAAATTGAAGTTAGGTTTCACTAGATCAAAAAGCAAAACTAAAGAAATTCACTTTAGGTAAGATTATTATTATTATTATTCATTATTAATCATGTTCACTGTTAAAGGCAGAGCAATGGATATTGTTTTGTTAATTTAAATATAAAACAAGTAAATAAAGCGCTGTTTTTGAAGAAGGGATTTTGGTTGCCCAGAAGGGCAGTGCTTGAAAAATTTTTCCAAGATGTGTGAGGTAAAGACTTAAATCCAATCTCATTCTTTAGTGATTTAAATAATAAAGCCAACAATGCCATGTTTAGGGAAAATGAGAGATATTTTCAGTTTTCCTGACATACATGTTGTGCCATTTTGCACCCAAGAACTTTAATAATGATCTAAGCATCTGAGAGAGTGGCTAAGCCTAGTCTTGCTGTTTTTAGAGGCTATCATAAAGAGTGAGGGTACTTAATTCCTCATTTTGGGATTATTCTGGCATGGAGAACAGCTGCATTGAATCTGTCTTGCCATGGCTGCAGTCACTGCTGCCTGCCTGGCCTCTGAAGAGACTGGTTCTTGTTACAGTTTAGATTCTGGGGCCAAATGCACCATTAAACAACAAGCACCTGCAGAATCACAAAAAGAAAAAAAAAATGCTCCACAAGGAAAATGTCATTCCTTCAGAGCATAACTGACTTTTACTGATGCTAGGCAAAGCTTCCTTCAAATAATGAAACTTTTTGAAAATCAGCTTTCTTCAGTTCCAGAGATAAAAGTTTGATGTCTGAGTAAGGTATATGTGAGTCTAGATAAACTAAGCCCTTTCTCTTGTGGTGGACAAAGCACTGCAGAAAGGAGGATTGAAGTTCTGGTCTTTTTTTAAAGGAAAGAATTATTTTTAAATCTTACAAAGAGCAGATGAGGAAAGACATACATTAGCAGGATTCTGAAAGCAGGAAGGACATTATGATTTGAAAACCTTAAAATACCCATTTTATAAGCTTAGTTTATATCCAGGGTGTTATTAAAGTCATTTAATGTCATTCATTTCCTAAAAAAAAAAAATGTTTAGGAGCTTGGGTAGTACAATGACAGGTGGTAGTATAAAACCTAGGGAAAAAAGTATCTGTTAATTCAGATAGAACAGGTAGGTTAAGCGTTAAAAAGTTGGTCTTATGACCTTGTTACTGAATACTATTGTGCACAGCTAAGTTCAGGATTTCAAGCACTATGATAGTAAACTCTTTCCAATTTTTTTAAATTTTGTTAAATATACAAAAATGGGACATTAAATTGTATAGTGTGTAAGGAACTGAAGAAGACTAGTTTAAAACAACATTTTTCTATTTCTCTCTGCATTTACTCTAGAGTTTTTAGAAAGAAGCTTCCTATATGGCAACCTTTTGGGTATTAATAGCTGTCCATCTGGAACAAAAGAAAAAGGCAGTTTACATAGATAGACACTGTTGTTGCAGTCTGCATTTTTAGAACAAAAGAATATGAACACGGACAAAAGAAATGAAGAAGAGCACCAAATAAGGAAAATGCTTCTGCTCTCTGAGTTTGGTGCTCTCACATCATTAGAATAGGGCACAGTGTGAGCTGAGAGGCTGTCCTGGATAACTGCTTACCTCACGGAGGACACATACCTCACAGCTGTGTTGCTGCTGGAAGAGGTTACTTTTGTCAGGCAGAACATGATGAAATACTTGCCCACCCCAGTCACAGTGTGGGGCTGGGGCAAATTTCTACCAACAGCCAATTATTTCAAAATATTTCTTTAGCAATCTCTATGAGAGGAGGCTTTAGCTGACAAAATCAGTCTCTTGCTTATGACAAAGATTAAAAGAGAAACTATCAAAAAAAAAGGAAAGAAAGAAAGGAGATTAAAAGATGTGTGAGAGGTATTGTGGCTTTAGCTCACGCCGTGAAACTGGCATTCTCCCTTCATTTCCTCCATCTGATGTGGTATGTTCAGGGCAATTATCTGAATGAGCTCTGGAAAGTTTAGGGGATCATGATGGAGGATAAAGGCTCTTGGTAAGGGACTCAGAAGTGGGGGAGATCTCAGTTCTCATAGGGAGGAAACTAATTACAACTGGTGAGAGGAATATCCCATCCTCTGAACTTTTTATGCATCAAGTAAAATACAGTAAATTTTGGTGCCACACTCTTGGTTGTCAGACATGATATTAGCAGAGTCCTCTGTGGATAATTTTATGATAATTCATTTTTTTTGGAAGAAAAGAACAGCTTGGCACAGTCAGTATAATACTGGCTTAACAATCTCTGTATGAGATGGATTCAGAAAGTCACAGAATTTGCATAGTAAACCAATTGCAATAATTACATTGACAAACCAAAACCATTAATTGAAGAACCTGTGTTTGAAGATAATGCCTTTAATTATAATGAGGTTAAATGTTTCTAGCAAAAGCGAATCTTTCCAATGTCATGTGAGTTGGAAAGAGAACAGTAATCCACATTAAGTTCTATGGCTGTAGCTTATTATTCTTCATAGACCCAAACTGGCGAAAACGAGCTGCATCAGAGGTTGCATAATACTGGTCTTTTTACCCTTGAGACTGTTGAAAATGTCCATCATTAAGGCAGCTACAGCTAGCCAGTCAGTTAGTGTCAATCAAAGCCTGTGAGGCATTTTACAAATTAGTCCCTATTGATATATAATGATATATGAATTAAAAGCAAGAGATGGAGCCATTTGTCATTGTAACAGCTAGGTTTCCAATTAGCCTTTTTAGTTACTTTTGTTGTGTATGCCATGCATTTTAATTGAATAACACAAATGCTTCAAGGAGTTGCCATTTAGTCAGAAATCTTTACTTTTTAATTTACTGTTTGTATGCAGAAAGGAGGAGGTATTATTTCTTATTTTATTCCTGACTTCATTTTGCCTAGGTTGTTTACTGCAGATTTCTTCACACGCTGAGAAGTTTAAGTCATAACCAAAGTTCTGACAATATTTTAGGGCCTAAATTTCTTGATAACAAAAGGTGATAGAGAATTCTCAGACTGAAAATATCCAGGGTGGAGATATCTATCTCTGCAATGTAAATCTAGTTTAAATCTGATGGCTACAACTGAGTTACCCTGACATTTTACTACTGAATGGGAGATAAGAATCTATTCATATATTTTCAAACCTGTTCCTTGTAATTTTGTATATCTGTAGTGAATCTAGCAAGAACTATATTCCCTTGCATAGGTGCTTGGGTGTCCCAAAATGCAGGGTCACCTTACTCCCAAGGATCCTTAACATGAAATGAGGGGGAAGGAAAATGTCAAACCACATTTTTGCAGCTGTGCTGCAGAGTTTCTCTACTCCCTGGCTAGGGATCACCCAAACCGTAGAGAATCAATTGAGCAGCTGGCTGATAAGGCCCAAGAATGGAAAATTGATGCTGTGTCAGGAGCTGCTCTTCTCTAGTTAGAGTTGGAAGCTACTATTTTAATTACCTGTATTGATCTAGATTATAAGTGATGAAGGATTTTTATTCCTTTCAATTTCTAAAATGCAGGTCTCTCACATATTCCTTATTAAAAAGGCACAGTAATCCTGCTAGGATTGTACTTGAGTTATTTGCAATACACATACTATTTTTTACTTACCAATTCTAAACTATTTTAAACATTGATTGGTTATTTGTTTGCAGTTTTTAATGAGAGAATATGATAGTTCACTTAAGGGACTTTTGGAGGATTTTTAATTTTGAGGTATCATAAAGCCATAGAGATTAAGATACTTTTTGAAGAATAAGAATAAAAAAAAAACTTCTTTCAAAAGTAATAAATAAATAAATTATGCATTTCACATAATATCAAATAGCTACGCAAACCTGCTAGGGTCTGGTAGAGCAATGACATGAAAAAGAGGGAATTCTCTGTTCTAGAAGATTCCTACTTTGAAGCATCTTGCCTGATACTCTGTTTTGGGTTTTCAAAATCAGTCAAACGATTTAGACGTTTAAGTATCACTGGAAGTGCCTTTCTAAGTCCTCTTTAAGACAACAAACTGAAATGAATGTTGTGCAAGGAATAATTAGGAGCTAGTGTGTACCTGCAAGCTGAGCAGACACAGAATAACACCATCTGTATAGCAACCCTAATTCTGCAAATAATTTAGGCCCGTAAAAGACATTTCTTTCCTTATTAATCCAATTGCTTCTCACTCACCACTGTACTTTTGCCTGTGTATGTTCTGTTTTCAAGAAAAATGCCCAGAATCAACTCATTACGTTGTTTTGGGGTTTTTTTTTAGTGCTTCAGAAAAGTGCCCATACTGACAGTTACTCTATTTACTGAAATAACTGCACTTGTGCCATTGTCATCTCATCTTGCAAACACACCATGGCATGCAGCTGAATTTAATAGGAACATGGTAGAGCACAGGTTCTGCAGGGTATAGACTGTCCAGAAAAGTTAAAAAAAGGACAGATAAGAAGGTATCTTGGGCCACGTAAGATTACAGAAAAATAAGGACACAAAGGAGACAAAAGAATCAATATGAGTCAACTTCCTTTGAGGAAGGTAATTTGAGGGGTTTTACAGTCAAAGTGTACCTTTAAGCTAGAGTGCTCTGTACTGTTGTTAAAATATGGGCAAAATTCCTGAAAACGTTTACAGGAGAGCTTTGTTTCCAAATATAAATTAAGAATAAATGTCATTAAAGATTGTTCACTCATGAGGTAAACAGCAAAAAGTGATAAGAGATATTTACGTGATGGACAGCACTGACATAAAACATATCAGTATACATTGGAGAAAAAGGAATTCAGCCTGGAAATTAGAAGTTATCTAACCACCTCCAGAGCAGGATTCCAAAAGGCTCAGCATGTGGGCCAGAAAATAATCCACTTTATGATGAAACATGCAAAATTTATGAGGACAGTTGTATGATAGATTCATATCCTAGGAAGTGAAGAAAAACTCTAGTCAACTGCTCATTTGGCCTGCTGTTTACCATTGCATATTGAAAATCTAAGCAGTAATTATCTTCTCACTATATATTTGGACACAGCAAAGGAGACTGAATCAAATATAGCTAACGTGGTAAAAACTATAACAAATATTTAGGTTCAAATTATAACAAAGTATTGAGGTTCAAAGAGAGAGATTTAATGGGAAGATTAAATTATGATGATGTCTTATATGCAGAATTTCAATTTCTGCCATGATCTAGGTAGTTTGCAATAGGCAGACAAGGCTATGACCACATTTGCAGGGTAGGAATCAACAAAATGAGTAATTTATCCTGAATGTCACCTCTAAGCATGTGGAGGAAAAGGTGATGACCAGGAATAATCAGCATAGATTCATCAAGAGGAAATCATGCTCAACCAATCTGATAGCCTTCTATGTATGAATGGTGGGATGAAGGGAGAGCGGTGGTTGTTGTCTACCTTGACTTCAACAAGGCTTCTGCCACTGTCTCCGATAATATGCTCATATGTAAGCTCAGAAAATGTGCGTTAGTTGAGTGAACAGTGAATTGAGAAACAGGTGAATGGCAGTTCAAAGTCTGTTTGGAGGCCTGCAGTGTTCCCCAGGGGTCAGTAGTGGGTCCAGACTTGCATGTGATGATACACCAGAGAACTGTGCTGCTGTTTAGAGGGACCTAGAGAGGCTGTAGAGCTGGGTGGAAAGGAACCTCATGAACTCCAACAAAGGCAAGGGGAGAGTCATGCCCTTAGGGAGGAATCACCCCAGGCACCAGTAGAGATTAGGGGTTGATCTCCTGGAAAGCAGCATTGCAGAGAACAACCTGGGAATCTTGGAGGTCAGAAGTGTGCCGCTGAGGCCAAGAAGGCCAATGATATCCTGGGATGCATTAGGAAGAGTGTTACCAGCAGGCTCAGGGAGATGACTCTCCCTCCCTACTCAGCCCTGGTGAGGCTGGATCTGGAGTGCTGTGTCCTACTCTGGTAGGGGAGTTCATGGTAGTTTAGGTAGGGGTACAAAGATGATCAGAGGACGGGAGCATCTCTCTTATGAGAAAAGGGTAAGAGAGCTGGTCTGATTTAGCCTGGAGAGGGGATCGTAACGGTATGTACAAACATCTTAAGGGTGGGTGTCAAGGGGGTGAGGCTGGTCTGCTTTCATCAGCACCCAGCACCAGAACAAGAGGCAACAGGCACAAACTGACACACAAGTTCTGCCTAAACATGAGCAACAGGCTGCCCAGAGAGCTTGTGGAGTCTCCTTCTCTGGAGATCTTCCAAACCCACCTGGATGCAACCCTGTGCAACATACTCTCGGTAACCTTACTTCAGCAGAGGGGTTGGATTAGATGATTTCCAGAGGTCCACTCCAACCCTTATTATTCTGTGATTCTGTGATTTATGTGAGTTAGGAAACTCAAAGACAATCAAGAGAGTGGGGAAAATCATGAAAATAAAAGGGAAGTAGGTTTTTGGAAAACTGGGAACTTGGAGTTTAGTTGGCGCAATAATAGGGTCTTTCTAATTAGAATAGTAATAGAAGTAGTAATCAGTAATCAGTAGTAATAGCAACGCCTGATTTTGCAAGCACCAGATTATCCTATATGTAAATCAAGCTCTAGATTTACATAAAACTATTGATGCAGTAGAAATGATTACAGTCAAATAAAACCAGATAATAATTGTGTCTTCTTTGAAAATAAATATTTCAGCGTGACTTTACTATTTCTTATGCCTTAGCATTCATGTAGAAGCAAAAGACTATTATCCCATGACAATGTTCTGTTCAATTTGTATTATCTCTTAATTAAATTAATGCATGCTGTATTGCAGATACTTATTAAAGTAATTGTTTCCTTAAAGCAGGGATATCACACATAAACAGTCTAATCATTTTAAGATGATTCAGAGATCTTTTCTAATGACTTACTTGAGTAAAAATCTGGATTTGGCTTGACCTCTGTGATAATAATCTGTCATATTAGAAGCTGAACTAAATTATTACATAAATTTTGTACTAGGCTAACAAAAAAATTTTGAAAAGGAAGACTGCAAGAAATATTGCAAAGTGTGAGGTTTGGTGATCTTTTTTTCCAGAAAAAAAAAGTCTATACCATAATTTCCTTATATTCAAAGGAAATTAATGGAAGAGAGTAGAAACACTGCCTCTCTATCACAGATCACTTGCAATAGATGGCCAGTGATAGCTTCCTCTCTGAAGTTGTGAACCTAGGTCTTCACAGTGAGAATTTGACTCTCATTCATCAACAGCTTTGAGATTTTCGGTACCACTGTCTCTGAGATAAATTCACTGATTCAGACTGATAATGATGTTGTACATTTCTCTTTAAGAGCAGACTTGCCAAAATAATAACTTGGAGAGTCACCTCTTTTTGTATTTTCTTTTGTATTTCTCTGTCCCCAGGTACATTTGAACTGTCTGAGATTATTGAAAAAAACTGTTTAATTATACAACGAATCTAAAAGAAATCAAGCTTTTTTGCTCCACATGTAGAGATTTCCCCCAACAGTTGTTAAACTGATAAATTGATATTAAATGCAGAATGTCATGCCATGTTCTTTGAGTAGTATTATTTAACACAGCAATGATTTTGTTGTCTTGAACATCACTTCAGAAATCTACAATATTCAAGGCTTAGGAATCAAAATCAGCCTTTGATTGAACACTTTTCACTGAAGTGAGTGTCACTGAAGAGAATGTTAATTGCAAGGATTCATGAGCTGAACTTGTTATTTGTAATTTCACTGGTAATTATTCCAATAAATTTTGTTTTTTCCCGTAACACAGAAATAAGCTGAAACTTCAGCATTGTATCACAACATCCCCTAATTTGGTCAAACTGAGCTGTAGGTGAAGCTTTACAGATGTCTTCTATACTATCTTGATAATAATCATAACCAAATCCCATTTACAAACTTCTGCACAACTGGATCTAGAAACATAACACAAAACAAATGCATCTGAATTATACTGTAGCATGATATGTTTGCAATGAGAAAAAAAAATACAATTCCTTGATGCATTGGAATTGGAACTTTAGCAATGGTGAACATACAGAACTCTCTTCATATATGAACTGCCATAACATATCCAAATGTGCACATTCCTGAAGTTTAAGATTTTGCTGAATGTCACAACCAGCTTTATAATACAGGAAAAAAATGCACAGAATTACTTGTAAATTGTGGAATTGGCTCCCAACCCAGCAAGAGATTGGTTGCTATGGCTGCTGCTTGTGAAAGCAGCTGGCTTCCTCAACATCTGATTATTGTAATATATTAAGTGGCAATCTCCAAGCACCAGAAATTTTTTAAAAAATATTTTTAAAAGGCCTCCATAGACTGCACTAAGAAAAAAAAATCTATTTGCATATTCGATGTCTCTATATTCTTCTTGGTTTCAGCCAGAAACATTTTATGGAACCTGACGGACAAATTGTCTCTTTCAGTACTGTAAATTCTCTGCTCCTACATCTGATAAATTCAGGCCAACGCTGTGACATTTACTTTCACATATTAGGAGAGCTGGGATAATTCATTCATATCTATTTTTTTCCCAGATGCTACCTCCCTTTTTTTTTTTTTTTTTTTACAATGAAACTGGAAAGAATAAAGGAAATGGGGAACTATCTATATTCAGGTTTACTACAGTTAAAAATTTTGAAACAGATTATTAATTGCCAGCATCAAGCTGCCTTTTAAGTAACATTTATATACAATGCTATAACAGTGAAGTCATTTTTTCTTTTGGTAATTTTATGGTTCAATTAATTACTGGCGAGTAAAAATGAAATAAATAAAACAAATTTTAATTCATAATTTGCTTGGACAAAGCAGGGTTTTTTTTCCTTTGTGTTTGTTGTACAGCAAAAATACAGAAGGTGTTTTGTTTCTTTGGTGCACAAGTCATTACTGATGCTTGTGTGATGTCAATTCGCTATAGTATAACAAGAATTTTCGTGTTCAGCTACAATGACTTTCAGAGGGAATCAGTTGTTTTCAAGGCTTAAGCTGCAACTGGAGAAGTTCCAAGTCATTACCTAAATTTACATTATATTCTGTCTGGAAATTTATTTTTATAACTTACAGACCCTATCCTTCTCCTTTTAGATAGGAATTTTGCAACTGACTTCACTATGAAGTCAATTTTTTAAGAGATATCTAAAAAGATTCTGTTTTGCTGTTATTCTGCTTAAATATGACTCATTGTCTGTATTTTTGCATATGAAAGAAGAAAATGATGCAACATCTAAAAAACCTCTATATTTTTGCAGAAATGGTTATGGACATAACAGTAATGCTCCCTCTGAGAAATGTGTTTTATGCACCTGTACTGCTGAGACTTATTTCCTATACTTAAAGTGCAATGCAGCAGCCAGTAAATGTATGTAGGAGCTCTGGGAAGAATTCCTCTGTAAGAAAGGACGTGCAATCCTGTTTCCCCTAATCATCAGGTAATAACCTTGATCAGTAAAGGATTCCACTTTGAAATGGAAAACTTTGAGGGCAGATGATTTCAGCACTTACAAGAACAGGGTGTTCTGATATCTGTCATTCTGGAATTCACACAGTTCTCTTGTTGCAAAAGTTAGGCTAAGTATAGAAATGCTTCTGAGTTTGGGAAGAAAACCTACAAAAATACACACAAATCCCTGGTCTAGGAGAAGCTTATGCCCATGACACTATTCATATGCACAAAACTAAAACAAAAACCAGAAGTAAAACAAAATTCATCTTAGCTGGATGAAAATGATTTTGGAGAATAGCAGAATAATAGTTGCCATTTTGGCTGATTTGAACTGTGAGTCAGAATGAAGAAAAAAGGAACATTATTCCTTCCTTAAGGAGTTTTAGCCCAAGAAGCAGAGACAGAAAAGAAAATCATTCATTCCTCTCAAACAAATTTACTGCTTGTTTTGCCAAAAAGACAGGTTAATATTTTTTGGCAACTCACATTTTTTCCCTTCGAAGCAGGAATTCAGCAGCCTGGAACTCTCTGCCAAAGCAGATGCATAATCTAGGCCATTGACTCACAACTGCTTTTGAGAGTGTTGTTAAAGGAAACACTTGCTATTTAATACTTTGTGAATCTTAAAAGTAGAGCACATGAATGAAAATAATAGGATTCACTTGTTCAAGGTGGATTGGGAAGATCAGCTGGTTGCACAATTTAGGTATGTTACTACAAGTTTTCTCAGTTCTCTAAATAAATGTACAACATTATTTCCTTGGTGGCCATAAATGCAGTTCCAGCTGCTAGTGGTAACTGACTGAGGAACTAACTAACTGAGGTGTAACTCAAGTGTTGATGAAACCAAGCACTCCTCATGACACATGACTTTAATCATCTTTTTTTTTTTTTTTTTTTCCCTGAATAAAGGATGTACAAAATCACCAAAAGGTTTACTGGTCTTAGTCCCAAAGCCTTCCAGCTCATATCTTTCTCTTTTTTTTGCACACACAAATTCACAAACACATAATCATATGAATATGTGTATATATTCAAAAAGCTAGTTAGCAACCTTCTCCCATTTTTGATTCAGGGAGAAGTAGGTGTCTTCTGTTTGGGACTTAGCAACTGCTGTTAGTAATCTCAAATATCTTCTCTGAAAGTTCCCACTGCTTCTCCCAGTAAAACGAGGCCATAGGCCATTAAACACATCTTTCTTTACAATGTTCTGTTCAAACCAGTACTTCTATACTGAGAGAGACTTCCTTTAAAGCAGAGCAATTAGATAGAACTGCCATTTGCCTTATATATTAATAAAAGATTTCTGCATTTGGTTCTCTGCTGCTGGATCTTTGCTTAAAGGATAGCTGGCTTACAGCAGTTGCTCGGGGCGAGATTTCACAGTCGCTCTGGGAAACCTGTTACAGTGTTTGATTATTGTAACTAGGACTTGTTCTCTCTTGTCCTACCATTGCTGATCTCCAAAATGAGTCTAGCTCCCTTTTCCCTACACTCTCTCTTTAAGTAATTCAAGACAGAAATAAAATCTTCCTTAACCTCCCTTCTTAAGTCTAAACAAGCCATATTCTCTCAGCTTCAACTTGTACATCATGTACTCCAGCCCTCTAACCATCTTGGCTATCCTCAGCTGGATTCACTCCAGTGTGCCTGTGCCCTCTTTCGCAATAATGTCATCCTGGAATACCCAAGTAGTAGAAAGCCCCCAACAGTGCAAGTTGCATATTTACTGTGACTAGATCGCAGAATCACAGAATGGTTGAGGTTGGCAGGGACCTCTAGAGATCATCTAGCCCAACTCCCCTGCTCCAGCAGGAACACCTAGAGCACATGGCACAGGGTGGCATCCAGGTGGGTTTGGAAGATCCCCAGAGTAGGAGACTCCACAACCACTTTGGGCAGCCTGTTCTAGGGCTCTGTCACCCTCACTGTTAAAAAAATCTTCCTCATATGGAGATTAAACTTCCTGTGTTTTAATTTATATCCATTACTCCTTGTCTTGTCACTGGCCACCACTGAGAAGAGTTTGGCCCAGTCCTCTTTACATTCTCCCCTCAGATATTTGTACATAGATAGCTCTTCCACAAGCTCTGTGTCGTGTTCTAGTGTTCCTTTCTGCTCCAGCTTATGGAACAGCATTTTAACTTGGGAAATGGTAAATCCAGAAGCAGACGACACTTTGCATAGCACGTCTCCCAAGCTAATACTCCTTCTCGCCATCGGGAAAGCTAAGGATTGTGATACAGAGAAGTCAGCTGGCTTCATATTGGTCTGGAAAAATTTACACAGAACTGAAGTTGGTGGAGCTTCTTAGTAAGAGCTGATTTATTTATGCAATGGCTAAAATTTCTTCACAACAGTTCCCAATCTTCTTGGGAAATGGGTGCAGAAGTGTGCAGGCGAAGAATCATGTCAACTCCATCTAGTTTCCATGAAATCGGTTCAGGTGCAACTAATATCACAGATTGTGAAGGTGTGCACTTTCAATGGCTATGTGGCTTCAAAATCTACCCACTTTTCTATCCCATGACTTACAGGTATATATTTAATCTATAGGAATATATATATATATATATATATATATATATATATATATATATAAATATAAATTTTTAAAAATGATTACTTCTCTGTGGTCATTTTTAGTGGAATTAGCAGAACATTAGGTGGCAATCACCCATTGCCTCTGTATCTTCTGATGCAAGAAAGACCTTGGCAACCAGTTTGTTACACTTTTCACACTAAAATATTAATTGCTTGTAGATACAGTGTGTGGAATGACTCAAGCTTTTAAACGACTCGGTATTCTTTAAAAGCTTCCCTAACAACGGTTTCTGATGTCAACTGTGGAAAAGAGTCAATATGTTTTAATGGAATATCCTTGTGGTAATATTTCTAAATAGATTTTGAAAAAATGCACATATTCATATGTCAGGAATAATGATATTAAAGAAAGAAGGGGATAAATGTGGAAAAGGAAAAGAGAGGGGAGCCGAGCAGGGGAGATTTCATCAGCTTGTATACAGCGTTGCCTGAAGATAATTTTGATTAGTCAGAAAGAAGAAAATAAAATCATGGTATCAAGTAAAAACACTTTCTGGTCTTTACCTGATAATCACCCAGGTTATCAGGGCAGACGGTAGCAGGTAAAATTTAACTACATACAACAAAGCTTGTTGGTCAATTTCACTGCTGCATTTATCAAGCTACTTTCTCAACTAGTACTGTAGAGGACATATTGCCTTAAGAAAAGAAAGTTAATATTGCCTTAAGAAAAGAAAACTGTAATGAACTGAAATGGACATCACCTAACATTTTTATACTCATAACATGAAGACAAATACATTTCTTTTGTACTTCCTGATACATGTATCCCTGAAGCAATAGCCACTTGAGGTCACTGTTGTTCATACGTGAGTCATAAGTTTAAATCATGATATATTTAGTTGACTGAAGCCCAAAAAAAAGTGCTTTATACATTAATAAAATATGCAAAAAGAAATAATAATGGCAAGAAACCTTCCTTCTAAACACAAACTTTTACTGTATAAAATAAGTAATATAAATTAACAATTTCATTCTTTGAAAAAATATTACCTACTGTATATCCTGGCACATCCTCTCTAGTAGTTCCTCTCTTTCATATTTGGTTTTAGATTTTTTGATAGACTGTGCTGACAGAAGAACACCAGAGAAGTCTCAAAAAAGAATCAGAAGTTTGTAATTGATTCATTGCCCATTTTCATAAAAGAATGCTTAATTTTCTTTACATGTGAAGTTTATTGTGTTCAGAGGTATGAAACTGAGGCACTCTCCTTGAAATGGTACCTACTTGAATAGGGGCCCAACTCTTCTCGGAGGTAGTCAGTGACAGGACAAGGAGTAATGGGTACAAGCTGAAACACAGGAAGTTCCATCTCCATATGAGGAAGAACTTGACTGTGAGGATGACAGAGCCCTGGAACAGGCTGCCCAGAGAGGTTGTGGAGTCTCCTTCTCTGGAGATCTTCCAAACCTGCCTGGATGCCACCCTGTGCCACGTGCTGTAGGTGACCCTGCTTGAGCAGGGGAGTTGGACTAGATGATCTCTAGAGGTCCCTTCCAACTTCTTTAATCATTCTGTGATTCTGTGAAATCCTATGTGAGAGGCTCTGGCTTTAGAGAAACAACTAATTAGAGAGATATTGTTATAGCAAACATGTACAGAGCTGTGGTGTGAAACCATTAGGACTGTAAATTGATAACAAAAATATTTTCCTTAGACTCTTGTAAAATATTATACCTATATTGTGTTGATGCATTTTCTTTGACTCACTCATTCATGTGATTGTATAAAATAAAGTGTATCATTAAAAAAAATCTTTCCTTAAAAGGCTTGATAGCACATGTAGCAAATTCAGTGTGGTTAGATTCAGGGAAGTTTTCTTTTCCAATTTGCAAATTAAAAATGTGTCAGATTAGCCACTGCTGTATAACCAAGAAATCAAAGATCTTATAGTGATCAAAATAATCAAGAGAATAGTACTGAAATAGCAATTGAAAATGTCACCTGAATTTATAGAATTTCATGTGATTAAAATCCTACTCCCTGCTTTGAATCAAATTCACATTCATATGCTTAGATTCCATCAAGAAAACATATTTTTATGCAGGTGTATTCATCAGAATGCATTTAGATGCAAAAACATTACTTTTTCTACTGATAAAATAGAAGCTAATTTTAAAAGTTAGTTAATTTTTGCAACATTTTTATGGATAAGCCAAATATTAATTTGTATATGTGAGCATTAAAAGTGTATATAATGTACAAAAAGCCACTTTAGCTGAGCATTAACAGAGCAAAAAAATCCTGACCTGCTCTGATAGACCAAACCAAATGCTGTATGTGTATCAATATTCTGTTTCTTAGACATATTTTTCCATTCTTAAGTAGATGAGTAAATAAAATTTATCAATTAACCATTTCATAATATTTAGATGCCTATATATGATTTAAGGGACCATGGGGAAGAAAAGCAGAACATATTAATCTCAGGTGAACATAATAACAAATCTTAAAAGAAAGAGGTTGCATTGTAAAATGGGTAAAAAAGTAGGCCAATCACCACCGAATTCTATTGACAGTATATTGGCTTAAAATTACAAAAATAAATTAGCTGCATAATTAAATAACCATTAGTTTAAATTGTACAGTAGATCTGACTGCCATTATTGTGACCTCTGTGTTTATAGAAACAAAACATGGTATAATTACAAAATATAATTAACCATACTAATTAAGCTGTAAAATAGCAATAACTCTCAGTAAGTATCTCACTACAGTTTTCTGCTTAGCTGAATTTATGACTGTCTAAAAGGACTAGATAGGGGAATGAGTGCAACAGTTCATCCTGCCCCAAAAGTCATCTAGATTTTGAAAATCTGTTGGAATAGCTGGTGAAAACTCAGTAATAACAGCATGTGTAGCAGATGGTTGTCCAACAAAAGAAACAAGTCTCTGTGTGAAAGGCTGCAACAGCTCTTCTGGTAGACAGTAAATTTACTGCAATCTGAGAGGACTACAGAAGATTTTACCTCAAGGTTTGTTAGCCAAGTCCCCAAACAGCAGCTCTAGCTACAGTGGCAATAGCACTGCTCTAAAGACAAGCCAGGCTATTACCCACATAAATGTTTTGAACGAACAAGTAGTATAACATAATGTTCTTACTTTGGCAAAGAAAAGGGATAGATGGGTCAGGTTGCCACAGCAGGAAGACTTGATTTGAGCTATGTTTGAATTGCAGATGTATCTTTGTCAACCTCAGAGCAGGGAAATGAGATTTCTCCATATCGTGTCAAAAAGCAGCAATGAGAGGGCGTGTACTGTCCTTCCTGGGAGGCATGAGGGGCTCCTGCTAGGCTCCATATGAGAGATGCACTTGGAAGAAAGAGAGGCTAGTACCTTATGTTAAAAGCCAAGATTTATCTCCTTCATTGGCATGAGTTTTCAAATTACAGAGTTATGTTTAATCAATTCCTTGAAAAAGTGGAGCACTGTGTATACTTGTATATACTTGTATATACTTGACTGAGCCATGAAGCAACGAGAAGCCTGTTGCACCCCCAAACTCAGTTTGCTGCCATGGAACAGCTGAATATTTTTGCTATAGCTCTTATGCTCAAATAGCTTCTGATTTATTGTGCTCACAATTGTCCTAACATCTCTGACCTTTTAAACCATATCAGGTGACAGTTGTACGAGATCAATATATGAGAGGTATTTTCAGGAACAAGCCATATGACAAGCAATTTCAACTTAGTGTTGCTTAGGTGTTTATCAAATACTGAATTGCTTCTTTCTTTTGCTATTTTTCCAATAATGTATTTCTGTCTAGGAAAGCAAATAAGCCAACATACCTCCCACTACCTTGCCTTTACTCTCTGTAATAAAAGTCCTCGCTAAAAAAAGAATTTATCACAAAATAAGGAATATATATTTTGAGTGGAAACCCCTCAAGATATTGGCAACACATCACTGCACCTCCTGGAAAAGAATATCATCTTCTTTATTAGAAAATAGGTGTTTTGATCCCAGCCCCTATTCCACTGAAGACTTGACAATAGACTAGTTTTAATCATAGAGTGCTGCTGCCCTACTTAGTCAACAGATGTTGATGGGGTAGGTGGAGGGCAGTTCATTTCATTCAACTGACTTTTAATTTTAATCTTTAATCTTTTTAATCTTTTTAATCTTTATCTTTTTTTCTTTTTTTTCTTCACTAGGAACTTCGTTGCCTTGCCTTGATAACCTAGTTTATTCACTGTATATGACAAAACTAAAGAGGAGTTGGAGTAATATGGTTTTTGTGAATCATATATTGGTAATCGCCTGAGCTACTTTACTGTTTGAAATAACATAGCTCTTTCACCTCCTAGGTAATTTTAACACGAGTGACGAAAAGGGTCAAAGAATGTATGATCAGTCTGTGTAAGGGACAGCTGATTCACAGTCAAAGAAATTTATTGGGGAAATTTTAAATCAGTAGGGTTCAAATTTGGCTCAGAAAAAAAGCAACCAAACAAGCCTTTCATCACAGACCTGTGATATTGAATGTAGCTTTTGTATTGTATCTCCACAGTCTGCAACTTATGTCAATCTCATTTATAACATCTTTGGAGAAATTTTTGAGATTTCATAGCTTTTATTTTAGTTGTTCTACATTATATTTACTGGAGAAAAAAAATAGCATAGGACTCAAATTATAAATTCCACATTTCTTTTCAGATAGATAAAACATGCATTTAGTTGCAAAGATTCCTACCGATCCATGCACTGAATCAGGGTTTGAAGTAATTCAGAAGACTTTTCATATGAATGCCTTCTAACAGGATATCATAATAATGTTTATCTTTTTAACATTGTATATAGCAATAACATAAAGCAGTCTGTTTCAACTATTGTCCAGATTTTTGGACTTCTCTCTCTGTAGAAAAGTTTATTCTGCCAAGCCATATTGAGACAATCATCTGCTCATCATGTGAGCGTTCAGAGTAAAGCATCTTCTCTCTGCTTAACAGAAAGCTTGATGATAGTTCTGTTGTACATATTCCTCCTGTATATACTTTTCCTTTATGTGAGTGTGAATTTTTACCTCCATTTTATCAAGCCACCAGGAACATGTAAACTCCTTGTTATCAAGGATTTTCTATAATTGTTTTTTTCTTACGAAATGTGTATGTGTGCACATGTGTGTACATGCTTGTGTTGCATGCTTGTGTGTGCTATCAGACTTGTAGAATAATTTAGCCTGAATGAGACCTCTGTAGGTCCTCATCTTGTCCAACTTCCTACTCAAGACAGACAAATTTTCACTAAGTAGACTAGAAACAGCAAATTATTTATTTCTGCTAAGATCATGACTGCTACAAAGCAGACACACATTCTTAATAATCTAGGAGCTTCCGATTCTATAAATTCAGCAAGGCAATCTTCAGTGCTTTTTCAAACACATACAAGTATATTGCTCTTTACATAGAGATTTGTAAATATATAATCACATATAAAGATACAAATACATACATCTGAAAAAGAAATGAAAGGATATATAAATATATGTATGTAGAAATACTGTTTACAGAAGTGCAATTTCAATTGCATTTCTAAAGAGGAGTATTCTTATGTTAAATGTTCAAAAATGACATTCATTTCCCCTAGAAATAAAGGGAAAACCACAGAGCTCACCAGGAGAGCTAAAGGAGGGCAGAAGGTAAGTCCACTTTCTTTAATTTGGACTAGCCTTTTCTAGCAAAAGAATCATAAATTATGGAAGCCGGATATATTATTTGACATTTTGAGAGCACATCAGTTGCCCTTCAGTGCATTCCACATAAGCTTAACAAGTCAATGCCAACCTGGGTGACATCTAATTAAGACACTACTAATGAGGCTGTAAAAATTGGGGTCCTCAGAGATTCCTGATTACTGACATCTATCGCTCTTTGGTCATTATTCAGGGAGAAATGCCCCTGAATGAAAGTTGGAAGGTTTCAGATAAGGTTTGAAGAGCACAGTTTTCAGTGGTAAATAGAAAACAAAAGTAGTTAATCATGCAGATATCAGCAAAATATGGAGCATTACACCTTGTGTTCATGCAGAAGGAAAATGTGCCTGCTGTAGATGTTTAGCTTTGCAATAACTTAATAGAACCAGTATTTGCCATATTCAAATATTGGACTACAAATAAATGTGCTGTCTCTCTGAAAGCTTTCATATGGTTGCAATTTTCAAATTAGCAAACTGAAAGTTATCTAAAAGGCAACATATTGTTATACTCTAATGGGCCATTATGGCATAACTTATTTACTTACATAGTTATCTGTTCCAGCTTAAATTCAATTTCTGCAGATTTTGAACTCAGAAGCCCCACAGGGCCTTTACAATTTGGCTGCTGTAAAGCCATCTCAAGAAGCAGACATTTTCTTCTGTATTGTTACAGGAGCATGAACACTGCTCTACTTGGCAATACATCTGTCTGAGTAAATATGACCTGTATAGGCATTTTTACTGTACTTATCACCCCTTTTACAAGAACAGTGTAATGGAAAGTCTCCCTTGTCATAATATACCCTTGCATACAGTAATACAACATGACTGACCTGAGCCTATTCAGAGAGAATATCTGATCTCAACACGTAGGGAGTAGTTGAGTGAAGCCAGATTGCAGCCAATTGACCTGAAAGGAAAACATCCAAGCTTCTATATTAGTTCCATTGATGCTCTACTGACTGAAAGGCATTTATATTCATGATAATTTTCCTGTGATTTCTCCCCTGACATTTTCTTTTCTAGTTTTAAGCAGACAACATGAAAAAAAGTTTGCCTTCTTTAACCCATAAACACAACTTTAATACACAATAATGCTATTCACTCAGGTTCAGCTGCTTTCTCAGGTTCAGCACTTTGACCTTAACCGTCCAGAGCATAAAGTCTGTATAAAAAGTACTCATCCTAAACTGCCTTTATAGTAAATTGAAACCTAGTTTCTATAGACAACACAGAGTCTACTGGGGATGAAGTGGATCTATACCCTCTTTTCATTGCAATGATTGGTCTCTATTGACTAAGGAGGTGCTCTGTGACAATCTGACAGAGGTAGATGCTGACGCTACAGATATCCTCCTTTCATTAGACGAGGCCAGGCACTATCTTCATTTGTCGAACGTTAACTCATTTCTCATTAAGTTTGGCCTTAGTGTAATTACATCTGTAAAAAACTTTGAAAAGCTTATTATCTAGTTCTTCCCACTTTCCTTTGAAGGACTGTTTCTTCAAAACATCAGCTCTTTCACTCTTACAGGCAAAGTGACTCTCCTAATTCATTTTTGATCTTCATATAGAAAATCAGAGCATACATAATTGAGGAGGTAAAAGTTCTCATCCATGAAGCTTTGCGATAACTATAATTGGAATGTTCGGATCATTTTTAATTTAACATTTTTCCTTTCTCTACAAGCATCTAAAACATTCAATTCCTTTTGTAGTCTGTTGAAAAATCTACAACAATGTTCATGCTTATTGGTCTAGACTGGAGATATTTGATTGTTTAACTATCTTCAGAAAAAGCCTGAGTGCTGAGTTAACTATGGTATTTATGCTGGTCAGGTTTTCAATGTTGCTGAGTGATCTGGATGTTCCATTCCATAATATGTACTATATAGGATCTTTGATCTTCTCTGATCATCTTCTTTGATCTTTGATCTTCACTTTTCTTTCGAAGTCCCTAAATACAGTTTAGGATACTTCTCAGACCTGCCTTCAATTTTTCAGTATATTCCTATCATAGAAATGCCCAGAACTGGTCACAGTATTTCAAGTGTAGCCAGCCCTAAACTCTATAGACAGAAGAAATTATCTCCATGTTAATATATGTGCATTGCATATGCCAAGCAAAAATGTGTGTTTTTTGGTAGATGCAAATCACACTGCATATCTGCTTTGCCATCTACTGACAACCTTCATCGTAATGAAACTCAGAATACTAATTCTATGGAATAACTTTGTGTTATAATATTCCCTATGTGTCCTCAATCGTATTTGCAAAAATCAAAATATTATCTCCTATTTGATTAATATGTCATTTATTGCCACTTCTGCTGGGCTTTTACTGAAGAAGTAAAATAGACTGACTTACCAATGACTCAGCAATAGCCATCTTATGTAACAGTTATTGACAATGTAAGTAAGCTTTTCAATTCAGTCTTATGACTTTTCTCTTACAAATCATTATGTGATTTTATTTATCTGTTTTTGAAATAATTATATGCATTAAAAAAACCTGTGATGATATTCAAACTATTTTCAAATTATTTATGTAAGGTTATGTAGCTAGCTTTTAGCCCTTCTGGTATCTCTTTGCAGAGTGGCACATTTTCACCAGGGACATGAGAAACATTCTGTAACTACAGCATAACCTGAGTTTAGGACAGTTTCTGTGAGGATGGAGTAGTAGGTAGCTGGACCTTGTCGAGAGGAGATGAAGAAACGTAATTTACTTTTGTGCTTAGGGGCTCCCCAAAACCATTTTACACATAAAAATTTCTAAACTCTGAATCTTTGGCACTTTGCATACTCATTGCTATGACTCAGTACCATGTAACCTGATATATGTAATGTGAGAGTCCTTTAAGCTGTCCTGCTGTTCCAGGTTACACTGTCCAGTAGATCCTGTAGCTACAAGCTGCAGAATAAACTATGTGATTGTGGAGAATAAAAAGAAAAAGGAAAAAAAAAAGAAAAAATACATATATCCATATTACAGACAACAGAAGTTCAGCCACATCTTCATCATCTGCTCACACTTTATGAATGAACTATGACCTGTCATGCATTTCTAAGGGAATTCCCTGTTTCGTCTTCACAGAGATGCCTAACTTAAAATTGAAAAGGAGGAGCTACCTGAAAGATTTCAGATATTCTACTTTCTGTAGTATTTCCTGTTGATTCCTTGAACATCCCCTCCCTTTGCATGATAGTGATATTTAATCTTGGAATGCTGCTAATGTTCCTTATAGCCAGAATCCTTCACAAAAAGAAACGGATGATCTCAGTTACTTCATGGCTTATCTCCTCTGTTGACTTTTTCCAATTTTTTCAAAAACACACAGGTAAATCATGTTATAAAAACATTCTGAGAATATTACTGTCAGCATTAATATGTGAATCTAGTATTTTTAATAATTCATGATATATACTCATGACTGAAACTATAGATCACTCAAAATTTTAAGCTGTATTTCCTGCTTAATAGTTGATTAATGAAAAATTTGGTATTCGCATTCAAAATCTAAAAACCAACTGGTCATAACATGATCTGTAGACAGACTGACCCTTTCTGAACTGTTATGTTCTCTCATTATTCCTGAGGTAGGACACTGAAATTCAGATATTCTCTGATTAGCACTCTAAGTTGTTACCCCTGGTTACCAACCTTAACACAAAACAGACTTTATCTTTAAGCAATACCTTTAGGCAGTAACAGAAAAACATGAGTTTTCAGTAAGCAGTCTCACTTATACTTCTACCTCCCTAAAAAAACAAAACAAAATAAAACAAAACAAACACAAGCATAACATAATGACTTCTCTGGATGCATTTAAGGTACCTGCTACTGCACAGCATGCTGAGCCCTGAGGCCTGCACCATTTTAGCTGATACTTGTTTGGAGTGCCTTTCAGTTCCCATCTGGAAAGTGCACTCAAATTTCCTTTACATGGAAACTGGGGCATATGTGGAAGAGGATGCAGGAGAATAGTTTTGGGAGGATCTGCTGCATGTGCCTGTCTTGACCCCCAAGGATAACACAATGCATCTGCATCTGGACCTTGCTTTCCATAAATAAGGGCTCCCAATATAAGTTACAGTGCAGCACTGACCTCTTCCACCTCATCATGCATTGCTGTCTGCAAATGAAAACCTATAGCCTTTTAAATATATGTTTCATTTTAAATGGGCTGAAAATTAAAATTTGCCAGCCTGGAGGAGGTCCCAGAGGCAACCTTTATTATAGTGGTGTTCTGTACTGTATAATCCTCAGCTTGCTGTTGCTTTCCTTTTCCTACATTCTTCCTTTAAAAATATTTTGATCTCACCCAACTGTAAGTAATTCATCAACAAAGCACAGTTATTCACAAGGTCAATAAAAAGGAATAAAAATATTATCCAATTTGGCACAAGGAGCATCTCTCACATCTTGTGGCCAAATAGTGGCTGCATACTATACACAAACAAGAACATAGTCCCTTGACAGTATAGCAGTCATCAGTCATAGGCTCTCTCTCAAGGTAGTGTAATAAAAAACTGCTTTATAATCACCTATCCCTTTATTTAGAAAGTGTAAGTCACACTTAAAATTTGAAATGCTCTTCCACCAAATGCTCACCATGCCTTTCCTCCAAGAAAACAACTGAGAAGCTCATGAAAGAGTTCTTCGCCTTTTTTGAAGAGTATCTTTCACTGATGTATCTTTCAGAATCCCACTGATGATGGATATTTACAAAAACAACCAAAAAAAAAAAGTCTTGATTGCCTGTTTGTGTTGTGATCTTGACCCAATCTGCTGAAACATTAAAAATCCCTTTGCAGTAGTGCAACTTTTGATGGAACCAGAGAAGCAAGTATACTAAAGGATAATTCTCTGAGATGTTATAAATCTTCACACTGCTTGTATTAGCACATGAATAGAAGAAAGACTTTAAAAAATAAATATAATGTTTATAGACATTTATATGGCAGGTGAAACGGAAAAATTATTCTGTTTTATTGAGAAATAATGATTACTTCTTACGACTAAATTTTATAGTGCTGCATTATTTACAAAGCTTTGGGCAGACATATTAAAATAGTCATTACCAAGGGGAGGATTCTCCTTTCATTCTGTCTCTGTTCTTTCACATAAAAGAACATATTGCAAATGTAAACATACTTTGAGCTGAATATATACAGTATTTTTAACACTGTTTCTGGCATCTTGCTGGCAGATGACTAGCTGTGATATAAAAATGTTTTTGTGACAATTGTTTTATGTTCTTTTTACCAAAACCTTTTTTTTTTTTTCTGATATATGTGCTGTCAGAATGCACATGGACAACATATTTATGCTCTGTTGACCATCTATATTTAAAATATGCCAGCTGGATATAGAACAATGAATGTAGTCAATCTCAAATGTCTATGAATCTAAATTCTGTGAGCTGAAAAAGTCCAGGTAGCTTTTAAAAATGTACGCACCTCTACTCCTTTCTATTTCTGTTTTCTAGCCTGCATGTACATCCATTTGTAGTAACAAAAAGAGGAATAAAACAACACACATAGAGATGATATTAGGCTTTTCAACATAGGCACAACGGAGGTATTTCTATTTGGCCCAGTAGTCCCAGGAGACAGTGTGCTTTTCTAGGACACAGACTGTACCTTCATTTCTCTTTACAGCATTAGGGTCAGTGCCAAAATTTGCTGTTAGCCTATGCCATGAAAAGTCTCTTTACCCTTTTGCTAGTGCTTCAGCTGAGCTAATCCAAAAGCTGAGCTAAGGTGACCCAAGGAAGATGGTGCTAACTTCTATGCCTGTGAAACTCTGGAGAGTTTGCCTCAAAAAGTCACACCCACAACACAGGGAGAACTGATCTGTGCTTCCAAGTACATGAAGGTTTTAATCATTTTGCTGCAAAATTGTTAAAAAAAAAATGGGTGGGAATGCTTCAAAAGGAATAAATAGGGTAGAGAAGGAGCTGCACACCATTTACATCTGTGAAGTACAAAAGAGTGTTCACTGCCTGTGTTTGGGCTGCAACACGCAGAGGACAATTGCTGCTCACTTCGGGTACCCATAAATTTGTTGCATGCAGTGTGGCATCTGGGGTAGATTCGAACTGGATGCTAGGGACTGAGGGGAAGTCTACAGACTTATGAATTGTATTTGCTTCTGCTTAAGTTTTAAGTCTTAAAAGACCCCGTGTGATGATCAAGATGGTGGCTGCCATATGTATGCTGTAAAGAGATCACCTTGAGCGAATCACCCTAACTAACTGCGTTGGGGAGAGATAAACCAGACAAATTCAGAAAGAAATAAATTCACCTGACACAAGCTGGTGTTAAAAAATAATGTAACACTGATCATATTCCTTTATTCGGTATGATTTGCATTATCTCAGTCAGCTCTATCCATGCCTAGAATCTTGTTTGATGAAATGAAAGTCGCTTTAGTAATATAGTTTGCAGAGGGCATGGAGAACAAGATTGTTTATTCTTATGATATAACATTATTACTTTGCATATTTGCTGGAGCAGTTCCTTACTATAAGGAGAAAAATGAAGTTTTGCAGCTTGTGTTTTCACTTCTGATTTTTTTTTTCATTTCCCATCTCATTTTTAGATAATTAAAAAGAAATCTACAAACAGAATCAGGTAACATACAGTCTCAGAACCTTATAATAGGAAACTCTGGCAATGCCAAAACCACATGGATAAAATATCTTCATGTCTTGATTGCATTCCCCTCTAACACACTTTTTCATTAGATAATTAGAGGAATAATAACCAAATGTTTAAATTCAAAAGAGAGACTATAATATATTCACTGGCATCTTAAAACATCTGGTTTCCTTTTAAGGGTCAAGACAGATTACCAAAATTTGGAATCCATGGAATGATTAAGGGTTTTCTCTGTAACATACTTAGATTAGGGAAACTGAGCAACTTATAGTCTGAAAGTCTAAAAGGAAAACAACAAATTATTTCTCGCTGGTCACAGGAATGGCAAAGCTGTAAAGATATTGTAACTGAGTATGTTCATAATAGTTCATGTTTAAAGTGACACCTCTACATGTCAGGCTAATAGGTTTCAAAACCAATGTGTGTTTGTTTTTGAAACAAAATAGTACAGTAGTAAAATAGCGTAAGCGAAAAGAATTTCCAGTTTTAGTCTGTAGCCACTGTAGGCTAAAATGTTGAATATACAGCTGCAGTATTTTTTCCACAGTTCTGTTAGGTGATCAGAGTACTCTAACCATGTTTTATGTGCCAAGAAAAAAAGCACAAATTAATGGGAAGAAAGCCCTTAACGTAACAAAAAGTCAACCCTGAGAGTTTTTTGCAGGAATTATCTGTAAATGAACCACAGGCTTTGTGAGGAAGAAACCTCAGTGAAGTGAGGAAAGCTCAGTGACAGAAGCAACACCTACAGGCAGTGAGAGCAGAAAGAAAGTGAGTCAATATGTGTGAAAAGAACTGTGTCAGCGAGTAAAACAGCTGAAGAAAAAGTGATAAAGAAAAGGAATGAAACAACAGGAACCAGAATAAAATGTGATTGGAAAATATAGTCTTACTCTGGATTACTTATTTATGTGGAATCTTCCTAATGAGTAATGAAAGATCATGCCACAATGGCTAAACCTTAGGAAAAAAAAATGCTAAGGAAAAGACAGTTCTTTTACAGAATTTAACACTCTCAGAAATAAATGATCTTTCTAGAAAATATTATTTACCATCTTATCACCATCACCTGCCACACTTTCTTGAGTCAGGCAAAAGTAAAAAGTTCTTAACCATCTCACGAGAATTATGGGAAAACTCTAGACAAACTTAATGTTTGCTGACATATTTTTAAGGCAAAGTTAGCCTCCTGTGGTGTGTGGTACTACTTGCACGGGTGCATGCGATTGTAACACTCACTAGCTGACTGGAGGGATGGATGGAAAATATGTGGGAGATACATATGTATTACTAGGTGTAAGTATAAGGAGTTAAAACATACCTCAGTAACTTATATACTGAATAAGATACAACATGTCATTTTCCAGGTGATTTGTATCCACAATGAGAATGAAACAGCTCTTTTTAGAAGGACAGCCCTCTCCAGAGAAGACAGCAGATTCTGGAACATCAGAAAGGGGCATATGGAGAAGAGAGAAGCAACAAATCTGAAAGAAAAATGACAAAATGTAGGAACTACTACACTAAAGCCTCAGCTCCTGTGGTTGCAGGAATTGACAAACCTTTCTAGTTCAAATCTAACCTCAAGGCAGAACATGAAAAATTGGAAAGCACATTAATTGCAAAAAAACTGAGAGAGCTGACATCTGCCACAGCTAAAGAAAAAAAATGAAATTAAATCGCTTTGAAATCCTCAGTGAATTTAAGAGCAACTGAAAAAGTATGTAATAAATCTTAACAGGATACACAAAATATAAGTTTAAAGAATACAATTATTTAATGTTTTAGCCATTTTAATATTTAATTTTAAATGCCAAAACATATCAAACATTTCACAGTACAGTTATAAAGCAAAATCCTTGTCCTGAAGAATTCACTTTAGATTTTAAAGCACGTCTTAGAAGATGATATCCAAAAAAGAACTGGAAATGCCGAAGTAAGACAAGAGGTGCTAAAAGGTGATTGCTCGTTTATAAGTTTACGTGCATCTCAATGGTTTGTGAAATGTATGTTACATGTTAGAAACAACATGATTAATCTTCAAGGAGAGTCTAAAGAAGAAAAATGTGATTGAATGGATGAGAGAGAACAAGATAGACCCTAAGATTCTAAAGATAATTAGAGATGGTTGCTTCAAAATAATCAGCTTGGCAAAAATGTCAGGAGTCCATTGCTCTAAAGAAAAAAGAGTCGTAAGTAAAGATCAAAGCTTACTCCAACCTCATGTCTCTCTGGTAAGTTAGCGAGAGCAGGAAAGAGATTTACTTCATAGTTTTTATGATGAGATGCTTTTTTTTTTGTACAGCTTTGTTTTAGCTAGCTTCCATTAAAAGAACTAATTCATCTCTTGAAATATTTATTAACCTAAATATTCCATATTTTATTCTGATGGAAAAAGAAAGTATATTCGAAAACAATAGACTGTTCTGACTTTGCTAACTAAACTAATTACACTTAGTGGTCTGAAAAGTTAGTATTTTTTCCGACATGCATCTCCTTTTAGCAGAATGGCTTGCTACTATCATCTCCATATATTAAATCCCCTATGTCAGCTGTATATTTGACGATATCATCACTCAGAAAAGATGAATGGAAAAGATGTTCTTCAAGAAGTACATAGACCATAACATAGTTTGCTCTTCTCCTGATGACTAGGCAAACTTAGTATTAACCATTTCATAAACTTTTTAAGCTGGTGAGTAAAAATTGGTCTGTCGAATCCCTTCCTTTGGCATCAAATCTCCCACTGCAAGATGGCACAAGGGCTTCCAGGACTCCTGACTGTGCAGGACTAGCACTTAACAACTCACACCCAAGCTCACAACTTTTGGAAACAGTAGAAGCTTAATTTAAAATCTTTACAGTTTTGATTTACAGCTCAATTCCACAAGGTGTTGCATAGAATTGCTGAAGAGGTGGTAAATTGTGGGCAAAGGCCTTGATGAGAGAGGAAAGTAGGAACTTCTTCAACAGGCTGAAGACATAGTGGGAAATTATATCCAAAGACATAGTGGGAAATTAAACCCAGAGAGATGATTAAGAGTTGGATGTGAGAAGAGTTCTGATTCTGAAAAAAAAAAAAAAAATCTTATTTTGGCAGAACTCTGCTCTTGTATTTGTGAACATGCCTGTAGTCTCTTGACAAGCATTGGGTAGAGAACACCTAGCTTCCAATGCACATTTTACAGGCAATGAGGCACAAGGGTCTGTTTGTGAACATAGCCTGAAGGTGACAAACTAATAACAAAAGGGGAGGGGAACAGAGCAATCATTTAGCACAAAATGGAGACTCTCAGAACAAAATTAATCAAGACTTCAAGGTATGTGAAGAAGAAAAAAATCTTTAATTGCCTATAATCTAAGGCTAGGGACCTGACTGGTAAACAAGAATTGCTCTTTTATGTGCATTAATTTCTCTCACTGGTATTACTGGGACCTGACTGGATGATTTGCATGTAGCATGTTGAATGTTGCAATCTCCAGTTGTGATCTAGTTAGGAAAAAACAAACAGGGAGGAAAAGTGAAAAATGGTACTTCATGTCAAAAATGGCACTACCTCTTTCCAAGTGCTGGTAATATAGAGGCAATCAATACTGAAGGCTTATGGGTGAATATTATTTAACTTGCGGAGAATGAAGTATGATGAAGTGGAATTTGCCATAAGCTAGCACACCACAGAGGCAAAGCAAACGCTGAGCTGACTACCTGTGTATAATGTTGGAGGAATAAGAAATTCTGGTATCAGAGGGACTCTGGTCTAAGTGATATATGCTGAAGAATTTCTGAAATTTACTTTGAATTTTAAAAAGTGAAAGCAGGGCATTTCTAATTCAAGAAATGTTGTATCTAACATAGGGTTACTTTATACCAGACTTCATTTTACCAGTTGAAAACTACTGGTAACGTAAATTAATATTCCTATATTTGTTACTTGCAGAGAGAACAAAGACCAATCATAACTGTGTATATATTCCTTTAAATGGGTTGATCTCAGAGAACTGACAGAAACTAGGGACCATGTCAACAAAAAAAAAAAAAAAAAAGCAGTATACAAATATACATTCAACATACATTGAAGAAGGAACTGCAGAAAGTAGATAAAGGAAACAAAGTAAAAGAGTACACAGTCATTTTATAATGGACCTCAACAGATCCAGGTAAATCAAGATGAATCAATGATGAAACTGAAAAGGCGATAAGAGCTGCAAAGGCTGTTCAGGTCATTAGGAGGAGAGATTGTTTGGGTTTTTAAAAGTATATTAAAAACAAATAAAATGAGGAAAGCAGTATTGGTTTTGTATTAGCAGGTGGGAATCATAGAATAAAGAGTAATAATGAAGTAAGCCACAGATATTCAGTGCATAGCTCTGATGTGTGTTTAGCAGGGGAAAAAGCAGTAATTTTATCATAAGGTAATGTTGAAGCACTTTCCATTCCAGTAGTTGCTCCAGAGAATTAAAGGCACACATTTCCAAATAAAAAGGTCCAGATAATTTCTATTGAGGAATTTCAGAAAAAAAAAAAAAAAAGGCAAAGAAATTCTCTGGACCATTAATGTTGATTTTCAATAAGAGATGGAGCACAAAGAAAGCCCCAGAGGAAAAGAGCAAAGCTAATGTTTTGCCAATATTTTAGAGGAGTAAATGAGATGACCTGGACAATTATATACCTGTCAGTCTAACATTGATCCCAAGCAGAATGATGAAACAGCTGATATAAGACTCAATTAATAAAGAATTAAAGGAGGATAATATAATTAATGCTGATCAACATGAGTTTATGGAAAGCAGATCTTGTCAAGCTAACTTGATGGCTTTTATTGATGAGATTACAACTTTGGATGATGAAGGTAATTGTGCTGGTTCAAAATGTTTATACTTTTGTGAGCTCACTTTGACAACCATTTGATTAAGAAACCAGAATGATGAAAAATCAACATGGAGCATAATAAAGGAGTTTAAAAGCAGCTAGCTAATATGTCCCAACCTGCAATTTGAGATTTAAAACAACCACTGAATGTGCCAAAAGCCCCTTGTAATATTTACCATTTAAATTATTTTTGCATGGAAGGAAAAATGAAATTGCTTTGAGTAAGCTCTGAAGTTGAAGAAAAAAAAAAGATAAAATATCTCATAGTAAATAGGACTGGCTACTTCTCTTTGCAGTTTAAGTTGCTTGGTAACCTGAGCTCGGAGTAACATATCTGTCCAAGTATGGCAGAATGCAAAGTCACATAGCCAAGAACAAGGAACGTAATTCATGGCTAACAGATGGAGGAATCTATCCTGGGAAACAGACCCAGAAAAAGAAAGCCCTTAGGGATCATGAAAGATGCACAGTTGGACAGGACCTCTCCTCATGGTGATGTAAGCAAAAAGGCTACTAGGGTTTTTGCATTTGATAGTGGCACAGACACTACTAATATATTGTATTCAGTTCACTTTTCTGGAATACGTTGAATTGACAGGAGGTTTCAAGAAATGCTGTGAGGATGATTAGAGGATTGGAGAAGATGCCTTGCAATATAGCCTTGGGAGACCAAACTCCTTGGTTTGAAATAGTACTACTTAGTAGTAGAAATACAATAGATTGGCATAGGAACGGTCCAGACAAGTTTATAAACAGAAAAAAACTTTTTTCAAATATTAAAAACAACTCTTCAGCCTAGCAGACAGAGACCCAGCAAAAAACAGCCATCGAAAAGTGAACCTGCACAGTTTTAGACTAGAATTAAAATGCTCATTTTTAATATTATATCTTGCAGTGAATCTTTGGAACAGATTACAAAATGTTTTGTTTATTCTTCATTTTTGGAAAATTTTAATCAAGTCTGGATCTGTGTTTCCCCCCAGTTTTAGTTCAACCAGAAATCAGCCCAGGGAGCACCTGCAACCTCTGGTAAGAGGTCAAGCTGGGTTAAAAAAGCTGTTTTTGCCAAAAAGCTACCTAAAAAGCTATCAAAAAGTTATAAACAGACAAATTAAGTTTTTTGATTTTTTTTTCTGATCAGGAGTCTGATCTCAAGTTTACTCCTGCTACCAGGAGGAAAACAAACAAACAAACAAAAGAACTAATAAAAAAAAAAGTATTTTACTCTTTATGGAAAATCTTTACAAAGGTCAGAGTAAAGGAGGCTTGCTCCAGTAGGTCTCTTGCATTTCTTTTCTATTTCCCTCTTACATTTCACTCTTTGTGGAATCCATTAGTTTTTATGTGTGACAAAGTGACACTACACTAGGTATGAACAACCTTCAGTTTGATTTTTTTGGACCAATGCACCAGTTCTCTGGACTCCAGGAGAAGAAGCCGGCTGGAGTGCATCCACACCAGGACCCAGGCACCGGGGAGAGGAGACAAATACGCTTTACTGGCTTTAAATCCGTGCATCCACAGACATCAATAAGAACTGCTGCCACTGATTTCAGGTGTTCTGTGTATATATGAACACAGTGCCCTCTTTTGACGGGTTGCAGTCTATAAAGAATATAAATGTTTAGCTATTGCTGATACCTACTAAGACTCTTCCATCAGCTCAGATGGTAGCAAGTTCTCTCCACAGGTGCAATATGAAGGTTCTTTTTTAACTTTTTCACACTTTTTTTTTATCTTTTTGAGGACAAATCTTCATTCTCTTTTCCTGTGGGACATTTTTTTCTCCATTTCTAAGACTGTAATCATATTTGTGCCATCATGAAAGAAAATAACTTGGTATTTTTCAAATGCCACAATTTTAGGTTGAAGGATAATCAAGAAGTTTTCATAAAGCACAGGCCTTCTTTTTCAAAAGTCAAATAATTTTAAATGACTTCTTTTAAAAAACGAGCTTCTAAAATTTTTGTTCTCCAGTGCAATCAAAAAAAAAAATCAAAACTTAAGGAATGGAAATAAGTTTTTGACACTGGCTTGTGCAAAAGACAACTTTCAAGGATATTAATGCTAGAACACTAAGAAAGTGCTGCTAATGGGAAAATATATTTGATTCTATTGAAATGAAGAAATAGAAAGTAAAAGGTAAAAAAAAAAAAAAAAAAAAAAAAAAAAAAAAAAAAAACCTCCACCTTGGCCAATTTTAAAAGCAAAGGGAAATTCCAGCTCTAGGAAGATGATTCCTCCTGTGCGTTTCTTTGCCCTAGGCGATATGAGCCGAGAAGCAGAATGTTTAAGTAACTTGCTAAAGGTTACACAAGTTTATAGGAGACAGATAAGGAAAATCTACTACTTGAATGACCAAAGTACCTAGAATATGAAGTGTTTCAAATCTCTGTGCTTACAGAAACCAAAACATAGGATCAATAATGTTCATTTACCTATACAGTGCTTTAACATCCACAAATGGGAAAACATCGACTAAAAATAAAGTAGTAATAGCATTATTAGCCTCTTTTTTTCCAGATGGGCTAATAAAAGCACAGAACATTATAGTGATAATTAAGAAAAACATTGCCCAAATGACGCCCACAGAGAGCAATGTTAAGTGAGCCTCCAGGAAGTCATATCTTCTTGTAATCCTGCCCCTGTGAGAAGCAAGACAGCGTGGAGAGTGGAGCCTTTCCCTTTCACTGCACTGGTCTCTGGAGTGAGTTGTTGCAACCTTGCTGTTTCTATGGTTTGGGAGGGGAATGTATTTAGCAATGACTTAGTGTGTCTCCTGTGGCAGCAGGGAAGGTCAAAGATGTACTGGGGCATGGCTCTGCTGATGGAAAGATCTGTGTGTAGTCCGACTGCAGAAGGTCAGATGGGTGTCTCTTGAGGGGTTCAGTACTTATTATTGCTAATGAGTAGATGAAGTCCAGCTCCTACCTGTATGCAGGCAAAGGGTCAACCAGTTATGGAACTGTGAAGGGAATGGGATAGGGAAGCTCAGCAAGCTGTTAGATTGAAGGAGCAATATGTCCCTAGCCCTCTAAGACCTTATACCTGCCATTATGAATGGTAGTGGAGAAAAACAGAAAATTAAACATGAGACTAAGTACTGAACCCCTCAAGATCCCTTGGAAAATTCCTCATCTGGTGGTTAGCATTGCTAGGTAAAAGTGAAAATATCACATTATTTACAAAATCCAGTCACTCAAAATCATGAAACCGAGTATGTTAATTGAATGCATTATCCTTATTACTGTTACTACTGATATTTCACCCGAGGTATGGATGATGGGTGATGTCAAATGAGGAAGGCAAATCTTATCCTCCTCAATAACACCAGTTCACAGTAAAGTTGCCTAAGAAGTGTGGAGTTCGGTCACAGTGAACAAATAGCTCTGTACAGTGGGCAAAGACAGCCTATTTTTCTCTTGAGTAGCCAGAGCACACGATGTGTCTCAGTTCCCCAGCGTATGTAGGTAGGAGTCTGAAAATTCATGCCTAAAAGGGATAATATTAGTCTTCTTGTTCAGTTAAAACAAAGACTTATTTAAAAAATGTACACATTTAAACCCATCCTAATGCTTCAAATATCATTATTTTCAGGAGAAACTGCTTCTTAGTTAAATGGGCTTTCAGGCATCAGACTATTATATGACAGACAATTTTGTCACTATGCAAAATGTGAAACCTGTAATCAACTTGTTATGGCATTTCACAAAAGTATGTGACAGTAAAATAAGTAAACTGTCATTTGGGCAATCAAGTCTTGAAATCCTGCAGGAGGAAAAAGAAGTACCTGACACTCAATCTTCATGGTAGGGATGAGGTTCAAAAAAATAATTTAAAACTGCTACAGTCTTACAGGTTTGTAAGCATTCTTACTGCAGTGTGCTTAAGCCTACAATAATTTTACATTATGTTTTAATCACATATTTTTCCTCTTAATTGATTTTCCCCAGATAATGTACATGTATGTCACAGAGTAATGTCTACTCTGTTAACAAGGTATTAGTTAAACTGGAACATATTCCACCTTTACTATTGATGACAATATTATCAATTGCCAAACACTCTAAAGTTGGTTTGATATTAGAATGAATATAGTAGACAAGATATTGACATTGATTTACCAGCACTCGTGTCAGACTATATAGACATGACGCTGATGGATGGGTGGGAAAGGGCAAACCTGGAACTGAACGAAATGTTTAGGATAAAATGGTGAGTAACTGGTGTTGTGTTCAGTTTAACAGAGTTCACATAAAAGTTTTATTAAAAGGGATATCCACCCCTTGGTTCATGAGCCGCTTGTGTCCCCCCACACCAGTTCATTTGGCCTGTGGCTTGTTCTTGAACGTCCTTTTTGCTCCTCTGTCATTCTGGGCTTGATGAGGTGCCCTGACCACTGCAGCCCTGCCTGAGCTCCCATCTCCCCCCCGAAGGAGGGGAGCAACAGCCTTACAAGAGTTTAGTAAGTCTGGTCACAGCACAGGGAAGGTACTGCTGGGCACAGTCTTTCTGATGTTAGGAGGGTGTCCCCCACTCAACCGAGAGGAGTAGACACCATGAATAGCAAGGCAGCAATAAGAGCTCTTATATCTGGAAACATAAAATGAATCTGTAGCCTCCTGTTTTAAATCCTTAGTGGCTATTCAGAACTTAGCTCTCCTCAGAAAACAGTTGTAGAAATAAGAAAGAACCAAATAATATCTGATTCTGACTACAAGAAGAGTGAAGGAAAACAGGAAAGCGGGTTTTTATCTTGTATTTATTTTTAAAAATCTTTGTGACATCTTTGAGGTTATAAAACAAGTAGTGAAACCACCAGTCTTCAAGTTAATATTTTGCATAGAACAACCTTCAGAAAGGAGCACTGCAGTACCTAGCTCCTCAGAAAATTGGTTGTGATTTGAGAAAGTTATGAGCATTTGAAAATTACTCACTGTGCACACACAACAGGCCTTTTGTTCAGTCAAAGTGTGAGCCTACACAACAATATTACTGTATGTACACAGCTGATATACTGAAGCTGCAGGGCCCCAAAACAGGCTCAAACTGGCCTGGGAAAGGTCTTGAGTGTTCCATCTAAAGACTGCCGAACCTATTTTTTTCCTGTGTCTCAACTAAAATGCTCAGGGAACATCTAATATGGATTCAGGGGAACTCCTTCTTCACCTGCCTACTCTCCTTAATCATATTATAACTTTTTCTTCAGCCAGCATATAATTTGCTGCTTCTCTCATTGCACAGAGCAAGCAAAGGCAAGCCTGCAGCACGCCTCAGCTGCGGGGGATCTGCACTGTAACAAGGGGTTACAGATAGAGGGGAGGGCTCTTCTTTGACACCTCAGCAACAGGTTATGTCCAAAGTCTTTCATGGAAAATTTACATGGCACTGTTGTCAGAAAGAGCAGATTTAATCCATCTCTGTAAATTTCATTCATGGCTAGAAAGGCAGAGAGATTAGAATAGCAGCAGAGGGAAATGGCTAGAGAGCAGCTAATGAGCAGCTCAACCAAAGGCCAAGCTGCAGAGCAATTCATATGACTGACGCCTTTGGCTTCACCTGCCTCCACTTAGGGCTTATTCTGCTCCTGAGTGGGCTCTCACCAAGCAGCTCTGCACAAAGCAGAGGCAATGATCAAATTGCAGTCTATATCCATATGATACAGTGCAAAACATAGTGAGATATGTTTTGTGGAATCCCACAAAAAACACTGTGGGATAGAGTGAAACGGGATACAAAACTTATAGGAAAAAACGAGAGACACAGGAGCACAAAGCAGTGCAAAGAAGGGACAGACTGAACAGCTACAAAGATATTGTGATAGAGGCAAAGGCAAGCAGAGTGAAAAGGTGAGGATAAACATAAGCCAAAGACCAGAGGGAACTGGAAAGCAGAGGCAGAAAGAGACACAAACTACTCTTTAAGATCAGCAGAAGGAAAGGAATCAGAGATTCTTATTCAAAAGCAGAACTGCAGAAGACACTGTGGAAATGATTAGGGAGCTGTGGAAAGCTATGGGAATCCACGGAGATCAAAGGTCCTTTTCTAGATCCTATTCCTTTTTTTTTTTGACTCAGGCACTACAGCCCACAATTTCATTAGCAAAATAGGCCACCATAATAAACAACCTGCCATTGGTTGGACACATGGATAGTGCTAGTGTAATACCAGCTCATACTTGCACATCAATGTCATTCCTGTAAAATGTATGACTAGTATATTGAAGGCAAGAAAGCCTATTTGAATCTGCGGGTACCTGAGCTACTCCCTACTTCTTGTTGGACAAGACAGGCCTCTGCTGCCCGGTCGCCTCCCTAGGCCCTAAAGCAGACTTGTTTGTTGTGCTTGGCACTTTGCATGAACTGTGATTTGACGGGTCAATATTATTTCTGTTAGCAGAGGAGCTGACAAACAGAAGGATGTCCTTATGGAGGAGAGAACAACGGTGTCACCTTTGTTTGGCATCTCTGTTTTGCTCCCCTGTGGAGCGCTCATTATGTCACAAGGCATTTTAGGGGGCATAGGTGCTAATGTGACAGGCTGCCACCTATTTTGACAAACCCAGTCTGAGAGTGAGAGACCAACTATTTGGGCTCCTAAGTTTCCAGAGACTTCCCAGTTTTTCTGCGTAATTGTGGTGCAAGTGAGCATCCCCATTTACACAGAAAACCTAATGAAGCTCCTCCAGTTCCTAGCTGTTGTGCTGACTGCAGAAATGGCATCCACGAATGGGTAGCTTAGCAGAAGAGTGACCTGCTCTGAACATAATGTCAAGTCCGTTTCTGATGACTCAGCAGGTAAGAGCCTTCGGAGACTGAGGGATCAGACATACCATTTGCCATCCAACTTTATTTATTCTGGATGTTTTCCATAGTAGAAAAAGGCTGTGCCATCTCTCCATCCTCATCACATGGGAGTTCAGCACCAGATTCCTGAGACCGGATCATATTTATTGAGTGGGTCCGGTGTTGTCCTTCCTTCCCTAGTGCTCCCGGCCTGGATCACGCTCGGTTTCCTAAGCCGGTGCCTCCTGACTGGCTCCCCGGCGCTCCCTGGCAGGGACAGCGGGGCGAGGGCACCGCGGGGACCCGGTCCCGGCCGCGGCGGGGACCGCGGAGGCGGCTCTGCCCTGCGCCGCGCGGCGCGGCCCGGCAGGCGGCAGCAGAGCGCCCCGCTGCGCGCCTCTCCGCGCCGCTCCGCTGCCCGCCGCCGCGGCGGGGACGCGGCTCTGAGGGGGCCGCCCCGCGGCCCGCGCTGCCCTGCGGGCGCTGCTGGCAGCGTCCCCGCTCCGCGCTGCGTGTGCCCGGCCGGGGGAACATGTGCGGGACAGCCCCGGGCGGGGGGGAGAGAGGGCACAAGTGCCGCGCGGACACCGAGGAGCCGCGGGCGCGGAGCGCACGAAGCGGCGGCGGCGGCCGCGGCTCGCCCGGCTCCGAGCCCGAGCCGCTGCAGCCCGGCCCCGGGGAGAGCGGCTGTCCGCTGCTGGGGCGGCCTGCGACCTACCGCGAGCACGAGGAGGAGGAGGAGGAGGAGGAAGGAGGGTGGGGGAGCGCCGCCGCCGCCGCGGGCAGGGGGGAAGCCGCTCTGCGCGCGTGAACTGAGCTCAGCACCGCCGCCTGCCTCGCCGCGCCTCCCCGTCCCTCCCTCCCTGCCCCCTCCTTCCCTCCATCCCTCCCTCCCTCCCTCCCGCCCTCCCTCCGCAGACGGCTGCGAGCGCGGCCGCTTCGCGAGCGGAGTTGAAGCGGGGCGGGGGGGGCAAACTTTGCAGCCCAGATGCCTGCGGGGCCGCTCCCGCACGCACCTGCCGCCGCGCTCCCGCCGCCGCTGCCGCGCTGCTCCGCGGGGGCGCCCGGCGCCGCTGCCGGCGGCGGCCGCTGCGGCCGCGGCTAGAGCGGGCGGGCGGGCGCGCCCCCATGCGGGTCCCGGGCCGGGGCGCGCCGGCGGCTCGCGGGAGGCGGGCGGCGGGCGGGCGCTGCGGCGCGGCCGCCTGAGCGGGCGCTGCTGCGCGGCGCGGGACGGCGGCGCCGGGAGCCATGGGCTATTGCAGCGGGCGCTGCACGCTGGTGGCCCTGTGCGGCGCGCAGCTGGTGAGTGGCGGGTCCCCGTGCCGCGCGGGGGGCGGGGGAGGCGCGCGCAGCCTCCGCGGGAGCCGCGTTACAGGTAGTTGGGCGCGCGCGGCGCCGCGGAGTTGGTGAACTCGCGCGGTCGCCCCCGCGGCGTCGCCTCAACTTGGCAGCGGGGTTGCCCGTGGCCAGCGGGCGTTGGGGGAGCCGCGTGGAAAGGAGGCACGTGGCTCTTCTGGGGGCGATGAACGGAGCGCTTTGCCGTACAGGTGTGTGTAGTAGTTCTGCCGAGCCCTTATGCAGGTCCTTTTTTGAAAAGAAATAGATTTTCTCTTATAGCTTTATTGGCCAGTGTGTCTTAACGTTGCCTCCTTACGTTGTTACAAAAGTAAAGCAATTCTGTATCTATACGCACATCCGTGTGCATGTATGTCTCTCTGTATAGTAGGGGACATGTGGCTGCACTTGTAAGCTCAGCTACCAGTGAAACTGTACCGAGTTTAAAAAGTAGGCGCTGAAATACAATAACAAAGAAACCGCCTAAAAATAGATCTGCTTAGCAAGACCCTCAGACTGCGCGAATGTATTGTGGTGCTGGAAAGTCTCCGTGTCTAAAGTTAAGAAACTAAAGAAATGGCTTTTTGTGTGATATGTACATAGATTCTTGTCACCCACTCGGATATGTGATGTATAGGATGCTTTTGGATTTTGAGGCAGTGACACGCAGCTGACGACCTGTCAGGGAAACATGCCCCATTTCTTATTTTCAGTAGATCAAGTGTGTATGTGCTGGCAGAGCAGGTGCTGAAAGCACCTTTGTTAAGCAGTTAACCTCAGAGCAGGAAGGAAATAATTCATGTTGCTCCATCCTTCTACCTCTTACTGAATAGTTTTGCTGAGAAAGTGTTAGTCGGTATCAATGGCAACCAGCATTGTCACCAATTCTTCTCCTGCAGACAGGTACTAAGAAGACTGGAGAAGAAGACAAAAAAAAAAAAATCCAGAAAACACAATAGATTTCACTGACCCAAGTCAGTAATAACAGTATATGGAAGGAGAGAGATCTGTTAGCAGATCAAAACTCCAAAATGCCTGTTGTCCTTATATTAGTTGTAGTCAACCTTTCAATCTTCTTGTGCTCTGGGAAGCATTTTATTCATATATGCTGCTCTCCATGTAAGTTGTCTGATTCTTTGTAGCTGGATGTGTCTTTTCAAATGTGATTTATTCACGCACACTGTCTAAAAAAGAGAGTCTGGAATAGAAGTAGTGAATATTGAATGGAATGGTAGGAATGTAACCTTTTCCAGCAATTTGGAAACATAAAATTAATCACTGAAGTTCTTCAGGTCCATTTAAGTTTCATGCATACTTTTCATTTGCTGCTACAAAGGGAAAAAATGGTTTAAATTGTACCTTTTATGAATAAAAAAGGTTGATTTCAGAGTGAATTATGTGGACTATGGAATATGCTCAGCTAGTAAAATATTATTGTTTTGAAAGTCTGTGAAAAAAATGCATTTGCTAACTCATGGTTAAAAAAAAAACACACAGAAGTCATGGTTAAAAACATTAACAGAAATACCCCTAGGAATGCATCAGCAGGTGGATGAGTAAGAAAGCTGATACAGAATGGTCTTTAGCAGTACTGTAAGCTTTTTAAAAGTGGCTGTAAACTACAGTAAGTCAAATGTATAAAGATGGTTAGAAAGTAAATAGTGTGTTGTGGAGTAGCTTAAGCAAAGTTTTAGCATTCTCATATTTTCAGAATCTGAAAGCAAATTTATTGAGAAAAAAGAGTTTATAATGCTAGGAATAACACAAAACCTCTGAATCACTCTTGGCTTATGTAATGACATTTAGATAGGTTCAAAGCAGGAAGGTTCGTTTTCATGGGAGGAAAAAAAAGCTGTTGGGGATGGAAAAAATGCACTTTTCTCACTTCACAAAAATTGCTTCCCGTGTTTTTTTGTGTGCCATCAGATACCATCAGATGGAAACAGGTCTCAGACTAAACTGTTCAAAGTAGGCCTTTGGTTGATCAGATATTACTACTTTTTAGGTAAAGACTGCTTGAAGGAACAAGTGCTGTCAAGATTTATCCTATGATTAGCAGCCATGTTAATTTTCAGAGGCAAATCAAAATCAAAGGATAAAAAAATCATCTGACCAGATGAAATGGGGGCAAAAAAGTATTTCTACTGGAAAAATCATGCTTTATATATATATGTACACACAAATATATAATATATACATTTAAATATATGTATCTACATATATATAGCTTTTAACATTAAGATGCCTAATTACTAAAACCATGGTTTTAAAAAGGTCACATATGAAGCAGAGAGTGTATTTCTGTTTGGAGAAAAATATGATGTAAAAAGAAAGCTTTTACCTTTTTATTTTTTTTTTAGGAAAATACTAATTTCCCTCTCTGCAGAGCCTGGATGTGGTGATCTGGTAGGTCTTTGTAGGCTTTGTGTGATAAGTAAGAGAGAGGTATACTTCAGATTATTGGAGTTGCTGTTGCTTGTCATCTATATAAATGATAGAGATGCCTAGAAATGGACCAAAAAAAGGGTGATTTTTTTTCAGATACTGATTCAGAGTAGAGCTACATCAACTTAGGAGTGCCCCTGCACAAGCAAAATTATTTTCATAATTGCATTTTAAATGCTCATAGCCAAGGGAACATAACTGTATCATCAGATTATCAGAAAGCTGAAGGAATGTTTTTTTCTCAAGGGCATACTGATCATTGCTCCCCAGCTTATTAACATACATACACCTTCCTATTTGTGCTCTCATTTGTACTATGGAAAACAACCTTTGACAGCTCATTTTCTTCTGTATTAGTAACCAATGAGAAGATTTAACAGCAAGTAAGAGCTAATTTTGTCACCATTAGGAACAAGGCATTACTTTTTGTTTACAAAGTTAATTATCTTAAAACATCCTGTAATTCTTTAAGATGCTAATTTCAGTCTTTCTTCTCCTGTCTCCTTCCCAGAACTCTGGACATAGGGTCTCTTTCCTGTCTTTTCTTGTTGTATGTCAGCAATCCTAGTTGCATTGAAAGGAATCCTCTGATACTGCATTTCTTCTTTCACATTTCTTTCTTCTTGGGTGTCTCCTTTTCTCTTCTTTCTTCTCTTTTTCCTACTGATATAAGATATTACATCAGGAATAGGAATATCCTGTTGCTTGAACTTTTGTAATAGCAAGAGCAGCAAAGGTGATGCTGCCATGAATTGTTTTTGGTTTCAGTGCTCCCTGAAAGGCTTCAAGAGTGGAAGCCAGTCAGAAACTTTGTGTGTGAGGAAGAACTTTCCTGTGAGGGTGACAGATCCCTGGCACAGGCTGCCCAGAGAGGTTGTGGAGTCTCCTTCCCTGGAGATCTTCAAAACCCGCCTGGATGCCACCCTGTGCCCTGTGCTCTAAGTGTCCCCACTGGAGCAGGGGGGTTGGACTAGATGATCTCTAGAAGTCCCTTCCAACCTCAACCATTCTGTGATTCTGTGATTCTGTGTGTCCTCTATTTCTGCTTAATAGAAGCCTTGCAATGGCAAAAGAGAGAAAAAGGAATCCCGACAACCTAGAAGCCATCCTCCCAGGTGTAATGATGAGAAAGAATGAGATTTCATAAGGAAACTTCCAGTCTTCAGGAATCATTGCTGAACTGTTTCTGTTCATCAGGCAAGGATTGCCATACTCCAAAGGCTAATTAGATGACTGATATTTCAGCCTTCACTTCTTCTCTCAGTTTCTGTCTAAATTTATTTATATTGTTCTTCCTGTATTGTTTGACTGCTGTTATGACCTTTTTTTTTTCTCTCTCTCTAAGTAAATTGTAATGCAATCCAGATATTCTAGCAAAGTATTAAGCTTTGTATAAGACATATAAATAAACATCCTGTGTTTCAGGGTCGAGCTGATGATCCTGGGGTATTCTGTCTGATTCTGTCTAAAGGACAGTACAGACTCCTGATTTCTGTAATGCGTGGATTTGCAAAGTTTGAATTCTCTCTTCACTAACACCTCACAGCTACATAAGCTGTCAAGTCCCTAACACACCCACATAGGCACCACATGACTTCATCTCTACGTGACCTCTTCCGGTTACGATTCTGGCTTAGGCTACACTCAGAGGTATGCCTAACCAAAAGGAGAAGGGCATCCAGAATTGGTAGATGTTTTTGGTGTTAGAGGTGATGATTTTTATCCTTTCTTTGTGTGTTTAAACCTCTGACAACTTATCTGGAAACACACTTGTGTTTCGTGGGTTTCCACAAACCGATAGCATGATGTAAGAGAAAATTCAAATGCTTTTATTTCAGTAACTATATTTGCTGAGGTATTTTCTATACTTATTTGTGATACCAATGTCCATAAACACCTACTTACATACTGTGTTGCACCTGAAGGCATATACTTGATCTGCTGCAAATACTGTTGGAATTGTTCAATGCAGGAAATGAATTACTTACAAACTGGAAAGTAATATCTGCTGTATGTGTTTTGGGGCTCTTGGGGCTATTGTCAGAGGTGCCAGTAATCTATAGAGCACACAAGGCATTCCTCACTCATACATTAGATTCTCTTCAATTATTGCATGCGCTATAAAGTGAGACTTTTAACTTTGTTTCTTGGAGAGCAAGAACCTCTTGGTGGTCAGTCTTGTAAAGTTTTGTTTTGCCTTTTTTTTTCTGAAAAAAAAAGCATAAAAATATTTGATATTTGTGTTGTCAGACTTTGCGTGTTGAGATTTTTCATGTTTGAAACTGAGGTCAGTCACTTTGGGAATGATGATCTTGGCAGGTTATGGTCTCTGTCAGCAATCTACCTCACTAGTTTTGGCACAGTTTTGTACTACAAATGTCATGGCTGGGGGAAAAGCTCATGTTTTAACAATTTGCAGATGGAATTCTCTCTGGACCTTCAGGGAGTGGGGTTTGCCAGATCAGTGCTGAGGTTCCTCAGAGGGCAAAGTGAAGGCATTCACAAGCAATGTGTCCCAGGATTAGCTACCCTGCTAAGATGTTTTTTTCCTTTTTTTTTCTCTCTCTCTCTCTCTCTCCTTTTTTTTTTTTTTTAATATAGGCTCTTGCCTCATGCTTATGACCATAATACTTTAAAAAATCACATCACTAGAATATGTAATATATATATATATATATTTTTTTTTTTCCTATGCGGAAATGATAGTGAAATTTTTGGGGTCTGTTTCCACTTCCTGGGTTTTGATAGTCTCATCTGGGGATTTGTTTTCTTTTTTTTTTATTGTGTTTCATGTTATTGTTTCTAATGGTTTCCAATAGCTGCTTAAGAAGAGAAGGTCTGCAGTGGAAAATTTTGGTGACATTTATGTGTTCCTAAATTTTCTAGTAGCAAAAGAGAAATTAAAGAAATAGGCTTCACATATAAAATGAAAAATGATTTTGATATTGCTCTTAGCTTGTACATCTGAAAGTCTTGAGTTTCGGGTAGTACTTATATTTCAGTTTTTCACACATTTGCAGCTTCAAAGAGAGACAACAACTGGCATCTATGTCTTTAAAATTCTGCTTCTTGCTTTGTTTCAATTTTGTCAGGAAAGTAAATGAAAGTGTTAGTTTCATTGATCCAAAAACAATATGATCCCACTAGTTGTGAAAAGGAAACAATCTTATGAATAGCAGGCTTTGGAAAGCTGTATGTTTTTGAAAGCTATTGTATAATGCTACAGAGTTGATTTTGAGGTGTTGCTGGGAATATATAAAACAAGGACTTGATCATGAATTCAGAGAGCTAACATCTTTTGTTGCCACAAAAGAAGTATGTAGCAAACTTTTTGTAGGTTATGTGATTTCTTGATGGAAAAGTAAATACATTCCACTCTGTTCTTGAGATAAATGATCACAGAATTCATAACCAAGGTGTTTGTTTCTTGACAACTTGAAATCAAAAGTAGTGATGCATAAAAAAGTATATTGTCAAAGGTAACAGTCTGTTATGTCGTGTAATTGTAGTGGCTTGACTTTCACTGTGAATGGTACGTTTTTTTTTTCACAAAAGTATGAAGGAATAATTAGAATTGTGAATAATGAGTTATACCCTAGAAACAAAAACAAAAAGGCAATGCATTTTGCTGGGCCAGAGGAACAAGTCATTTCCGGCTTCTTGATGGGGGACTCGCATAGTCACACATTGAGCAAGGCTAAGGTTCAGTGTTCAGATACACTAATGATGAGCAGGATGGAAAGGTGTAAATAGATTTAGATTAGAAGAGGTGTATAAACTACCTGAATATAGGGGCCTAGAATATCTAGCTAAGTTAGACATCGGGCATAGCCACGAGACAAATCCGTAAGAATTAATTTCGTATTGACTGAAATTTGAGCTAGCAACTTGAATGATGAGCAGCAGAGTTTTTTGTTTGCTTGTTTTCTGTTGCTTTACAAAAAACACTCAGTAAGCATTTTTAAAAGGCACTAAAAGCTCTCTATAGTCATTCTGTAGTCAGTGGAAGGGAATCTATCATGGAGCAGTCAACAGACAGGAATATACTCCACTGCTGAATGAGTAAAAGCAGAAGTGCACAGTTTGGAGTTGGCAGTGGCTTCACAATCCTGGGCTGAGGTGCAGGAATGCATGCAACGTGACTAGTGTGTATAAGAAACTTGTAACAAACATTCAGTGATGCAGAGTTTTTTGTTTGTTTGATTTTTTTTTTCTCTAGGCAAGACTAAATTCTGTTGGGTCTTCTCAGGGCCTTGGTACACCTGATGAGGGTATTTTAAGCATCCATTAAACATGGGTCTAATTTGACATGTAGTTTCAGCTGGAATGAAGATCGAAGACTGTGACACTTCCCTGGACTCAGGGGCCGGTTGGATTCAGCCACTGTCTGCTTTGGAGGCTCACATCAGCACCATATGAACTGTGTAGATAACCTCACTCTCTCCAAATTCCTTTTTAATCTCATGGCTCCAGTGAGCTGAAGAGATCGTACAAGGTTTAGAATGCTGAAAAGGTAGCTAGAGCTAATGAGGTTGTATGAGAGAAGAGGCATCAGTGGATTTCTCCAAGTTTTGCTTATGTTTTGAAGTCTAAGAGCTATCTAGCTGTGGATGACAATAGTGAATATTTTCACATTCTGATGGGTGTGAAGGCATTCACAGTGTGACTGATTCAGGATAATCTGTCTAGGCTTCTCTTTGGTCAGAATAGGGACTTCTCCAGAGGGCAGGTCAGATTGGGTAAGGTCCTTTAAAGCTATTTCTTAAATAAAGTGGTCCTCAGTTTAAGAAAGCTTTTGGGGGTGGAGGGAGGGAGGTGATCACAGACACATCTTATATGGTGTATTACTAATATTTTTTCCTCCTGTGCCATTTTTACTAGTCATTTTACTGAGAACTTTCTGGTGTTAGGGACAGTCTTGATCCAAAGATTGAGAAATGCTGTTTTGGAGAGGTTTGTCACTAAGTAACTACCTTTAAATGCCCTGTGCTTGCCATTCTTCTCTAACCGCTTATTGATGCTAAAATCAAATTGATAAACAAAGCTAATTTATTCTCACTTTATTTTTTAGGCCATTTTCTGTTGGCTTCATACAGGGTGAGGAAGACTGGGACCACTGTAAATAATATGTGATCAGAAAGAAATGTACTGAAAACACATTAATTTTAAAGCATCAGATAGCTCATTGCCCTCAGAATTAATCTTCATTTATTGTTTTCATTGTGAGGAGTGAAAGGGAGGGACCATTGAGTGCCATCTGACTTGTAAAGTAGAATGGACGCAATGGTTGAAATGACATTTTCTACTCACTGCAACGAATAACCAATTCCCAGTATGTTATTTAATCCTCTCTCCCCATACATATATACCAGCTGGATGGCATCTGAGAATTATCGGTCTATAACCCTCCGGTAGAAATGACATTTAGAAGAAAAATTACTGATTTCTGTGTTTGCTAAAAAGTAAACATGCATATCTAATAGATCTATTCACCGCAGATCGTACTTATGCATTTTTAATAAAAACTTGATTTTAATTCATACATAACTTATGAGAAATGTTTATGAGTTTAGGGTTCTACTGATTCCCGCCTACATGTTTACATGTATCAGGATACCTTAAAATGCCTTTCGTTTGAAGCTCAAATTTACCTTTCATGCACAAACCTGTTTGTCTGCTGCGTAAGTAATGATGTAATGTATATAAGAAATATTGATTGTTATGCTGATTGCTAAAATCAGTAAAAGTACTATGGATAGAAATGCATCTCATTTTTTTTTTCCATGTGATTTGTGGTAACAGCTGTGTGACATTTGTTTTCCTGATACTTTTACGGATTTGGGATTTTAGGCTGTGTCTCTTTTGGAAAAAAAAATGAATGGGTTACCAGTTACGTCAGTGGGAATAGGAAAACTCTATCATATCCCATATTCATACCACAACAGATTGAGCTTTGGTTGCTGCATCCTCCTTTTCTTATGAAGACAGCCTCATTAGTTGAGTTTTGTACAGAAGGCAGCATATGAAGTTAATTCTATTATTTCTGAGAAAAATGTCAAAATGGTGATGTCTGTCATCCTTGTATCTTGCCTCACCTTTCAGAAGGCAAAAATGCAAGACCGTTTGCAGATGGTGGGAGAGAGATTCACGCTGTCGTTTAAGTGTGTGACGTGTAGGCTTTGGATCTCCTGCTGGAGGTGGCAGCCTCTTTCCATTGCCATTGTCTGGAGTTTTGAGTTGGTGCCTCGCTAGGAACATGAAGCTCCAGCCTCTCTTCTGCACGCACCATTACTCACTTCATTTTACAGTTGCGCCTACTTGCCTTGGCTGGTAGTTTCACAGCAGCTACTGAAGAACACAGCAATCCTGTGAGAGAAGACTGCTAGCTGCCCTGTGTTGGTTTGGTGAGGGTAGGACAAAACGCTGCTGTTTAGAATTGAGGCAGAATATACAAGAGTGACGTGTAACATTTCTCCCAGATGAATGAGAGCAATGTTAGAGGCCTAGAACAAGGGTCAGAGTGCTGCCCTGTTCACCTCAAGGAACATTTATTCTCTATGAGAATAAATGCACAGCAGGGCATGAAATCACTTTACAGGACAAGATAGTATTAAGAGATAGAGGGTCTTGAATCTGAGGTACTGACTAATATCAGATGTCAGAAAGCTTTAACTGCCTTAGAAACTAAAGTAATTCCTTTCCAGGTGACTCACACCATGGGTCAATTTACTAATTAAAAATTCCGTTAAACTGCTCTGTAGAAGGACTACTAATTGACCCTCAACAAGTATATTCTTCTCATTTGAAAATAAAAAGCTTTGTGAGGACAGGAAGATAGATGCTACGATATGTCTCTAGAACAATGCATGGAGCTTTGAAAAGCCGTTCTCCAATAATTGCACAAAATGTGAAGTTTGCAAATTTTTGTGATGGCCAACAATGGGCCAGCATTTTCCATTATTCCCTGGCCACAGAAAATTTCCGTGGCAGCCTGTTCTATTACAGAGTGCAGAAACAAAAGGAGGAAAAAAAGCCCGTTGTAGCTCATTGCCGCCTTCACAAAGCCACAAGTACATTATACTCAAGATACTGTTCATTGTGCTCTTGAGCCACCATTGACAAAGGCGCTGTGCATAACATTGAGCATCGGGCAGTCATATGTCATTACATCACTGTTCAAATTGGCAGAGCAAATGACAGTAAAACAAATGGCAACATTAGCAGTTAACGGAATGCAACAGAACAAGAGGCTGATCAAAAAAAAAAAAAGAATTTTAAATATAGATCTTGTTTTCTTCATTTGCTGGAAGTTGATTTGCATTTTTAAATTTTATTTTTTTAATTATTTTTATGTTAATTGTTGGCCCTCCAACGTCATGCACTTTAGACCAATTATTTTTGTTTTCTTTTACACTGACAGCAGTCATGAGCAGTGACAGCAGCTGGTAACAAGCCAGATGATGGCACTGGTAGTGTTAACATAAGACATGGGATTCAATGTATCCTAAAAGAGGGTGTGCTCTCTTGGATTGTTATCAGGCTGGCTTTCCTGGGTGCAGAGATGGCCGTAAATTTGGTATTTGCAGAGCAAAAATCGTGCCGAACTGGAGCTGGATGCCGCAGTGTGCCTAGTAATGCCTGCGGCTGCTCCTGGCAGCCTCTGAGAATACTTAGAGGGGGCTGCTGGCTGCTCTCTAGTACTTTTTGCTGCTGCCATTTGCGGGGGAGATACTGAAAAGCATCATCCAGACTTGGGGGCATAATACTGGGTACAGAAGAAAGTCATTGGTCTCAGCCTCAGCCGCTGGAATAGCTGGTGTCTGTACTGCATAATGCTAAACTGTGCTTTTTCAGATGCGCAATAAAAGTTATTTATGGGCACCGATAAAGTGGTATCTGTTGTATAATATCACAGATAGGCATAAGGACAATAACAAAAGGCAGCTGGTTTAGTAAGCTCTGTTTGCTGCAGAAATGTGCTGTTCTTTGCAAATTGAAATAAAAATGTGTGTGGGGGGGCATGTTGTGTTGTTTTTTTTTTTTTTTTGTGGTTCCTGCCACTAGCAATCATTCTTACTCTGCAGCATGCTTATAAAGATAATTATGTACGTCCCATGTCAGTATTATATTTGCCACGTCTGGCTCCTTATTAGAGGACAGCTGCTCCTCTCTGCCCGGAGCACGGGCGTAAGTACCGCAGGTGATAATAGAAGTTATGAGCACAGCTCTCCCCTGCGCAACACCAAAGGATGGTGGTGGAAATCTCTCCAGTTAATTGACACAGGTGTAAAATGAGAAGGAAGCAGTGATGAATCCGGGCTCCTCAGATGCTCGCTCAGAGGCGGGCGGAGAGCGGTGTTTGCAGAACAAGTGCAGTGTGTTTGCAGTGCTTTTAATGATGCTTATAGCTTCCAGAAATGTTGGCCGTTATACTAAATAAGAAAGAAATGCTTTTTCAAAATACATGCAGGTATGTCAATAATGCCTAGTGCCTTCACTAGAACATCAGATACATGGGCCCCCGTCAACCTAGAGCAGCCATGAGCAATCTCAGCACCGAAGGGGTATTTCCAGTAAGTCCTCAGTCTCTTTCTGATTCCGCCTGGATTAAAAAGGGGTGATCAGTAGATACCTCCAAAGCTCCCCAGTTGCTGTAGTAGTGCTTTGGTGGCTGTAACTTCTGGTGAGAACCGGATGGATTTGGAGCGACAGAAGTGGCATAGTGCCATTGTAATGAGGTTAAGAGCTGATGTAAAGTCTGCCAGAGAAGACCATTTGCCCTGACCAGCAAGGTTTGCTGGTCATGCCAAACCCATGAATATATTCTCAAGAACCACCTCTTGGCATTTTAGCTGTAGTGTTGACATACATATGCTCTCTCAAATCTGCAGTGTGTACATCTCAGACTGGCTTAAAGAATGTAACCCCATGCTTCTATCTTCATGTAGGTGTTTCTTGCTGCTTTTTGTTTTGTTTTCAAAATTTGAGTAAATTAGATTTTTTTTTTCTATATTTGGGAAGACTAATTGGGCTTCTGAATGTGGCCAAAACCCCTTTCTTCTTGAAAGCTGAAAATACTGTTCTTAAAAATGCAGCCTGTATTCCAGACAGTTTTCTTACTAATTTAAGACAAGACAGTTAAGCGAAACTAGTGATGAATGGATTGAATAGTTAATACTTAACATTTTATAATTATACCATTTCAAATACCTGGCTTTTGACACACTGCTAGTTTTTGCATGAATTGGAAAACCTAGATTTAGAGTTAAAAGTTCCCAATTAAGATTTGAGGTCTCTGAGGATGATTATATTGAAGGTTCCAGCTGATCTGGTATTCAGTGCAAGTATAAGCACACTCGGTAATAATGGCTTTGGGGAGGAGACATTCACTTGCCCTCACAGCTGGACTGGTAGGATGATCAAGAGAGAATTGGGGAATAGTAACACAGCCAGTGGTAAACTTTTTTTAAGAGATATTTTTAGTAGTCTGAGATATTTTTAGGTCTCTGTAAAAGCAAAAATTGGTAGACCCAGTTAATGTTCCCACAGTGTCAGGAAAATACTTTAGGACACCCCTCTCTGAAGCTGTTTGGAAGGTATATCTATCATAAATGGAATATGTTTCCCTTTTGTACAGGTTGGCACAAGTTTAGGTTGGATAGGTACAAATCTTATATTTTAACCTCTCTAGATAGGGGGAGCCTGAAGAATCAAGGAGTACTTGCTCCTAGTCTTTGCATCGCAGGCCATCACCACAATTTAGGGCAAGATTTTATCTGCTCCTGTAGGTGTTTTCCCGCACTGGTACTGCTCAGATTGTGACTGCATTGTGAGGGAGACCGAGAAGTGAATCTTTAGCATCCACTTGTGAGCCGGGAATGGTGGAACATAGGGGACTGAGCTATGGCTGCCCTGTTCTTAACACAGTGATGGTCACAGTCATCACGTGCAGATTTTCCACATACAAATTCTTTTAGTGTTAGATGCAGTTCTCTCTGAAATTCTTTCTTTCTTACCTACTTAATGCAGCAGAAAAATGGGGAAGAAAGCATGTGCTTGTACAGAGACCTAAGACTCAGACCTTCCTCAATGGAGCTCTGTAGCTCCCCCATTTATTTTGAAGATAGAAGGTTTGTTAAGAGTCTGCAGAGTCATGCCTACAGAGGGAAGAGATAGATAATCTTATAGGAATTTCTGCATGTAAAATGTCAGCTTGCATTTGTGAGGAACCAGTCCTGATGAATAATGTGGTCCCTGTTGATTCTGGGTTACTAATTGTGCATGTCTTTGCTGGAGTGCTCTTTTCCTGGAATGCTGGGTTGCTGTTAGTTTCCACCAAAATTATTGTGTTTTTCATGATCATTATATTAAAACTTGTATAAGGTCAGTATGCTAATGCTGACACCTGAATCTCTTTAGAACATCAAATTTGATCAAGATAAAATATGCTTAGTGAATATTTTTTAAAAAGGTCAAAAAGTAAAGATGATTTATTTACTTCAATTGAAATTCAGCAGGTCTGAGGTTAAGGTGAGGGACAAAGAAAGTAAATCGCTAGAATTATGTTATACTTGACAGAATATTGATCAATAATTGCCTCAACAAGAGCTGTTAGTGAGCCAAAGAGTAGTTTTACAAATTTGCATAAATATTTCTGATTGGCAGTTCTCTTTGTTATATTGATCTGTTCAGATTTTCATTTCACATTTTGCCCCCGCATTAGCATTTCGGGATGTTAATCACCTCTGTTTTTGATTTAAAAGGGTTAGAATATTCTATATCTTAGTTCATGTTCTCCCAATGTAAGAAAATAAATATTTTGTCTAACATAATTAGCAAGCTAGTTTTATGAAGTAGGATATTTTAGACTGTGGCAGTGGGCGGGGGGGAAGTTTACTGACTAGCCTGTACTGAGAGTAGTGCTACCATTAAAAGGTTTGTCTTGAAAAGGAAAAATGCAGCCTGTAGGCATTCAATAATTACTGAAGGAAAATATATGGCTATTAAGGTTTCTCTAGCAAAAGTATTCATATTTTCAGAATACTATATAGTTTCTTTTTTTTTCTTTCATAAACACTTGCTTGTTGTGTCTATTTTACAGCCTCACTATAATTGCAGAAGCCATACAAACTCTTTTACTAGTCAGCTAGTATAATCTTAAAGCACTGTTTCTGGATCATGATTTTGGAGACCTATGCTATTTTCTATACTTCAGTGTTTATTCACGGTCACCCTTTCCCATCCCAACAAGGATCTGAGAGCAATTCACATCAAGTACTTTCGTGCCTAAGCTGTCTATTAGGTAGGGGGGAATTCAGTGCACTTTGTTGATATTTAGCATGCAAAATTTAGCATTTAGTTGCCCTATATCATGCTTTGGATAACCAACATATCTATCAGCTTGATACAGATTACAGGCTCCTAATTTAGGTGTCTGTTTACTTAGGAGTACGTAGAACACCTACGCTTTCCCTCTCTCACCGCATCACCTGGTGTATACTTCCCTGTGCTAAGCATAGAATAACTTAAATATTGATAAAAAATGATTTTTTTTTCTGTATCACCATTCAGTGCCTTCACCTTAGTAGTTGTTTCAGTTGTGCAAAGGGACTGGTGGGTTGGGATTTGCCAGGGCCAGCTGCAGGGCCCTGGTCGTCTTTGATGGCAGAGGACCTGGAGAACAGCACATTCCTTTCTAAGGGCTGTTAATACTTGTCCAGTGTATCTGCCAGTTTCATGTGCTGTCCTTGGGATGCACTTCTTTTGAAGTCAGCCAGATCTAAAGAGAAGTAGAATTTAAAGGTAAATCCTCATGGTTCACCCCTGTCCACTCCGCGCACAGACAACATGCAGACATGCACACACACTTGCTGCCATAGCCAGAATCATTTAATTATAGTGTTTTGTAATAGGTCTGAATAATGAATTAATGAAAAACAAAACCAAACCGAAACAAAGGTATTTCTTCAGACATGCTTATTTAATAAGATGGATATAATTGTAAACAGGAAAGCTGTAAAGCAGAGTTAGTAAAATTCATCCTTATAAGGACTATTTACTCTCATAATGGTGACTGAGTCTCTGCTTCTCAAGAGCTGACAAGCACTAATGGAGTATGCGAGAGCAGTTTTCTTTCATACCTCATTTTTGTCACTGCTCATATCTTTTAACTACTTGAATTTTACTTGTACCACTTAATATGTTTTGGTATTAAAAATGTAGACTGAGCCTTTGCTTATTTGATATTTGTGGTATTAGATTGACTTCTATTGCTGCTATGAGGAATATAACTTCTGTAACTATAAAGTAAGCTATATAGAAGTGAGCATTACCTTCTAGGTAGCTGCTAATAAACTTGAGCATTTCTGGACAGAATCACTCTTTGTAGTCTTTTCTGTATCAGTGAGTTTTACTAAATCTTGGCTGCAATAAATCAGTGTTGTTCTTGGTAACTAGACAATATCTGGCCAAAGAAATCCTCCTGCATTTCTTTGGGCTGTTAACTTTTCTCCTGTAGGTTTCTGTGGTTAAAAATGCAAGGGGAATATCTGCAAAGCAGGAGAAAAAGACGTAGAGAAGCTTCCAAGAAATATTGCATCTGTTGGGGAGATATATCTTTGGCAAAAGAGAATCTATTGATATAAGTGACTGGAATGGCAGTAAGGCTTATTAATTTGATTAAGTGCAGTTAAAAAAATAAAAAAGTGATTTTTCACAAATTAACAGACCTGTCCTGATTGGGGAAGAAAGAGTGGGGAGAGGATATGGAGGGAAGATAAAGGAAAGAAAATACATCAGAGAAGGGATTGACTTTGCATTTTGAAATTTTAATTACACAGAGCTGTCTTTCACTCTGACCAGCCTCTTTTATATGGCTCCGAAATCTAAATGTCAAAAGAAATTACAGCTTTTCAGGGGTTTACAGTCTAAATGAGGAAAAAAAAAAGAGTTAAAGGCAGCATGTCATTGTGAAGCATTTGTTTGATATATGTCTCGGTGGGTATGTCTCAGTGATCTGTATTTGGCATCAAATTCATATTTGGAACAGTGATGTGTCAGGTACTAGAGGTGTACTGAAGTACATGGTAACTCTTGTATTGATATATTACAGAGCTGGTGACTTCCAGAGGAAAAATCTCACCCATTGATCAGAATATGGCTTAAGACTCTATCTGTGCCTAATCTAAATCTATTAATCTTTTCACCTTTAAATCCAGTTTTCCAACAAGAGCCGTAGAAATGTATGAGCATAAGCAGTAGAATACTTGTCCATTTTCAACAGCATGTTATAACAAAGGAGATGGCAGTTTAAGCAAATCTGCATGAATGAAATCATAGACATGAATGTGTGTACTGTGAGTTTTAAAAATAGAGTCCTTGTTGAATTGCATAAAGTCATATTCTCCTACGCTGCCTGGGTGGTGCTCAAGAGTTTGGGAAAATGAATGAGAAATCTGATATTAATGGAGATATATTAGAAACAGATATGACTTTATCTTGATGCATGTGTCGCAGGTGAATTTGTCTTTGTCCGTCAGCTGTGAGCTGAGTAAATGATAAATATTGCATATTTATGTAATTGAATGAAGCGGGAAGGGTTATGACCTTCATTCTGCCACTTTCTACTTTTATCATCAATGTTATACTGCTAATTTGGGAGAAAGAGGAAAAGAGAAGAGAAATAAAAAAGTAAACCTAGGTAGAGGACCCTGTCAGGAACCCCGACATACAGAATTCTTCTTCAGAGTTAGTCTAAACTTGGGAATCAAATACAGATGGAGAGTTTTCATTGCTGGCTCTTGCTGAAAGCAAATCTAGTTGATTTTAGCCATTATTTAGAGACTTTGTAACAGCTTCTTGGGAAACAGAGAGATCCATAGAGAAATGAAGGGCAGTCAAACTGTTGCACACACAGGGCTTTCATTTGTTATTCCACTAACTAGTAGTGCTGACCAGCAGAACTGATTGTTTTTAGTGGTGGACAAATACCCTGCGTTTCTGTTCAGGGGTTTGCTTACCTAAGAGAAAAGTCATCTGAGCCGTTTTTTATATGCATGGAAAAGATACTTCTAGCTTGTATGTTCTAACAAGTACATGCACCTCATAATTGTTTTGTAGTAGTCTTGAAAACTTGCTTATCCCAATATTTTAGAGGTTGTAATGCAGTCTTCAGTTTATGCTCAGTATACTTAGGAAATCTACAAAATTCAAGCTTCAGGTCAGTCAGAACTGAATCTAAAACCTTAACCACTTATCAACCCATTTCTTGAATGAATTTAATTTCTTCTTTAGTAAATTAGTTCAAATTTTGATTGCAAATCTAGATAGCTAACTCTCGACTTAACTTTGTTACTGGAGAACTATATCAAGACAAATGTTTCTTTATGAGACAAAAGGTCTTATTAAAAACGTTATAAAAACATAATAAAAAACTTATAACAATATAAAAACATAATAAAAAACTTATAACAAGTATTAAAAATCTTATCCTTATAAAAACTGTTTTTATTACAACACCAAGTTACTTTGTCAGAAAAAGCAGGATTAAGGTGGAAGGATCAAACATAGTCTTTATTTCTTTTCCTTATGCCCTAAATTGTGGTCATTTCTAGTGTCATTATTAGCTATCTGAAAAGGATCTTGCAAAGTGAAATTTCTTAAGTTTTCTTGTTTCTGCTAAGTTACTGGTCATGGTCTAATTTCATTCAGTGAGACTTTAAAGCCATTTTCTACAATAAGAAAAAATAACTATACTTGGGGTTTTTCATGCCTACTAGAAATACCGAAAAATAAGTCTAAATCTCGGCATTAAGATAATTGTCATAATTTTGCTTTTTTTCTTTTTTTTTAAAGTCCATTCTTTCACCTCTGACTCCTTTCCATAGAGCCTTGCAGTGTGTATGTAGCCTATCAAGGACTGACTTTTAGAATCTGCTTCAGAAGCAGGATGCCACGCATGAGGAGCCTAAGGACAGTGAGCAGAACACTGGGACTCCTCACCAAATTGTAGTCTTTTGCCTTTGAGCATCTCGTATGGACACTTCTGTTTCTCTGAACAGCTCCTTCAGGCAATTTCCAGAACTGCTGAAGGTACTCTAATGTCTGATTTGAGGTTTCTTGTCATCTTCCCTGTATGTTCTTTCCAATGTTCCTGAACTATGTTTTACACAGAATAGAGCTTTTTCTCACCGTGGCCAGGTGTTTTGCATTCCTGGTATCCCACAGACAGAATTGAGCTCTTTTTTTTTCTAACTTGCCATAGTCCATGGCTGCATTGTCCTTTGAATTTGTTGCATATCCATCTGATTACTGTTGCTATGAGCTTACTGCCACCTGTCACATTGGAAAAAAAAAATCACAGGAAAATGTATTTCTGTGTAACCTGTCATCGTAAATACAGCTTTGATACTGTCAGATGGATGGTTTGATTACTGGGCTTATCAAAGGTCACTGATGTTTTATCCATGTTTCCAATGTTCTTCAGTTCAGGCAAGTGTTTATTCAATAGACCAATTCTGAGTTTGTGAAAGGGTTTTTTTTTTTTTTTTCCAAAGCTGTCACCATTTTCAGTCATTCAACCCTTTTAAAATGTAAATTTAAACTGGACATCCAACTGCCTTTTGAGCGATTTTCAAAATCTCAGCTTAAGGGAGTTCTGTTGCAAATGTCAAAGCAACAATCTATTAAACCTATATATCGGCCAAGAAATTCAAGGAAATTATTGGTAAGCCACTGGTTTGGTTTTATTTTCATTGGCTAAAACATTAATATGGTAGCTTTGCTACCTTGCCTCTGTTTTTCATCCAGGCTACTGGTAGTAAAAAGGATGATTACTCCATTGAACATGTGCTGCTTACTATAATTCTTGAATCTTGTCTGATTTATTTTTTTTTCCTCGCTTATTTTTATTTCTCTTACTATATGTATGAAAATTCATCAGGTGATTTTATTCAACATGTAAAGCTTAAAATGCTTCTTATATTTGACAATACAAAGTTCAACCAGGGATCTCTTTCAATTTTGGCTATTTTGAATGTAATCCCTTGTAGTTTTCACCTCCTCTTTGCTCACCTATGTTCACAATAATAAATATTGTCAAACAGGAAAAATGCACTATGAATTGGTTTCCTGACTGCTTTTCCATTGCTCGTTTTTTCTTCCTTACCATCTCCCCCGCCAAAGTTTTAAAGCATATATATCTAACTGATGTCCTTTTCTGTGAGAAGTGATTAAAAGTTTGATGAATGTAATCTGTGGAAACAGATGGGCAGTTATATGCCTGATTTCAGATGCTAGCTCTTTTTTTTTTTTAAAATATATCCTAATGTGAATGTTTCCACCTGTATACCTAATTTCCTCTTTAAGGGACACTGGTAAGTAATACTAGTAGCTAGAGTTTCTGTGTGAGGAAAATAATTTAAGAAATCTTTAATGAATAGTTTTTATTTTATTCAAAACATGTTTTGCTTCTATTTCTGTAGCACAAGCATAGGAGCTGTTAAATGCAATTCACGCTAACTTTGTGAACAACCACACTTTACGCTATTAGGAAAAAATGTAGACAGTGATATTATCTGTGAGTCTAGAGAAAAAAACAGTCACAATGAAAAGGGATATGGATTATCTTCTATGTTTGGAGACATCTGCCATGGTTATATGTATGGCAGCACTTTAATTAGGGTACAATTGCAGTCTCCTAATCACCCCACAAAACTATCAGATAACGCAGATCCCTGGCTGACAAAGCTGACAGTGTGTTCATGGTAGTGTGTTCGTGCGCGTAAATCAGCAAAGTTGCAAACTTTCCCGAGTTCGTGGCCTCTTGGAGGGGCACAGGTTGGAAATAGCTCTCAGCAGCAGCAGCCCTGTGCAGGGCGGCCTTTGAGAATCTCCTCTTCACTTCTGAAAGATCTTCTGGGGACTGATTGGGAAACTAAAGGATTCAGTTGCTTCATCTGCCAGTTATGTTGCCTCATTTTTGGCAGCCTAGAATATGAAAGATTGACAGCAAGCAGCAAAGGCCTAGGGCTCAACTTTCATATATCTGAAAGAAATTTCTTAAGGAGCATAGTTTGCTGCCAGTGATAATGCCTGCCGAGATGGAAGTTCACATGCTAGTGGTATTGAGAATAGAGTTGAGAAGGTGACGTGGATTTAAAGCTGTGATCCTTTAAGTAAAGCTTCAGTGGACAAGTCGTTGCACTGTGTTCATTTTAGAAATCTGCCGAAGGGTCTCAGCTTGTTGTCGCTAAGCTCTCTTGCAGTGTGAACTGGCTTTGTTTTACTACCACATATTCAACTTTACTGCTGGCTTCTGGAGTTTAGCCTCTGAGGGCCAGTCAGGAGAAGTGTAGGTTTCTGCTGTTCGCAGACTCCCCACCACTGACTCTTGCTACGCGTCTATATTCGCACGGTGCATTGCCTTCTCGGGCTGATTTACAGGGCTTAACTGTGTCACAGCAATATTTTGGGGAGGACAGTCCTTCTGAACTTCACAACAGAGAAGCTGAGGTTGCTGCATAGTCATTGACTGAGCAGCAATAAATTATTGCACTAAGGTATGGCTTCATTTTCATGTTCGGCTCAACTGCTTTTGGATCCAAGAAGTTTCCTCTGAGAAAAGTTGTGGGTTTTTTTTTTTGAAGCTAATATAATTTTATTTTCCACGCAGCTTCAGAAATCAATAGCTTTAACATGTGCAAAGAGAAACACACAGTGTTTTCTACTCAACACAGGTATTTTGAAATGCTCATCACTAAGCTGTATATGACTTTGGCCCAGTATATTAAGCTTTGAAAAATAGTCTATACCATGAGCACGCCTGTTTAATCAACAGTAGTGACAATCAAGCCAGGAGCTATATTCACAGTTTGGATTAACAGCTTTAGTTAGGGCTCTACTCTTTCTCAGGGAATCACTACATTTTAAACAATTCAAAAATGAAGTTGCCAGCCTAGAGAGGATATTATTCATGTTTTAATTAAACTGAAAATTTGTAATTGATAAAATTAATTTTGTTATGTACTTCATTATACTTCACCTAGTTCCATATATATTTAGCTTCAGATATTTTCAGTTTTTCATTTGTTCCTTGACTTTGCCCTAGAAAATTAATAACATATTGTGAGAGTTATAACTGATTAAAGTTACATTCAATTTAATTACAGTTACTCTTTAAATACCACAAATATATTCTTACCAAATGAATATGTACTACTCTTAAAATATTTACTTGTTTAAATGGTAAGAGTTATAGTCAGGCAAAATTTACATATAAATTATATCTCTTGCTTGAAGTACTGCAAAACACACATGACAAAAAAAAAAAAAAAAGGCTTTCAGATTTGGTGCTGGCAGCTCCAAGTGCTCAGCTTTGCCAAAAAGTTGAACTTTTTTAGAATTGAAAAGTGGGTGTTTGTTCCAGATGCTGTAGGAAAGTACAATAATTTTTGACTGTTGTTTTGGATAGGTTCTGATCATTTATTTGCTGTGAAAATGGTCCTTTGCCTGTTGATGCCATTTTTAATCTTCTCGACTATTCTGTAAAGAATCCCAGATTATTATCACTGAAAAGGAGAAGTGGAATTTCAAGCCCAACTCTTGCATAAGTTTATACCTCTTTCTAAGTGCCCAGCTTAGTTCTCCATTCTTCTCATGCTGTGCAGTTGCATGCATTTCACCATTGCATAAGTGCCAGTGAGATCTGAGTTTTCTCTACATGCTGTAGAGCTTAATGCAAGGTTTCACCATCTCAGTTTGAGTTAATTCCTCTAAAGATGCAAAAATGCTTTAATTTTTTTCCCTTCTAACATGATTCTGACTTCAAAAAGTCGCCAGAGCTTTTGATACATAAGGATACATAAAACTTCTGAAGCAACAATCCAGAATTCTCTCTGATTATTCCTGCTTTTAGTTTTTCTCAACACACTTTTTTTCTTCACCTACCTTAGGCTTTATCACATTTGAAATATGTGCTAAGATAGGTGTGTGATCATATGATTAAAGGCCATATCATAATGCATATCTTAATCATGTATCATAAGGCTGGAAGATTAAATCCACGGAGGCTGCTTCTTGACATTTTTCTAACATTTGCATGTACCTTTTCTCAAAATTTTCTTATCACAGGTTTTGCAATTTTCTGTATTAAAAGCACATCCTGCACACACACACAAATACACACAAAGAAAAGACACTATATTCCTTTATATCAAACTTTATGTCCGATCCTGTTTACTAGCACCAGTCAGCAGCAGCTGCGAGTCCTCTGAAGACCTCCTGCGCCTGTGGTGTAGCAGATAGCTGTCTTAGGCTGTGTGTCCTGTGATGTGTGGGTCTGGACGTGCTGCATGGACGTGTTTCGCAGTTGTGTGCTGACCCAGGAGGAGCGCTGAGACATGGGGGGCCTCATGGCTCCTTCGGTGTCCAAAGATGCTTCACTGCATCTGGAAGTCGAGAGTTGCAAGTCTTTAATATTCTCTGCTCTCGGCAAGCAGTTATGAAGCCTTTTGTCAATATGTGTCATCTCAGGAAGTTTTTGATCAAACTAATAAGCTCTTGTCATCGATTACATGCTGTGTTTGTTCTTACGGTGGTCATATGGTCTGCTGTTAGTTGCCTTGTGAAGTCAGAGCCTGCAGGGTCAGATGAAACCCTGGGATGGGAAGGAGAGCTTCCACAGCCTGGATAGGCTCTTTGCCACTTGGAAATCCATTTCCTCAGATATTAACATCTTCAGGGGCTGGAGTGTTGCTCTGGTTATCTCCTATACACTGAAGCTCAGCTGGACCTGAACCCTAGCATCTCCAGTAAGATCAGGAATCAGTGTCCAGAGTATAGCTCCTGCCTTGTACTGGGGTAAAAGTCTTCCTCCTTCTTCTTGCTGCTCTGCAGTGTCATTTCCCCCTTCTCACTGCTCAAACTGTGCTGTTTGTCCACATCCCGGATGTTTTGTCCTTCCTTGCAAACCATATCCCCCTTACTCAGTTTCCTAATCCGGCCCTCTTATAAAAAGGCAAGGGACTCTGTTCCAGTGTATGGCCCAGTATTACAGGGGATAAGCTACAATATCTACCACTGTCTTCCTTTCCCTTTCAAATTATAGTGCTTGCCCCACGTCTTCTGAGCTCTGTTTCACTTATCCATATGCCTGTAATTCTTTTCCTTCCTTTCATTCTCACTGTGATCTATCCCCTTTTACTTTTGTGTCCCCTCTTGGCTTACATCTACCCTATTTTGCATCTTATAACTTGTTTCTTTCCCTGTTTTTGATCTGCTTTGTAACAAGCTGCCTATTCCTTTCTTTGGTAAAATTTGGTGAAGAAATTCTTTGGTAAAGAAGTTAATGCAGAAAAAAAAAGAATTAAGTTTAGATGGTGAAATATCCGTCCCCTCCTTTTTTGGAGATTTCTCTTCAACTTCAGAGATGAAGATGATGTTTGAAGCAACTCCTGAATCTCACAGAATGCAGCTGTATTGGTGGGCTGTATGCTGCTTACAGGATCCGGGTACTGTTTCGAGTGAGGTCTGAGGTCTGCTGGGTGAGAAAGATGAGATTAGTGAGCAGGATACCCAACTTTTATCCACCTTTGCTTATATGTGATATACCTTTATATATACCTTTAGAAAGGAAAATGGCAGCAGCACTTGTGGCTTAAGAGGCTTGAGCAGTTAGAGAAATAGTGAGCAAGAGGAGTCATTTCTCATACGGCATATTAGTCTCTGGCATAAGGTTTTCTTTGATAAACGAGCTGTGCCACTTTAAAATGTGGGGCACTTGAAAGTTTGGGTTACATTATGAACATTTGGGCAAAAAATCTAATTGCTAGCATGTATTTTCATCTGTCTTTAAAAGCTTTTAGGCAATCTTCCAATCCTGCATTTTGAAATTAAGACACTTCCCAAATAAGTCAAATGTAAAATTGGAAAAAAAAACTTGTAATATATTCTAGTAGTTCCTCTGTGTATTATCCTGACAGTGTGATTGATAAAATCACTATGTGATTTTACTTCATGTAGTATGGGTAACAAGTTTTGAAAGAATGCTTTATTCTTCCTCAAACCGGTAATACGTCAGTGAATTTATTGTTTGACTTATCAGAGAACTTCACACAGTTTGTTCTAGCTATTCTTGATTAGAAAAACACTGATTGCACTAAAGAACCTAGTAGAATGCTTTTTTTTTTCCCCTAAAATATTGGCAGTTGAGCCAACATGCTTCTCTAAAGAACTGGAATGAGAAGGTATAGCAAGTATTTGTGGAATTAGAAGGCATAGCAAGTATTTGTGGTTCTTCCTGGCAATTTCTGATTCACAGGAGGGAAGTGCCTTAGTGCTACAGACTTGTGGTGTTGGCATTTTTGGTCATGGTGAGGAGGCATGGGACCCCCACGTGCCCGGTTGTCCGCTCAACACACAAGGGACTTGGGCTTTCCTATTGAAGAGATTGGCCTAGATTCTGGGGAAGAAAAAAAAAAAAAGATCGCGAGTCCAAAATGTCACCAAACAGCATGCAGTCTGTAGCAACAATTTCCTCTGTGAGTCACCTGAAGGTTTAAATGGCTAAGAAATTACAGAGGAATGGCCACAGGCAATACTGCAGCTGTGACAGTATCTGAATACCATGAATTCATTAATCACAAAGTTTCTTGTAATGTGATTGTCCCCGATCTGGAGAGGTGTAGTTGCCAGCAGATCATAAGTACTGCACTTTGACTCCCTATGGAAAGAGTCTTTATTTACTGTATAATTAATTGCTAACTTAAATGGCTGAATAAAATGAGGCCTGGCATTAGGTTTGATGCTGTTTTCCTGGCTGCCCCTCAGGGCAGCACGCTCCCAACATAATTAAATAGCATTCATCCTCTGAAGAACTTCTCAGGTAGAAATGAAGGGAAAAAAGAACTGTAGGAGCTGGGAGGATGCAGGGAAAACACAGACAGTGGTGTGGAGGGGAGAAGGGGGTGATGTGGACAGGGTAAGGCCAGCTGTTGTGCGCTGGTAAAGGTGGTTAACACACATCCTTTGCTTGTAGCTGAGGATCTCAGGTGGTTCAGAAATGCAAATAAATTATTGTGGTATTAGCTGATGTAATGTAACTTGTTTGTGTATTTACTTGTAACTTATATTTAATAATAATAATTCCTTTAGATTTCTAATATCTCTTTTGGGTAGATATATTTTTAAGTGTTAGAAAATTGTTTTAGAGGGATGATGAGCCACATTTTGAGGAGCGGCCGCTGTTTTCAGCTGTCTCTATTTTAAATGTGTATCTTGAAATACATGAGGACATGATTTCTCAGGGGGTTGTAATGAAAGCACCTGTCCACCATAATAAGAACTTTTCATAACAATGATTCTGGAATTTAAACCATACCTAACTTTATTTTGGAAAAGAACCCTGAAATTGGTGTTCCCCTGCAAAAGCACTGGGCAAAGTACCTTTGCCATCCCTATAGGCACTAGATAAGCACTAGGTTTTACAATCTATCTGTGCATTTTATTCATCTTTTTAAAGCATACTGAGAGAAACTAAAAGGACTATTATACTGCAACAGGAGTATACGATGCTAATTTAAAACATCAGAAATCTGTTCCACTGGAGTTTACAAGTTCTGATTCTGGAGCTGTAGTTTATAGAAGTGAAAAAGAATCTTGCAGCTCTGAAGTAAGCTAAGAACTGTAGCTTTGCAGTTTTCATCAAGAATCACTGATGATAAAGAGGGTAGAAATTTACTCTTAGCTGAAGACCTATGACTAATTCAAGTTGTTCTCTCTCACAGGGGATAAACGGAGGTGGCAATGGGTGGCGCAGGATGTATTGAATTAAAATGTTAAAAATACAGAAATGAATGGGCCTGCAAGCAGCAATCAGAAAACATTCAAAGTCTGTTGCTGGCTTTCAGTCTAAGTGGTATGCACTTTATAGACAGATAGGTTAGATAACAGATCAAATCCTGGAGCTCATTGGTTTAAGCTGGCTGAGTATCCCCTTTCCTTTGGGACTATGGTTTGCTGCTGTTCTCCAGACACTGCTTGTCATCAACTACACTGAATGTAAATGTCAGCGCACATGAACCTGGCATGGATTCAGTATTAAATCTATAGTAACTTTCATTTTCTGCAGTTTTGCTGTTGTCAGCCTTCATATGCCTGCGCTTAAAGTAGCTGCTTTTTGCTGTGAGTGTGATACTGAAAGCGAGGCTGGGCCAGGCTGCTGTTGCTGCTGCAGGCAGGAGGGCCGCAGAGCAGCGCGTTACGCCGTGACCCGAACGCGTGCAGAGCGCGGGCTCTGCGGGGAGCCCGGCGGGTCGTCTGCGGGGTCCTGCGCGCAGCGGTGCCGCAGCCCGCGGTGCCGGGCCTCGTGCCTCGCGGAGTGCTGAGCGAAGCAGGGGTCAAAGAGGCCCTTTGCTGCATCTCCCTTCTTGTACTTAGTTACCTTCATTTCAGTGTTCTGACCGAGCATTAGCTAAATGCTTTTCAGTTTATTTGTGATGCTCTATGTTTTCATTATACATGCAGAATAAAGTAGATAAGCCATACAGTGGGTCTGTGGGGAAAAAAAAAATCAGTGAATCAGGAGCTGGAGAAACACTGTTATTAGGCTGTCAGCTGTTCTCAGCAGAGACTGGCGGGTATGTGGCACAGCAAACTTCAGCCAAATGACCTAGAAAGACACCCGTTTTAGCTAGATGTCAGCCCACTTCTCAGGAAATAAGGCATCACAAGTTAACGGCTGGTCACTGAGTACTGACCTTCGATAGGTCTGCCCTGCTGTAAACAGGTTTCTGCCCTCATATGCCTCTTCTAATAAACAACGCAAATGCTCAGCTCACATGCAAAGTGAAGGGAATGATTTTACCGGGACAGTTTTTGTTTAAGCCACACTTTTTCAAATCTTGCCGTGAAAGTGTCTACTCTGTTGTTGGTTTACCAGCGAGTAGGCTGTGGCTGCAGTCTTGCTGTGCTAGCCAGCGTTATCCGGTTGTTTCTTGGAAGTGTCATGCCTGTCTGTAGCCTTCTGCTGTCTTCTTCCATTCATACCATATGTTCTTTGGCTCATCATATTTTTTGTTTGCAGAATGATGAGACCTGATCTTTGACTTGGGTTTCACGCTTTACTATTATTATCCTCTGTCTCATAAGCGCTGTTGTAATTGTCTCTCTGTTTAAAGCTAATTTCAAAGCATCAGTGTGATATTTAATAGTGCTAAGTGGAATGTGGATACCACCAGCTCCTATCTAAAGCTAGCAACCCAGGAAGCACAGCTAGTGATAATAATGAGGAGAAAAATAGACAAGATATCTTTGGTAGGATGTAGAGCCTCCTAGCTCACAGCTTTGCTTCTAAGCATAAAAACAGTTCTTAGATCCTTCTGAAATTCAGAGGCAAAATCTAGCAGGAGCCCATACTTGTTGCAAAAGTAAGATATTGCCAGTCAAAATGCCTTGATGACTGTTGTGATGACCTCTGTGTGATGCTCTGGGAATCTCTTTGGGGTCCCCAGGTTTCTGAATGGATGCATTCTTTTCCAAAAAGTGTGACTATGTTCAAAGACAACAATAGTCTGTCAGAGCATTTTCTTCTGACTCTCTTTGAGAGGCATGCTTTATCTCAAATGCTCCATGGCCTCCTAGAAGGATAGTAATATAATTAATTAACTATAGGGAACATCATAATGAGTGAAGAATGAGATGCTGTTTTTTTTTTTTTTTTTTAATGTGAGCATCTATTCCTTTAAAGATGTGCAGTATGAGTATTCCTTTAATGAATTTTTTTTCTGCCTTTGTCTGATTTTCCAGATTTCTGCATCTATTCTAGGAGCTTCATACTTAAGAACCATAATGAGGCCCACAAATTTAACAGTGTTATTGAAAGTATCCATAATAAATAGCAGGAGAAGGGAATTACTGTGAGTGCAGATTGACCACTAACAATAGATGGGGCATAGATGTTGCTAAGAAGTTTGTAGAGAGACTTATGTTGTCAGTGGTATAGAGAGAATCTCATGGTTTTGGGGGGAATGCATGGCAACACAAGTGCCAGCAGGCACGCTTGCTGCACCCTCCGAATAAGAAAAACTAGCCACAATGTAAGGCATACATATGGATGCACAGAAGTGCATACGCACTCGCAGACGCATACGGAGTTGGGACAATGTCAAGGACAAACTGAAAAGAGGCAGAATGGCAACTCTGGCATGAAAAGACTGGATACTTCTTTCTTCAGTGTTGCAGCAAATGACTCAGGATTCTGATATGACCGGTTAGTGATACCACAGTGCCAGTTCACCCACTATCAGGCTTTCAACCCAGGCCCTTTAAAGAGTTTATGATGCCATTTCCTTCCTCTCTACCCACCCTTACCCTTTTGGATATCAGCCGGGCTGTAATATATTTTCTTTTAAAGTTGACACTTGAGTAATTTTGACCTTGACTGTTTTTGCTCTAAAAGAATGGATGTTTGTGTCTCCTTTTTAGCTTTTTGCTTCTTATTACCTCTCCTGAGTAGTCTAGCCAGCTTATTTCCTGGCAGATTGGTTCCTTATCTCACAGAATAGAGGCAATCAAAATTATGTAGAAATTCTTCTGTGTGTAAACTGGATTAACGTTACACCAAACCCGAGCTTTCTATTTTATCTGATTTACATAAAAGATTTATTTCCACAGCCTTTTGCTTCTTTTGCTTCTTTCTTCTTTCCTTTTTTTTTTTTTGGTGTATATGTGTGTATTTATTTGTGGGACAGGCTCTCTGGAAAAAAAAAAATAATAATAAAAAACCTGTCCTTCATTGCTCTTTTAAGTTAATTTTCTTTAATCTGGAGCTGACTGAGGCACATAGTATCTATATTACAGTTTGTGGACCTGCAAGTTGTAGTGGCCTCTGAAATCCATTCAATGCATGACTGACCTTAGGAAACCTGTATGTGATCTGCTTACTCTTTTTCTTAGTGTGGAACTTCCCACAAGTATGTTATAACTTCCTTAGAAAGTTGGTGATCTCCTGATTAAAACCCTTGGAGTTTGGGGGCTGACATGCACAGGTCCATGAAGATGTCTCTTCTACTTGGTTATTTACAGTTTCAGAGATGCTTTATGGAATTTCTAGGCTAAGAAGCTGATACAGTGTGAGCACTGCTTGCTGATTTGTCTTTGCTTACTTGCTTTGTTTTGTTTGTTTTTCTGGAAGCTTTAGATGTGTAGGACATCAGCTAGTTTACTTGTGTGTAAATTAGCTGCAAAGATTTCTTCTTGATTTCCAGTCTCCCTTATTCCTTAATAGTTTTATTTCTGTGTTTCTTGATTCCTTTGTGCTGTTGTTTGCTGTCAAATTGCTGTCTTTCCTAATCCCTTTTTCTAGAGAATCCCTTTTTCTCTCTCTGCTGGAGAACCAAAGTGTTTCTTTTTTTTCTTTTTGTTTGTTTGTTTGTTTTTTCCTTTTCCCTGTCTTAAAGCCATGTAGCTCTTGTAGTTTTTTTTTTTTTTTTTTTTTTTTTTTTTTAATGAGGCAGGTCTGATTGTTGGCTATTTTGTCCTTACCACCATAACTGGAAATATTCAACTAAAAAATTAGTCTCTGAGCAAACTTACAATGGAAACATTTTTTGCTCTCTCGTCCCAACGTATTACAGATGAGAACCAATACTATGATTTGCTCTTTTTTCGGTACTACTATACAAAGAGACACTGAAACAAAGGATTATGTTCAAAATAATATCAATTTCTTGCATGTTTTATAACAAGATTAAGCAAAAGAGTGGGAGGAGGTCAGTTTAAATACACTAATGGCTATATCATAATCACTGATATTGGGAGAGAACAGAACAGAGCAGCTGAGCAGAAGCACAACAAACAGCAGTGATGCGTATTGTGAGGAAGCTGTTAAATTTCTGGAAGCTTCCATGTGAAGTACACTTACCAAAGGCAACCTATTTTATTTCTAATATAAGCCTTGTGGTTTAGGAAGTTACTTTGCAACACCATGTTTCTGTTTTGTCCCGATTGCACATCTTGGGTGTTTGTGTGGATTTTGGAAGTCTTGACAGCCAGGTGGTCTGGTCGTAGCTATGAGGAAGTTGCTCCATTTAATTCCATCACATTCCCTTAATTGTATCTCCTGAAAGGGCCTGGCTTTTCCATCAGATCAACCAGTGGCTAGAAATGGGCCAGATTTGTACCTGTTATCCATCCTTAATTAAGACAAACAAAAAGCTCAAAACCTTGAGTTCTTTAGAGCATTAAGAATAAATTAACTAGAAAAGTTAATTACCAAGGAGGACATAGTAAGACGCAAAACTGATTGTATTTTTTTTGTAATGAAGAAGAAAAAGAGGATAAGATGAAGTTAACTCACGATACGTTGAGAGAGAAAAAAGAGGCAAATATGGATTTTACCACTGACAATTTGAGATCAGGAAGCATGAAATGATATGAAATGATAACTTCTTTGAAATGTTGATAAACTGAGGTTGATATGTTCATTACAATCAATATATTTTGATATTTTTAGCTTAAGATCCCTAACAAAGTTGGAATTTGAAAATATTGAGTTTGGGGCTTTCTCACTATTATATTTCCCACTTGAGGCCCTATGCTTTAGAAAGCAAAATATATTTATGTGCAAAATATAACTTATATATATATACATTTACATATTTTATGGTAGTTTCCATTCACATCTTACTTTATTTGTACTTTTAAAAGCAAATGGCAATCATTGTCAGAGGAATTATGTATTGAACTGTTATATTTTACATTTAGTGAGGCTTGTGTTTTGCTTTCAAATTTTAATTGCAGTTATTTATAGTTCATCCTTGGTATGATAATGTTTGGGGATAATCCACTAAGAAAAATAATATTTTCCTTCAATTAAACTTCTGGATAGGTAGATGGTATTTTCTCATTTCTCCATAGGATCACCTATATGATACATGTGAAAAACAGATCAGCTTTTCTAACGTGTACCTAAACCCAATTGAACTAGTGTAGTTAATAGCTGTACTAGGTGTACAAGGTAGTCTTGCTTGTCATTCTAAAATTACTTATTCTTCATCTTTGCTCTGTCACTTGCTCTATTCCTATAATTACAGCTTATATAAATAATCTGTGTATGTGTTTCCTTTGGTGTGGTGTTCCAAAGAGAAAAAGGAAACATAAAATACTTACGTAACTGGAATAATTTGCTTTTCAAGAGGAAAGCAACTCTGCTGAGGTGGATAACAGCAAAAAGCCATTTTTCTGAAAAGACTGGAGTCTCGTGGAAGCAGCCCATAGGAATTCTGGTTCAGTTTAGTATGAAGAGCACAATCACCAGGAGCTGAACTAGAGCATTGGTCTGTTTGTGGGTGTGTGGACACATATCCAAGAGCACATCCAAGTCTTAGTGTTGACTTGCCCGGACTTTGGATCTAGCCTGATGGAAAACAGGGTTTTTGGACACATGCAACCTTGATTCTTTAGCAAATAAGTGTGCAAATGTGCACATTGTGTTCATTTAATGTAAGTCGTCTCTATTTGATGATGGAATTAGTTCCATAGATGTCATTGTTTAATAGCATTAATTGATCAAGTGCCACGACTTAATATTGACAGTCAAACTACTTCTGAAATAACTGTAATAAAGTATATAAATTATCCTATGTGTTTCTTACAGCCTTCCTGTGCTGGAAGTGTTGAATTTTCTGTGGATCTATTTTGAAAAGCAATTCTCTGAAAATGACGTTACAGGATACCATCTTATATCATATTTTTTACTTCTCATATATGCTCAATATACAAGTAAAGCAATATTTGATTTCTTTTTCTTACTAGCCTACCAGCATAACTGGGCCTGAAAACCAGTTTCCTTACCATAGACTGTTAATAAGACTAAAAGGTCTTCAGGATTAATCATGTGTTCTGTACTATCATATGTCCATGTTTATAACAGATCAGAATTACTAAGCATTTCTTTTGGCTCAGGAAAGAAAACCTCCCATGTGCTGTCTGTGTTAGCTCAAGAGGCCTGATAAGTGCAGTTTTTATTTTCATTTGAGTTGATTACACATTGCTATAATATGCACAAAGTATAATACGAGGCTGCATTCCAGTCCCGCAGTGGCATTTCTTTAATATTTCCTTACTGAATGTTGTGGCCTTCCTTGCAGCCGGTTAGCTGCCAGGAATTGGGGTAGTCTGGTTGCAGTACATGAAACCAGTGGTAGAGTGAGTATGCTAGAGAAGTTTAGAAAAGACTCTGGAAGAAATGACAGAGTGATGCAGAAGACTGTAATGGGGAATATACAGATGCCTTTTAGGATTCCTGGGACTGAACTAGTGTGAAAAATACAGTTTGTTGCTAGACACAGCAGTGGTGTAAATAGTTAAAAATAACAGATCTGTTGAATGAGAAGGATTACTTTCCCACAGCAAATCAGATTTATTTTAAGGTATTTAGTTGCCTACCTATTGCTGATTTCACTGAGAGTTAAATGGTTAAATGACACATCTGACACACAGTGACGTCTTTGCTGTCTTGCGTGCTACTATTATCTGCATAGACATCTAAATGGTAGGAAGTGCTGTGAAAATAAAGATACACTGAAAGAGAATATCCTCATTCATTATAAAAATGACCTTTGGAAAATGCATGATGTAGTAAAAAAAATGGATGCCAAGGTAATCTGACCTATTATACCCATGCTAGACACCATTTTAAACAGAAGTTCTATTTAAGTTGCATTTTAATACCAATGTCATTTGATTCTTCCTCCTGTTGCAGTTTGATGGCAGGGGGGCAAATTTGGTAAGAGAGGAATCCTCTTGCATTCCAGACGATCCTCAAAGGTTAGAGGGACTGAGGGCAACTGGACTCATCTGTTAACAGGGATACCAAATAGTGCTAACTATAAGCCCAGCTCTGGCAGTACCGGATTCACGAACAGTCTGTTGACATTCTTCCTACTATATTCCTGCTTAGTTCACCTTTTATATATCTTCTTTTACATTTAGGTGGAGCCTGAGTGACTCTAGTCATACTTACTTTCATTATTGATTAGTTTAAAAAGTCTCCTGAGTTAATTGAAATTCTAGAGAGCATGCTCAGTGAGGAGTGGTCGTTCCTTGGAAGTGGATAACTTCTAGGATGGGGCTGTGTATTGGTATTATAATGAGATTAGAATGAGGAGAATTTTGAGGAACGTATGGACTCCTCAGAAGGGACTCATCTGCCACCATTGCTGGCCCAGCACCAGACATCACCCTATGTGGCTTATCAGCTGCAAGGTATGACCAGGTTGCCACCTCTGCAGGGAGTACCACAGAGTTCGGCCACGGTGTCTCCACTCCGCTCCACCCTCTATTCACTCATTGCCTGCACAACACCATCAGATTACCCCCTCCGCAGAGAAGCCAACAGAGTTTGGCCATGGTGTCTCTGCTCTGCTCCACTCTTTGTTTATTCTTATTAGTGTGTGCTAGGAGGGCAGATAGATTGTGTTGCCGAGGGAATTGCGGAGAAGTAGATTCTGCACATACCAACCATCCTGGAAGTGGTAACTGTCTCTCACCTCAAGCAAGCCTCTGTAATGACAGAACTGCTGTTAGGCCCTAGTTTTCTCTCATTTCCCCTTTCTCGAGCAGTTCTCCCACACCTCCTGTGCATTTATCAAGCGGTGATGTACAACTGACAGTACTGCTCAGTGGTGGATAATTTTGTTGTTAAGCATCAGTGTTCTGGTTAGAATTCTGCATTTTCTATCAATCTTGTTGTCAGCCTAGTATAGTTCAGCTGTGGTTTTCACAGTGTTTCTGTTGCTTAATGGCATGTGGTACATATGACATAATATCTGATACGACTGTAGACACATGCACTTGTGTGCATTAAACATCACTGTTCACTGACAGCTCAGCATTTTCAGCTGAGATACAAACGTTACTGGTCAGTGTCTTGAATTAATGTGAACCTATCCTAAATGGATGTTCATTTAAATGTAATTACATTAATTGGTCTTCATAGACTTATGGCAAAATTATTAAAACTACTGTAATGCTGCCGAGGAGCAGTAAGTTGAACATTCTGCTTGTAACCTGTGACTGTAAAAGTGTTTATAAGCAATTACAAAAGATAAATCGTTCTGGGAGTTTAGGTGTATTCTAACGTAGGTGCACTCTGTTTCCTTAAAGTGCATAAAAATTTTATTGTCATGCAAAAGCTCCGAATGACCCATAACTAGACAGTTGTTGGGAGGGAAAATGTGGGAAAAATTATCTTTTTCACATGACAAATTTTTCACATGGGTTCTTCGTTTCTTTTCACATGAATTCTTCAATAAAATATATTCTACCTTACTCTGAGTGACAGTAGTTGTAAGTTAAAAGGAAATCTTTCATCCTACATCACAGTTGTTCTTCTAGTAATATTTCCTCGATATTTTCTCAAGAATTTTTCTGAGTTCCTAGAAAACAGTAAGTGTTTACCTAAAGAAGCTTTTGTTGCTATTTTAAGAATATGAACAATGATGTAGGCTAATCAGGCTAAAAGTTATGAAGAAGGGAACAGAAATAGTTACTTTGGACTAATTCCTGACTCTGAATATTCATCAGTATAAAGAGATGTAGAAAAAGCTTTTTTGGCTGATGCAAACTGTTAGTGCCTCTTTGAAGGGGAGTGATGGCAGTCAACGCTAAACTGACAATCTGCCGTATATGGCTCTCACATAGGAAAAATGCGTGGTTGCTCCCATTCTTAATGAATACTGTTATCTTGCTACAGCATCTGTAACCCCTGGATTCACTACATCAAGCTCGTACTCAACTTAGTTTTAGGGTTTACTCTTTTGCATAAAGCAGTGAATAAATGGACTGTTTTTGCAGCCAGTTTGGTGACTGTTGTGTGTGCAAAGCATAGGAGCCATGATTCTGGGCAGTGTGATGGACAGCACTGAAGAGGAAGGGAATCCAAGGCGAAGCTCTGAGCACAGCACTGGTTGGCTCCCCTGCCAGCTTAGCTGAAAGCATTAGGCTATTTCAGCTCTTTACTGAGTTAGTGCCTAAAGTACCAATGTTTGGTACATGCATGAATTCTGAAATGGCAAATGCAGATATTTATCTCATCTTGTTTTCATGTACTAGAGAATTTCAGATTGACTTTTCTGCCACATTTTTCTTGTAAAGTTATTTAATTTAAAATGTTAGGCTTAAATAGCTAGGATATCAGGCTGATCTCTTATTTTATCATCACTGCATAAAAATACAGTCTGTTAACTGTGAACTTTTCAACCTATATATTCTTTATCTCATAGTTCTCGGTGGCTTTAAAGGAGCTGTAGTCATGTAAAAAATGTAATTATAGATTTTTTTAAAAAAATACATGTACTTTTCTTTAGATAGCACATAATGGCTCCAATGTGTAAACATGTAATTATGGAGTTTTCTTAAACGCTTACTATTTACTCAATAGGCCGTGAGGGCTACAGAAGGAGTTCTTTATTGCTTTGCAGATCATTGAACTTACAGACTGCCTAATAGCTCCTTTGAAGCTAGCATGTGCTATTTTAATGTGGGTGCTGAGTGGAAGTCCACATGCCTACATCCCACTTTAAAGAAAAAACAGTAAAATGATCTTCTCCTAATAGAAAAAGCAGTTGCTGCACACTTTGGGGGACTTCAAATGCTGTATTAAAGAACAGATACACTTACTGATTTAGGGAGATGGAGTTTGGGTTTTTGTTAGGTATTTTGTGACTTTTATTTTTAGACAGGGTGACCCAGATTAACATTTTTTTTTTCAGGTAAGTTGCAACTTTCTGAATATAGAACTTCATAAGGAAAATATTGATATGTTTTCAACATCTCGGACATGAACAGTCAAATTTTACTCTTTCTGAACCTGATGATGTTCAGTTTTCAAGGGCTAATGCTAAGGGTGTGGGCTAGTTGCCAGCCTGAGAGTCAGGAAGGGCGGGAATGATATTCAGAGTATATAGTTTCCAGCCTGTTGATCCGAGTAGTCAGCAATGTTTTCTTCCTGATCATCCTTGCAGTTTCACTCCTGGACCTGGTCATTAAGGTGCCTTGCAACAAAACCTATGAGGCCCTGCCCATATGAATCATAATAAGGTGATTTCTAGGCTAGAAATAAGTAGGGTGAAGCAGGACTTCTGCTTCAGTGAGGGGAGAGAAGCCATGTGAAGATGCCCAGAACGAACAGAGAATCAGGAAGGAGGACCAAGTCTGACAAACATGCCAAATTGGAAGGTGAATCTTGTTGTGGCAGTCTTTGGCAGGGAAGAAAAAGCATTTCTCAGGTGTGTAGAGATAAGTCATGGAAGAGATGAAACTCCTCCTTCCTCAAAGATCATGCTTTCATTCCGTGTTCTAGGAGATGGAAGAAATTGTTAGTTTTTAAACAAACTACTTCCTCAGGAAAAAGTGGTAAAAACGTATGGTGAAGATCTTAGTAGTGTTCCTGAGCAGATTGGGAGTATCAAGATTGCATTTTCATAATTTCATTTAACTTCTCTTATATGCAATTAACTGCATCCAGATGTCCAAGAAATTGCATCTAAAGATGTAAAAGTGATATAATTCTGAATCTGACAAGACTAATAAGCTAAAAAAATACTTATATTTTGATGACTGATACTGGCTATTATTCTTCCTATATTTTTATAAGAGTTTGTGTCTACCCAGTTCCTCAAAGGAAAAAAAACTCCATCTCTCAAAAAATAACTTTTTCCAGGGAAAAAAACATGGGCCGTTTCAACAAATGTGTTGTAAATATCTTAATTTTGTTAGCAAGTTAAAAAAAAGTTGCTCACAAATGACAAATGAGGATTGAATAAGCTAAGTGAATAACTGGGTCTAAATATGAATGCTAGCATTCAAGATAGAGAGTTTAATTAAGATAACAGTTCTTTAACTGCAGCAATCTGTAATATATTTGAGGCAAGGGTGCATTGCGAATGAAGAGTTTGCTGTAATGTCAACATGCATGTCAAAGTTAGATACAGCACCATGAATTAGGAATAACAACAACGTCACATTTTATGTATGCCTTCCATTTTGATTTTATGATGTAGCGTAATGATGTTTTGTTAGCTGACTAATTTGTTGATGTTCTGCTCTATACAAAGGGGCCATTAGATGCACCAACATAAAATCATTTCCTATCAGTCATTCACGGAAGAGCTTATTAAAAGACAGCAATGTGAATATCTGATTGGTTCCTGATCCAGTTTGTAGTTTCTTACTAAAGCGTTGTTATTAGTGGCACTGATTTGCAGGCTTGATAGAAATAAATAATGTTCTCATCTCCTCAGCCCTTGAGCTGACTTTTCCAGAACCATCAAATCAGCATGCAGATTGTACTGCTTTTACCTTTTATTGGAACTGTTGTGCTTGTGTGTTACAGTCTAGAGCTTTTTCAAATCTCTCACTCTTGTAAAATATACATTGCAATTGTATATGCATGTAGAATATAAAGAAAAGAGGAAACAAGCAAACGAACAACAACTAAAAAGAAAGCAACTCATTTTTTTCCCCTTGGATGAACTGAAAATTTTTAGGACTGGAAATGAGATAGTTAAAAACAATGATTTTTAAATCATGAAGTTCTTAAATATGTATCTCAGGGACAAGTGGGTAGAGGATTTCATACCCCTACTTTTGAAGAGCCCTGCTACAAAGACTTTGTAGAGAGAGGATTAGGAAAACACAGAAGCTCCCTTTCCCTATGGAGAAGCCCATGAAATGGGTCTATGTATTTAAAAAATGACCCGTCAAAACTAAGCTAGTAGCAGTACAACTGTACGTCCAGACATATGTCTTAGGTCAAAATAAATTGTCCATGGGACCAGAGGCAGCGTAAGGTTTCTAGTTTAGATGCAGCCAGATTACTTTTAGATCTGTGAAGCCAGATGATGCAAATTTCTTAGCTGTGTAGATGCCTATGAAAGCCACGTGTGTTGCTTTCAATGCATTGTGTACTGAATGCATTGCTCAGAAATCTCCAAAGTCTGGTGAACAACAACTTTTAGAAATGAATACTATTGCAGTTTTTAAGGCAAGCAAAGAAAAAATTGTGTTCAGGATATAGCTGTATTTACTACCACGTCAATGTAACTAATATTTCAGAATGTTTCTCAGTAGAACACACATCAGTAGAAAGTAGAAAGCCTTTCATCCTAGCAACTAATATTTGGCTAATCTGTTTTTTATTCCCACACTGATTGTCTCCTCAGCTACATGGATGAAATCACATTCTGTTCCCCATCTCTCTTCCCTGTTAATCCCCTTTTGTTTTCTAAGCAGCTCTAATAAAGGAAATACAGTTGTATTTCCAGTATCACTTCAATCAATCAATGTTGAAAACTGCTGTTAGGGGATTCCCCATTAAAAAATAACAACAACAACAACAACAACATATTCAGGAAGATCACATTCCAAGTGCTTTGTTTTAACATCTCTTACACAAAAACCCTTTTTAATTTTGCTACCTGAACATAAAGCTAGGTGAGGCATCCTTTGCAGTTCACTTAGTAATCAAAGCCAGTGTCATGGGGAAAGTACAGAAATTAAACAATATATATGGCATAGAAAAAAAAACAAAACAAGTACATTAGACAGCGTCAGAAATAAAGCTACTGGAACTCTCCTCAGGAGGGCTGTTCATCCGTTCTAACAAGAGCTCTTCAAAAGCCACCAAAGATGTAGTCAGAATTGTACCCGTTGTGAGTGATGCAACCAGACAAACAGACTTGCTGGAGAGCAGACCTACTATTAAACATGCCAAGTGATCAGTGCAATGAAAGCTGGGTTCCTGTTAAGAGATTTCTTCTGATTTTCAAATCCTTTTCCAGTTCAAACACCCTTCTTTCTTCACCCCCTTTCATTTTATTCCTCTTCCTCCTGCAAGAGAGGACTAGAGGATGGATGGGGTAGGTGGCCAGGAAGGGCCAGGCAGTTATCAGTGTACTGAGATTCAGCACCTCAAGGCTGCTTCTAAACCATATTCCACCATATTCTAGAGAAGTGTGTGCTTTCCTGTGCTATACACAAAGATTCATTTTGGTGATTCTGTTTCCATTTCTGCCTTATTCCCAAACTTGTGGAGTTCTTTATGCAAAATCATGTATGTTCATTTAATCTCTCTTTAAGGCCTGCTTTGTTCTTTCCCTGATTCTTCCTTACTTTCCCAGACCCACTGATTTAGAAAATGGCAACAAGATCCTGAGCTTCAGCCATGCAGCAATGTGCCTCCCTGCTCATGAGTTAGGAGCCTGTGACTTGGCTGGAGTTGCCCACAAGTTGATTATGTCAGGTCTCATTCCTTGTGGGGTATGTCTGTCTCCAGTGTATATTGGCATGTTTCTGAATTTATTAAAAAACTCAAGGCAAAGAAATCTGAACCTGACTCTGGAATAGAAGGATTAAATCCATTCTTCAGTGAAACAAGAATGTATAATCAGAATCTTTATCTACTTTGTTATAATAGTCTTAAAGGAAAGGAAATGAAGCATAGAATGATTAAAAAAAGAGAAAGAATTGGCCTTCCCAGTCGCATTTTGAAGGCATTTTTGCAACCAGCATTGATGGCATTGATAGGTCTCATGATCAGCTGCAAAACTAACAATGAAGTTTTCTGCACTGGGGAAAAATGGTGATTAAGGCATTGTACAAAGAGCAAGTCCTTTTATGTAATGGAAATATCTGAGTAAAAGGCTGGAAATGGAACAGAGTTAGATTTGCAAGAATGGCTTTTTTATGCTCAGGCTATTTGAATGAACACTGTCCAGATTGGCAGTTATGTGCCCCAGTTTATATAAAGATAGATTGGTTGCCAGTGGGTTCTCTTAGCACTATGGTCACTCTGAGTTTAACTTAGTGGTCCATATCTTCTGGGACATTTTATTTCTAATGATATAAAGGTCTAGGAAGCAGTATCATTTAAGCCAGCTGTGAATTTCCTGTGTTCCCAGCAGGACTCACTAGGAAATAAGTTGTGGTTTGGGAGTATCAACAATAAATCTGCTCAGAAATGTCCTGTCAGAATGGCTTTCCAGAAAAGATGTTGCTTCATCAGTATTTTTCTTGGAATAAATCCAGTTTCAGTGAAATTTGGATAGTGAAACACATACAAACAGACTCACTCTTTCTTCCATATACATTTTCCTGGGATAGCTAATATTCCGTCACTTCCCTGGGAGGTAAAATTCAGGTTAGTGTCTATGCTGTGCTTAATTTAAAAGCTGGTCTCAGGGTAATGTTCTGGTCTCGAGACTATTTGCTCCCTTGGACTTGTTTGAGGATTTTGATTTAGTTCCATTGCAGAATGTGGAAGATTTTGAAAGCTTGGTGTGTTTTGCAGGAGTAGAGCTCTGATGCTCTCCAGCTCTGTATTTGCCAACTGGCGTACAGCAGAGTGGTCCCAAAGCTGTAAGTGCGGAGTGCCAGTTGTGCAGCAAGCAGCGATTTCGGAAGTCCTCCCTCTCTGCCGCGCCATTTGGAACCTCGACACAGCAGAGCATCTGAGCCAGCACTGCTGCTGATGCTCTTGAATGGCCAGGCAGTTTGTTAGCTGTGCTTTGAGATGATGGGAGACTGGAAGGAGTTGTAAGCACTAGTGAGGAAATGAAAATGATTAAAGAAAAGTGATGGTGTCAATCTGCGTGACAGGGCAGTCTGGTTTTGAGCAAGGTCTCTAGAAGGCGTGTACCTCAGAGTCTAGGAAGGTGGCATTTCAGTTCGCTGTATGGAATTTTTGATATAACCAAAATCAACAAGTGTTTTTCATTTTAATAGTATATTTTCAAAAGATCATCAAGTGATTCCCAAGGTTGGAGTGAGAAGCTGATATTTGTTGCAGAATAATAACTTTTGACATTAAAACCTATGCAACATTGCTAAGCAGCAGAGAAATCTATATGTTCACTTCTTGATACCTGGGAGATTTATGAGCGTTATGACACAGAGTCAATGAAAAATATTTTATATTTTGAAAAAATAGTTTGTTTATGAGAACAGGATAGAAAAGTTGAGTGGAATGGGCTTGATCTTCCATTGGCAATATACAGAAGTGGAACCATTATAATTGATGAATCACATTGATTTGCCACTAAAATAGAATCTGGTCTGCCTGTATCATTTTGTCAAACACCAATCAAGTTGGTTTCTGATGGTCATCTAAAAATATAATGGCCAATGTTAAAATATACTAAGCAACATTTACTGCATTTTCTTACCAAAATCCCTGTCATTAACCTGAATACATTTTGACCTTTGCCAAGTAGGATTTAACTGGCTTGTAGACCATGTAGTGATCATATATATCAAGTTACACCTGCAACACGGAATCAAGCATAAATTAGATGGCTGAACAAGCCAACTGGGAGCAGATGGAAACACCATCCAATAATTTTTAAATTGGATCTTACACGTCAAAGTGGCAGAGGTGCAGATTATCGTGCACACAGCACCGCTAGTGCCGGACCTGTATTGTTCGTGTGAGGAACAGATGGTTGGTCATGCCAAAATGTATTTCCTTAAGACCTTTCATTTAGTTCCATCACTTCTGCTTTGCCCATCTTTGCTCTTAAATCTCAACCAAAAAATGTATGAAGAAGTCAATAGTTTAAAAACAGGATATCACATGATTCTAATGGCATGCTTTTTACCTACAGGGAAGGTAAAAACAAACCAATCAACCAACCAACCAACCGAAAAAAACTCTTTCTGTAATGTAAAACTTAGTAGGTTCAATTAGCCTGACCCAAAAACTTTTTAAAAGCAAGGTTGTTGTAATAGTCATTAGGTATTTTCTATTGTGGATTACAGTTTTAAAACAAACTGCCAGTGTTTAAAGAAAGGATTTGCCTTCTTCCTTCATTCTACATCTCTGTAATTAGGACTGGATTTGAAAGCTAAATTTTTGGCTTTGGCACTTTTGTCAAATCATAGGAAGAGTAAGTTAAAGTAGTATTAGCTTGCCAGTAATCCTAAGATCAAAACCAGTACACAGCCAATGAGCTGCTGTTAGACTACCTGAACTACCCGAATTTCAGGTGGAGTTCTTAGATGCCATAGAATCATCCTATGAGACTGCTGAGCTTCATTCTGCAATGGGAATAATGGCAGGAACCTTCCTTTGTCCCTGACCATGGAGGTCAAATCAATATTGCTGTGACAAACTCTATGTCAGGAGGCCAAGTGGTCTGTACGAAAAAGTACCTATCTGGAACAAATGTGGACTTTTGAATAAAAAATAGAAATTTATATCCAAAAAACTGTCCTCTATTTTAGAAGACACAGTTGGGAAGAAGCCTCTACCTTATTACTGATATTGAATATCCTATAAAAGAAAATGCTGGTCCATTAGAAGAGAAATAGCAGAAAATACATTAAACTACTGAATTACTTAGAGATAAAATGAGCAAATGAGGTATCAATATATTATCCAAAGAGTTTAATAAAAACATCATAACAATTTGTGTAACTTGGCAAGAAAATTTTCCACAAATGGAAGGAAAAAATATCCTTTAATCATTACTTTCTAAAAAAAAGATTTTTTTTTCCTGGCAAGTTATGCCCAGGAATTCTGCAACATACCTTAAGAGACAAGCACAATGAAGAAATTGTATGACATATATTTAGAATAACTGTATCTAAGTAGACAGAGGTACCTGTCTGCTACCTAATTTCCTAGAGATTCTTGTTTATTTTTGATAAAACCCTAGCTGTTGTTTGTGCATTGCTATAGCATGAGAAGGTCTGAATGTCATTTATGGGAGATATATAAATACAAAATATCTATATATGTATAAAAACAGAACAAGATGTTATGTGAAAAGCTGTGTACAATAGGATATTAAGACAGTGAGGCTTTTGCGATAAGAAAAATGGTTTATAGTTAAGTTTTGCTGGCAAATGTGGTGAATTTCTACACGTTAAGAGTGGGGAAGCATTGGAACAGGCTGCCCAGGGAAGTGCGGGAGTCACCGTCCCTGGCAGTATTCAGTAAATGTGTAGAAGAGGCACTTGGGGACATAGTTTAGCAGGCATGGTGATGATAGGTTTACGATTGGACTTGATGATCTTGAAGGTCATTTTCAACCATAATGATTCTATGATTCTATAAATACTTGCATCCCAAAAAAGCAAGGTCCTTCTGTTAAGAGTCATTTCTCCACTGCAAATGGAAGGTGATTTCTTACTGCCCAAGGAATTAAAACAGGGTCAAAACCATGATCCATATAGAGAAAACTAAAAAAGCGATTTTATTGATTAAGACTATATTTCTTTTTCTCTTCACCTACTTGATATAATTGCTGGAATAGATTTTATTTTGAGAGCTCAATAAATTAAATTTAATCCCCCCGTACATTAATAGCACAAAAACTATAACAAAAACAATGAAAAATTAGGAATCTCACCTTTCTGATGTCTCTCATCATATTGAGTAAACACAGGAATGAAGTGGGAGGTAAAGTTAAGATGTGTTAAATTGGAAATGGTTCAAAGAATATTGTATGCATATTCTGAAGAACACATGCTGTTTATAGTTTGTGGTATATATTTTAAGACATGCTGTTGAACACAGTGAAGAACATTCAACACTCCCTTGCTGGATGGTAGACTGTGTGGACTTTTCAGTGTGAATTTTGTTATATCAAAATAAAATGGTCTTCCCATTGGTATCTCAGTTAGAGCTGACTAAAGGCAAATAAGAAACAAGTCACACAATCATGGTGTTAAAGTGCTGCTTTATGGTCACTAACTGTGCTTTCTAACTTCCCATTAGGAAAAAACAGTATGGATATGCTCACTATTTTTCCCATTTTGAAGTCAAGCTTGTTTATGAAGTAAGTTCCACCAAAGATGTTACCATAGGACCTCAGTTATATTTCTTCGTTAATTACTTCTTCAAAATAGACAAATGCAGATTAAGAGCTCTGTACTTTATCTGGAGCTCTATTAGAATAAATTTATTTTTTTCAGTGACGGAGTAGTGAATATCTTTTAAAAGCTAATGTGATAAGAACATTTCAGGCCCTTCCCGTAAATGTCCATCTTAATTCTGAGCAGTGAATTAAATAGTTAGTACTTTCTAGAGTTATCACAACACTCTCCTGAAGACACAAAGTCTGAGCATAGAACGTGCATTTTGTGTGTCTTAATACCACTTGTTTTTCTTTTCTGTTTTGAAAATACAAAATTAAATCTTTGCCAAGCAGAACTAGTTAAACTGAAATCTCACGGAGCTGTCTGTGAGTTGATATTTTCTCTGAAAAATACTGTCCTTGAATCCTTACACATTCTTTAGCTTTTGTCGTACTGAAGTGAAGCAAGTGATGGAAAAGTGATGGAACGGCTCATGCTGGCCGTTGTCTCCAAGCACATGGAGGACAAGAAGGTGCTCAAGAGTAGTCAGCACGGATTCACCAAGGGGAAATCTTGCCTGACTAACCTGATAGCCTTCTATGATGAAATGACCGGCTGGATAGATGAGGGGAGAGCGGTGGATGTCGTCTATCTCGACTTCACCAAGGCTTTTGACACCGTCCCTCACAACATCCTCCTGGGCAAGCTCCGGAAGTGTGAGATAGATGAGTGAACAGTGAGATGGATTAGGAACTGGCTGGATGGCAGGGCCCAGAGAGTGGTGATCAGCGGTGCAGAGTCTAGTTGGAGGCCTGTAGCTAGCGGGGTCCCCCAGGGGTCAGTCCTTGGTCCAGTCCTGTTCAATTTATTCATCAATGACCTGGATAAAGGCACGGAGTGCTCCCTCAGCAAGTTTGCTGATGACACGAAACTGGGAGGAATAGCCAATACCCCAGAGGGCTGCACTGCCATCCAGAGGGACCTGGACAGACTGGACAACTGGGCGGTGAAAAACCTCATGCTATTCAACAAGGCCAAGTGCAAGGTCCTGCACCTGGGGAGGAATAACCTCAGACACCAGTACAGGCTGGGGACTGACCTTCTGGAGAGCAGCTCTGCAGAAGGATGTGGGTGTCATGGTGGACGACAAGTTGACCATGAGGCAGCAGTGTGCCCTCGTGGCCAAGAAGGCCAGTGGGATCCTGGGGCTGCATTAAGAAGAGCCTCTCCTGCAGGTCGAGGGAGGTGATCCTGCCCCTCTACTCAGCCCTGGTGAGGCCGCATCTGGAGTATTGTGTCCAGTTCTGGGTTCCACAGTACAAGAGGGATGTGGAGCTGCTGGAGAGAGTCCAGCACAGGGCCACAAGGATGATCAGGGGCCTGGAACATCTGCCCTATGAGGAGAGGCTGAGGGAGCTGGGCCTGTTCAGCCTGGAGAAGAGAAGGCTGAGAGGGGATCTAATCAGTGTCTATAAGTACCTCAAGGGAGGGAGTGCAGAGGACGGTGATGGTCTCTTTTCAGTGGTGGCCACTGATAGGACTAGAGGAAATGGCCGGAAACTGAAACACCAAAAATTCCATAGGAACTTAAGGAAAAATTTCTTAACAGTGAGGGTGACAGAGCACTGGAACAGGCTGCCCAGAGAGGTTGTGGAGTCTCCTTCTCTGGAGATCTTCAAAACCCGCTTGGATGCAGTCCTGTTCCACGTGCTCTAGGTGTCCCTGCGTATGCAGGGGGGTTGGACTAGATGATCTCTAGAGGTCCCTTCCAACCCTAAGCATTCTATGATTCTGTGATTCTATGAAGTAGGAACCATGTATTCTGACCAGAGTAAATCAGCAGAGTAGGAGCAGTAGTTCCACACAGATACCTGAGATCTTTTCGGTTTCTTGAGACTTATGATGTCATTGGGGTAGCATTACATTGAGAGTAGGCCAAGGCAGATTTAGAAAAGGAAGCCACTCCATGTAACAAAAGCAGCACTTCTGCTGTGCCCTGTTTGTCACAGCTGTCAGCATTTGTCCTCTTTCTTTGTATATATAGGTGCAGTATCATCATTTAGACTGATGCACAGCAATCTATCTCTAATGTTCCCTCCACTTCTATTTTCACCTGTTTGTGGATGATATGTGATTTTGAGATTTTGACTCTTATAAAATTTTGCTCATAATACACATTAGCAATCCATTAGCCTTATTCATTTGTTTAGCCCAAAATGGGTTTCCATTAGCACCCTTGTGGAAACTAAAATGGAAAAATGATTTGCTCATGAAAGGCAGAAAAGGAAAAATTCAGAGGGATGAGTGCTTTCCTGATCTGTATCTTTCTGATCATCCAGCTGGAAAATAGCACTAAAATAAGCACGGTCATTGAAAAGATCGGGACTGCAAACTGCTCATGTAGTTTTCCTGCAGGACTCTCTAGAGATATCTTTCTTTAATTCAATCATGATTTCCTATAGAATCGTGGATATTCATGAAGTGAAGGATGTTATCTGATAAAAAGTCAGCCCCTCTAGTTTAACTCTCTGGCAGCATATGGTTATTCTTTTACAGTCAATCTCCAAGTGAGCTACAAAGATTTTAGATGAATCAAGAATTTAATTTGAGACATAGGTTCTCCAGACATGTTTTTTGTTGTTGTTCTCACAGATTGCTTTAGTTTTTGTCATCTTAAGTAATGCATTGCATTATCAAGTGGCTCACAATGGAAGGAAAAGCCTCAGGTATACCGTAGTCTAATAGAATACCAAAGCCTAATCTTCTGAGATCTGTTCTGACCTGATATCTAGCCTTTTCCTTTTCTTCATCTCATATTCCTATTCCTTATTAAACATTCTCAGTCCACTCTCTCCTGTTTTTTCTTTAGGGAGTGTACTGCTGTGTTAACTTGCAACAAGAGTGTGCTTTTGAAGTAAATCTCTCCATTCCCACTCTCGGGGCTATGGTTCACAATGAAAAGTGTGAATTTTTGAGCATATAGCTTGGATTCCATTTGGATCAAATTAAACCAGGTTTGACAGGAACAAGCCTTACATGCTCTTGTTGCAAAAACACACTCAGGACTTGGGAAAATATTAGAGCTAGTCCAAAGCAGAACCCTCGCAACTGCCAGGACTGTAGACATAAGGTCCTCAGTAGTAACTGTTTTGCTCTCTATACTTGTTCCGTCCGTCTTCACTAGTTGTTAATGTAGATGTAAGCATTTAGTCCTGATTAAAACTCACACCACACCTAGTGAAGCCTTATATAAGAGGAATTTATTCTTAGAGACTACGTGTCACGTGGTTGTGTCTGAATTTCTGGTTATTGTAAACTGAAAAGTTACAGGTTCTTCTAGACTTCTTCCTAAGTGTTTTCAGATTCTTTTATCTGTATTCTTACTACTATTATCATTTTGTGCACATTATAACTCCATTGTATTCTAGATGCATTATTGTGTGTAGAGAAAAATATTGCAGGGATGTAGCATGTTATTGACCAGGACCCACAGATACTATTGATTTACCTTCTGTTCATCCTTTGACACATTATGAACTTTTTTCTTGTTTAGTTTTCATTAATATTAGATCTCTAGGGTGTGTTTGGACTGAAGGTCATGAAAATTGCACTCTAGGTCAGGCTGTACCATGAGCTTAGAGGATAGTCTTGGCAATATCAATTACTGGTCTGTATGTCTGTTTTTGAATCTCTGACAGGAGAAAAATAATTTTTGTCTTGGTGTTCTAAGTTTTGAGATCTATAAATTGAAGTTTAGCTGAAAGCTTCAAACTCTAATTATTGGATCTGTTCTCTTATAATCCGAATTAAAGACCTTTTATAGCATTATGAGTAAAGAAACAGTATGAAAACTAAATCAGAGTGTAGGCAACTCGCTATCTTGTTCTGTTGGCTCTCTGTTTTTCCTCGTCTCTGATGCCTATATTATAAGTCATAGATATTATTTAGTCAAAGAGACGTTACAATTAGAGTACTTCAAAGAATAATATCAGACATTACTATTATTTAATCAAAATGACTGGAGGAGGTTTGATACTTTGACCAAAGGAAATAAAAAGAAAAAAAAAAGAAAAAGAAAAAATCTTCCTTTAAGTCTAGTCAGTAGGCATTGCATGTTTCTACTAGATCCAGGGGACAGAAGTATATATGTTTCTCAATGGTTGAAACATTGTAAGTATTTTCCATTTTTTTTAATGGATACTATACAAAATTAATGGCATAAATTACCAAACATTATTACCTTTATCTTTGTGGTGAAGACGGAGGGGATTGAAAATAGGTATCCTAAGTAATGCTAAAAAAAAGGTAGCATTTCTAGCATTTGCAGAAACAAAAATGCAGGAGAAATTACTGGTCTGAAATAACATTTCAACAATAAAACATAAAAGCAATACATAGTGGGAGATCATTAAAGAGTATCTTGTCACTTGAGTCAAACCATGTAATGCAGATTATACTGATTTGCTGCAAGTTTCAGATTGAAAGTGGAGTTTTCCCCAAGTGGGTACAGGTACTAAATCTCTTTGAATTATGGTGGCAAGCAGTAGGGTAGTTGGTAAAATGTCTCTCTTACCAAAACCTTGAGATCAGAAGGTTTTAAGCAGGAGATTTTCAGACTTCTTTCTGAAAGCTCAATAAATTATTAACCAACTATATTCATACTATTTGAAGTACTGTCAATGGGTAGTTTTATAAAAAGAAAAGAACAGTTTTGTGCTCTGCCTTTATTTTTGTTGTAAAGCACAACATTATTCATGTTGTTCTTTTTGAAGATTAAGGTCTCACGCAGAAGCAAGATACCCTTTTCCAAGATTAAAATTCAAATCTTCCATGCTATAGTTCTCTGCAATTACCCAGGCAATAAGAACATTCCCCGTTGTTGCTTTTTTAAAATGTCCAAAGTCTATCAGTTTTACCTTCTGAAGATACGCTCTCCACATCCTCAAAGAATGTAAGTGTAGCAATAACAAAAGTCACAACAGAAAGGTATCGGGAGGCTGTGGATAAGTCTCATAGAAGTATGATCTGCTCTGACATTTAAAAGTATCAAATGTGACAATGACATTCTCAGAGTTAAATTGATCACTAAATAGATAATGCAAAATAGAGGTTTCCTACCACTTAGATACACTGATCAGGGCTCATGTCCTGACAGTTGAAAACCACTGTAGGACAGTGTGTCCCAGTTTCCATGATAATTCACAAACAGTTTTGTGGGACCGTGCACAGTAGCTAACAAGGGGCTTTTGTAAGGTGAGGGGCAAATGACCAAGTAAATCTACTGCTACTGGAGATCAGTAGCTGCAAACCTGACTCAGCTGCACTACGGTTTCTTTATTTTGCCCTGACCCTATAAAGAAACCCTACAGGAACAGAATGAGCCTCTACAAGTGCTCTCTGCCCACAGCCAGCGCAGAGTTAGCACTACTGTGTTGGTATATGCATAGCCCCTGAAGTATGAGGTCAATCAAAGACTGGAGGGAAGGGTCAGGCAATTGAGGAGAGAACAAATCTAAGTCTGTACTTTTGCAGCTCGATAGAGGGAGAGTTAGAAGCATAGCTTCAGGTTAGAGCATTGTGAACCCTCTCTGACTTTTGGTGCTGAGAACACGTGGCTTCAGCCTGCATCAGAGTGCTGGAGTGCAAAGTATGGGCAGCTCAGTGCCCATCTCTCCTCCTTGACTCTTGCCTATGTTGCAAAAATTGAATATCTGAGAGCTGGGACCAAAGAGTAGGATGAGATCAGAATTGCTCAGAAGCTGGTGGCGATACCTTTGAGGATCACAACACCACTGCTAAAAACACTGTAGATTTTCATCACTTTTCAAAGAAACTGCATTCAATTTCTGCTTTGCCTTGATGTATCGTATCAGATCTGTCAGATTCTGTTTCACATTAGATCTGACTTTGAAAATATTATCGTTTTTTCCCCTGAAAGACTTTCCAACTAAATTGAAGGAGTCTGTTGTGATTTTATTTTTTCACTTGATGTAGTACTCTGGAGTAGGTTCTCTCTGTATTCGTGTGTTCTTGCTGTTATTGAGTTTAGTCTCTGTGAAAGAATAGCCTTATAGGGTGTTCATTCCCACTGCAGAACAGATATGACACGAGCATCTGCATTCTTTCCCTCTATCAGCATGTTCACAATACATCTGAAGCAACTCTCTTTAATCATGAGAACAGTTCATGCTCAGAGATCTGTTTCATCCTGGGCATTTTTGCTGTGCCTGGTATTGATGGTACAAAGCTGTAGTGGTAGGATATATATATTTTTTTTTTCTCGTGGCATTTTCTTAATTGGGATTTGCACTGAGTCTGCTATCCTGTGTCAAGTAAAGTAATGAATATGGAACATGGTGCAAGCAATTCAAATAATCCTACAACTTTAAGTGGCCAATTTCTGCCAGTTCCTATCAAAATTGTGCCCTTTACAATTTTAGAAGGCCTTCTTATAAAACTACTACTAGCTGAGCTGTAGACCCCATATTGTGCTAAAACCTCAGCTGCATGTGTTTTACTTTGTACTAATATGGTGATTTTGCATAATTTGTGGAGTTGTAAAGGGAAAGAGGGGAGATATCTGACCAGGTACAAGTTTGAAAGCCTTTAAACATTGGAAATTACTGATATTTCTGTGCAGGTTACTGAACAGTGAATGAAAGGAAGTTCAAAAGGATTACAGGAATAACAAAATCTAAATTGAGGACCTTAAGGAAATAGGTTTGTTATTAACAGATGTAGATTTTTATGTCTATAATGACATCTATTTATAAATATAATATAATAAATATAATGACACCTTTATAAGGCTTTTCATCTGAAAATGAATATGCAGTTTCCTGGAAATATGAAAAAGAGAGAATTAACACGATTAGAAAGTATGCATTTGTGATTTTGACTTGTCTTCTCATATACAATATACTGCATCTGGTTTTTGCACATTGCTTTTATTTTCTCCAGTGTTGTTCGAAATTTGCTGGAGAAGTATGTCTGTTTTTCAGGACATTTTGCCAATCTACTCTCTAATCTAACCAAATGTTAGATTTTTCAACACACTATGGGACCATGCAAAAAGTAGTCAATGCCCTTTCCAGTGTTTGGATCTTAGATTTCAGTTACATTACTGTTATTTTTTACCACCTTTTAGAAGACATAGTAATACATATGTATCATGCAGTAGCATTTCTGAATTAGAGTTAAAATAATGGAAAATTCACAGAAAAAGAGCTAATTGGGAAGAGAAACCATGAATTCATCAGTCTGAATTACAAGTTACAATTGTTCAATGTGGAGTGCATACATAGCACATTTAGATGTGTAAGTAGAACAAATTTCATTAGAGATTTTTACTCAGAATCTCTTTGATGTTTAAAAAGGTCCACCTTATCTGCACAATTGTAAGATATAAAATCATTTCTGTAAGATGCAAAGATATAAAGATATATAATATTGCTTAATGCAGATAGATGTTGTATGTATAAATGATAGTACACATATATGATAGCAGTGTAAAGATATAAGTATATATGATTATGTGTGTGTTTAATGAGTATAGGTATATAAATATATAATGATATAAAGATGTAGAGTTACTTCTGCAGTTCTTGCTTCCTTTATATGAGAGAAACAGGGACAAACTGGGGCAAGTCCAGTGAAGGGCTGCTAAGGTGATTAAGGGTGTGCAACATCTCTCATATAAGAAAAGACTAAGAGAACTGGGGACAAGAAGACTTAGGGGGCTCTTATCAATATTTTAAATACCTGATGAGAAAGTGTCAAGAAAATGGAGCGAGACTCTTCCCAGTTGCACCCAGAGACAGGAAGAGAGGCAACAGGTACAAACTGAAACACAGGGATTTGCAGACAAATGTAAGAAAATATTTTTCTATGTGAGGGTAGCTGGAAACTGGAAGAGGTTGCCCAGAGTGGTTATTGAATCACCATCCTTGGAGACAGACCTGAGACAGTCCTGGGCAGCCTGCTTTAGCTGGCCCTGCTTGAGCAAAGGTTTAGACCAGATGATCTCCAGAGGACTCTTCCACACCAGCTATTCTGTTGCTCTGTGCCTTATGTATTTTTTGTTTCAAATTTTTACCCCAGTAGCATAGAATCACTTTGAGAAAAAGGCTAACATTCATTCAGGTTTTATTAGAACATATTCCTACTAGATGTGATAATACAACCATATTCCAATCAGCTGGGGTCAGATTTGCCTCCTTTGACATCTAAACTCAGATTCTTCTAAATCAGTGTAGGTATCTAAAAGCTAGCCATTTCAGCTTAAGTGAGTCACTCACCCTTTTTGCCTAATGGAGAGTTAAATCAAGCAAGTATCTGTCCCAGTTGCTTTGGATGAAATGAAGCACACTTGAGAATTGCCTTTTTCTTCCCAATAAAGGAGGCTAGCCTAGAGCACAACTAATCTTAGAAAGCTAACCTTTTGATACCTCTAATTTAAGTAGAATAATCTCAGTCTTGATACTTACTTCCTAGTTCACAATTTGTCGCTGAAGCTTCTATCAGAAGAAGGCTAGAGCATGGAACTAATTTTCAGAAATATTTGTTTAAAATGCTAAAAATCATTCAACAAGGAATTGAATCCTTTCTTAACTGGAGGATTATTCTGCATTTGAAGTCTTGATTAAAAGTGTCTGCTTAGGTTCTGGGCTGTGCGAACAGTCTTTGATGAACAGTGTTCTTAAATCATCAGAGCTGCACTGCATTACTGGAAGAACATGTTAATAAGGTGACAGAACCAAAAGGACAGGAAAGACCAGAAGACCTAATCTGAGCTAGCTGTTGAGTCAGTGGTAGATTCAAAAGAGATGGGGAGAGCCTTTGTAGAGTGGAAACCCATCTAATAGATGGGCCTCCAGTTGGCCTCCAGTTCTAAAAGGAATATTTGTAATTAATAAAGTGGCAGATACGATTTATCACATAAGGAAAGAGGTGCTAAAACTGCCTTTTAAAGATGAAGTCTATATTGGGGGAGGAGTTAAGCAACTTAGCACACACTCCTACATATTGTTTGAAAAGATAGAAGCATGAGAAATATGAAAGCCACAGTACCTTTACTAATAGTTTCTGATGGTTAAAATTGCTACACCCTGAGAACACTGGGCTTGCTTATTTGTCGACTGACTAAATTTACAATATTCTCTTATTCAAAGCTCTTAAGATAATCCAAATACTGATAAATGGATTTTATATCCATTTTCACAGTTGCTTTCTATAAATTAACAAGCACCAAAATATTGTAGTAGCAGGACCAAAGTTTTAAATGACTTTTTTTTTCTTTTTTTTTTAACTGTATCTCTTTCAGAGTTTCTGTACCACACTGATCAGCGATATAGACACTGAAATCTTTATTTCTTTATGTTTGAAAAGTCTTTGTTGTGCTTTTCTGTTCTAGCTATACTGGATAGTTACATCTAGCTCATGGCTACTCTTCCAGCCTTAACCAAAAGAAATGCTCCCACTTTTTCATATTAGTATTTATTTATTCTTCCCCTTTTCCCAAGTAGAATATACAGTTAATTCTCTCAGAACCTAGCTAGAAGAATGCCCTCATCTCTTATGCCAAAAATAATGCCTTTGCTATCAAAAAAAAAAAAGTAGCAAACCATAGTCTATTACAAGATTTTTTTTTTTCTTCTGGTATGCTTGTCAAAAGACTGGCACTTTCTACAGGATGTTTCACTAAGCAGCCAAAACCACCAGAAAATTTAATTGACAGCCAAAGACCCAGTGTTGTCATCTTCATTTGTGTTTAGGAAGCAGTGATGTGAAGAATATCTGTGGGAGTATAGGGAATTCCAGATCTTCCTTTGTTGTTTGTTATCTATTGTACAAATGCTTTGCAGTTCATCTCTCCTGTCTTGCCACTGTTGCTAATGTTGGTGTCAGTAGCAAGGTCAGCCAGAACTGAGTATACAGCAGAAACATTTGGGACCAAAAAAAATATGAATCTCTGCATAGCAAAGCAATCAAGCAGAATCATATTGTCAAGCTCTGCATGACATGGGTTGAGATGAAGCTTCATGCAAGGCTGGATTGTTTGCTGACTAGAAATAGTCTCAATGCCGCTGTACTTCATAGACTCCAGTTACTAAAAGAGTTTGAAAGTAACCTTAACAAAAAAAAAAATAACGTTGAGGCTTTGTGACAAATTTGGAATTGATTAATTGGCTATTCACTTCATACTACATATAGATAAGCTAAGTAGCTATCATTATGACAGAGGACTCAAAAGGTAGAGGAAAGCAATCAACAGGGGAATATTAGAGAAAAAGACCATCTCCCTAAAAATAATTAAAAAACCCAGCATTTCCAGTATTTCCTACTCTTCCTTAGAGCCCTCTGTTGTTTTTTTTTTAACCTGTTCTTCAGTTTTTTTTTTAACCTGTTCTTCAGTTTTCCAGTGATATCTTCGTACTTGTACCTGTGTACTTTCCACCATTATTTGCACATTCATTTGGCTTAGCCCTAGATCTGTGCTTTTAATGCACCCTGTTGCAGTACATATAACAGGTTGCACAGTTGGAGGACATGCCTTGAGGATGGCAATGGGCAGAATTTGAGCTATCACTTTGAACTGCCTCTTTTATGTAATGTGTCTCCTATAAAAGAGTTAAAGAAAATAATAATTGGTTTATTCAGTGAAGATATATCTGGTTCATATGCACTATTCTGTGCCATTCAGAAAGCAGCTGCCAGACTAAATAAAAATACATGATAAAAACCAACTCATCTTTTTAATTGATTTTAATCTAGCTGCATCCAGCTATAAAATGATCCCCATTGATGATATGGCAAATAGTGTGAATGTAATTAGTTAGTAATTCAATGTGCCTTCCAGAAAACAGTCTTCAAACATTCTTGGAAATAACTTTTTCCTGTCTTAACTAACATTTTTTTGTTTCTTTCTTTCTTTTTGAGATGTATCGAAGCACCAGCCTTTAGAGTCTCTTCAAATCTGTATTCTGAAAATTTGTATGCTCTTTTTGAAATTAATACAAAAGGTTTTGTGGCCGAGGCAATGAACACTCTCTTTAAAGGGAAAAAAATAATTGTGGCATGCCCTAGCATATAGAAACACTTCTGAAAACATTATTGAAGAGAACATTCATACACTACGATTTTATCTTCCACCAATGCTGGCAAATGCATAATCCTGGAGAATACACTACTGAACTGCAAAGATTCCTTTCATATTAATTTTAAAGGTACAGTTATCATGATTTAGAAGCAGCCTTTTAGTTGTATTTCTAATTCTGTAGCATTTTGTGTTCAAAAGGAATAATATATTAAAATTACCAAAAAATCAATCCAAAATTGGTAATCAGCCCATGCAACAATTTTTTCATTGTGAACCACACGCCATACCAGAGTGTTTCTGCAATATTCTCCAGCAAAAGCAAAAGTCTTCACTTTTCTTAAATTGTCTGCTTCTGATACTGACACAGCTAGTTATATGAAATTGTTCACACAGTTACATCAAATTGTTATATCAGATTGTTTACACAGGTAATTCTTTATGCATTGATTTACAAGCTGGCTTTAGCCATCTTAAGCCATAGAAGTCCCAGCCATTGGGCAATCATGCAGTATTTGTTTAATCTAGCTGATCCACAGAATATGTATTGCACGTGTTGCTACATTCAGGAGGGCAAACAACCTGACATTTAGCAATGAACTTAAGATCAAACGACCAAAAGCCCAAGCAGCACTTCTAGAGTGCTAGAAGGAAAGCCAAGAGTGGTTGCCTCTGTGTGGCTTTTCTGTATGTCAGTGTTTGATTAGTTCCTTTTTGCAGTAGGAAATAGTGTAATTGATGATAACACCATAAGCTTTTTTTTTTTTTTTTTTTTTTTTTGATCTCTTAAGCTTGTGCATCTGGCATTTAGATTGTGATATTGCTGTCATTGGCCTTGTTGATGTTGAGTTTTGTTTTGTCTTGTTTCCCCCACATAAATCATCTCGGCTAATGAGAATTATATAGAGGCATACAAACAAAAATGTCATTCGTTGGTTCTCAGTGGGAGATAGCCTCTTCCCAAGCTCTTCCTGAGGAGTCAACAGAATTTGTTTCCTTTGGTATTTTTGCTGTACTGTGATTTTCTGAGGTACTTGCTACTAATGAGAGATTGCTGAAAAAAAATGCCAGAAATGAATGAAAATTAGCCACTTGGTTCTTCTCAATATGTGTGATTATGTCCCATTTTACCTGATACCCATCAGTTTTTAATACATCACAACAGGTGTAGACCATTTCCTTGGCAGGTAAGAACCTGACAAAACTGGAGCTGGTAGAAGCACATGATTTTTGATTAGCTTGCTGCTTTTGTACCTGCGAGAGGCACCTGCCTTGTTGTTCAGTGTGTTCAGATGCAGCTTGGCTCCTGCAGAAACCAACTACTTGCAGTTCATTGCTTTGCTCTTTGTTGTGCTTGAAAGTCTACTCAGTTGCCTGTTCAGCCTGAAGAAGAGAAAGCTGAGAAATGATCTGATCAGTGTATATAAATACCTTAATGGAGGGAGTGAGGAGGGTAGGGCCAGTTGCTTTTCAGTGGTGGCCAGCGATAGGACAAGAGGAAACGGCCACAAACTGAAGCACTAAAAGTTCCACAGGGACTTAAGGAAAAATTTGTTGACAGAGTGACAGAGCACTGGAACAGGCTGCCCAGAGAGGTTGTGGAGTCTCCTTCTCTGGAGATCTTCAAAACCCACCTGGATGCACCCTGTGTAACATTCTCTAGGTGGACCCTGCATGTGCAAGGAGGTTGGACTAGGCGATCTCCAAAGCTCCATTCCAACCTTAATAATTCCATGAGTCTGTGATTCCTGAGCTCTTGATCATTTCTTTATTGCCCCCCATAGGGAGGAATGACTCCTGATTATTGCTTAATCTCAGTTGATTTCCACTGTGGCATTTGACCATCCGGCTACAAGGTTCGAAAGTTTTACTCGAAGACTCTTGTGACCCTTTTGTTATCCATGTACTTTTGCAGGGGAGAGAATCTCTTTCAGCACATACTAGGAGTTTTTAAGCCTTGGTGATTTTAAAATCACTTAATTTTCTTGTGATGAGTAAACTAATTACATTTTTGCCTTTGTACTTGTATATAGTTTCCATTAATTCCAGTTCAGGTTGTACTTGCAAGGGAAGGTGAGACTCTCAAGGTTATCTCTGTGGAAAAGAAGTGGATGACCTTTAATAATGTAGCAGCAGTATTGCTCTTTTTTTCTTTTCAGGAAGTTTCTTTGAAAGTAGAGATACAGTCATAATATATTATTATGACTGAGCATAATGAAATATCACGCGAAGAAAAAAATATTTTGTAGTTGTCACCTCATGATCCCTACCTTTAGTTTAAGTAGTCACCATGGAGTAACATGAGATTATTTCTTCCTGAAGGCTGTTCCTATTATATATATGAAAAATACCTGTAATTTATATAAGCTGGCTTCTAATCTTATTAATGATTTTCCCTGTAAGACTTTCGCTAGTTAAATGTATTGATTCATTTGACATCCTCTGGAACTGCGACATAATTAAGAATTTTGAAAGCTTTTGTTTACTGGACTACATTTTATAACTATAAAGAGTATAGTGCTCATAGTAGAGAAAGTTCTGGTGTAGTTTCTAGCAAGGATTAGGCTGCCAGGTGCTTCTGTCCCTGAAAAGGCAGGAAGTGCCCCAGCACAGCAGCTCAACACCAATAGATGACTGAATGACAGCTGCATTTGTCTTTTTTTTTTTTTTTTAAGCTCTTGTAAGTAATGGGAAATTTAGGAAAATAGGAAAATGTAAACATAGAAATGGAAGACATTTTGAGTCTTAAAAGCATAAATTTCTGCTAGGTCAGCAAGGCTACAAAGCTACAACACAAAATTGGCCAGTGACCAAACACAGAGTACATTTAAGGATTCAAAAGGGCCAAATCTTACTGTATTCTTTTTTTTTTCCTTAAAGATGGAAATAAAAGCACTTCACTAATTCATTTGGGATTTTCATGTCTTTTTTTTTTCACCCTCAGCAAGGAGTTTTTTTAAAAAATACTTTTTAAAAAATACTAATTACTTTGTGAAGCAGTGGTCCTACCCTGTCTTGCATGGTGCGTAGAGTGTCCAGTTAATGACATATTTTATATTAGCTGAGTTGACTAATAAATGTAATTTACATAAGAACTGCTCCTATTCAGCTAATGTTGTAAGTTTAAACAGCTGAAAAACTTCAATTTTTGAGGACAAGTGAAAGGCCTGGAATGTTGATTTTATGAGAGTTACTGCTCTAGTTGAAGACAAATGTATTTGATTTCAGTAGATTCTGGCAGTGTGTATTTATTTTAGATTTATTTGACACATTAAAACGCACCCATCCAAGTCTGGAAATGTCTTTGACATTTATTGAAAATACAAGTGTACTCTAAGCAATTGTTGATTCTTTCCATAATTACATAGCCTTAGACTCAGCAAAGCATGTATATAACTTTAAGTACACACTTAAATGCTCTGATGGATAGGACAGCTAGGCTACTACATAGGAAGGAAGAAGAATGAAATGAAAAGGTCATATTCTTTCTGTTTGAGTCAATCTGGCAGGACAAAGAAAACGGAAATTGTACAAATTTTGCTATGTGGATTCAAGACCAGCAGAGCCAACATTTATTTCATTGTCTCTCAGAACAGTCAGAGAAATGTGAGGATGCAGGTGGCAGGCGCTCATCAGCCTGCAAAAGAAGCTTTGACAATTAGAAATAGCTGGTGAAGCCTAGATTGGTCAAAGAAAAGAGAGAGAGACCTATTGTAATCTCTGCTGAGATAGGATTTGATCCTGAATAAAGGAATTTGCAGAGGATATTCTTATTAACTGCCTCAAGTATAGCTCAGACAAATGCAATGTTACAGTAATCAAAATGAGGAAAATGTGAGTCACTTAAGGAATTCTTACATTCATTTGGGGCAGCCTGTGCACTCTAGTTAAATGGATGGATACTTGTGACCAGTTGTTTTGTTTTTGTTTATTTTTTTCCTTATTTTGGTTGTTACATTTTTCAAAAAAAAAGAAAAAAAAAGATACTGAGAGTAGAAGAAAATACAGTTATTTTCAAATGTTAAGTGGATTCCAAGCATCAGACTCCATTTATTCTTTTAATTAGATAAGATATTGTCTATACATCTACTGAAACACAAAATAGGAATATCGGTGTTAAGCAGAATAAGGACTAAGTAGTATAGTAGAAGCTGTAACAAAATCGTAGTTTGACTTAGAAGTTTTATACTAGCATCAATGTTTATTGCCAAATGGGGTAGATGATAGATTAACACAAAACTATTTCTTAGTACTGTTTCTGCTTTCTTTATTTTACCCTTTTCCTTCATCAGCTTGTTTATTCTTCCAGTGCTGTGAAGTACTCTTGTAAAGCTGTTTCACTTTCCTCTTGACATTACCTGCTGCAGCTGGAAAGTTCTTGTGAGAGTGAAATTCGGGCATTTTCATGTAGACTTGTCGTGTAGTGTTCGCATGTGAGAAATGTATGTTAATCTTTTTCCTGCAAACTTTGCTCTTTAGATCCTTAAAATATTCTCTATAAAATAGACAAATGGAGACACTCTGGAGAGGCATGGAGAAGTCGATCTGGAAAAAGGAGGGTGGAATTATGACACACTATTATATAGATCTGACAGTAGCTATCTAGCTTCTACCAGATCTTGCAATATAAATGTTTATATGAAAGTCGCAAATGGAGGAAGAATGTAATGGATGCCTTTCATCCTGCCATGGCCACATGAGCAATACATTAACATGGCAATACTGCAGGAGAGGTAGCTGTGCGACGAGTTTGAGGTGCCTAGTGATAGAAGGAGTTAGAGTAATTACCAGGAGGACTGTAAGTGGAGTTATAATCTGCTGCTGTGCCCAGTTCTTAGGAAGAGGTGAAGAGAGAGAGAGATAATAACAACAAGCAATTAAGGAAACAGATCTGAAGGCCTGTTTCCTTTCATAAAATATGAATAAAGTACCAACTCTTTGTGTTAAAGGGTTTTGGCTGTCATTACCTGCAGATTTATTGAGTGTGGGAGGTCAAAACTCCTGCTCTAGGTAATGGAGAATGATGAATGACTGCCTCCAGGGAAATTCTTCCTCCTTCAGATTACAATGTAAAAGACCAGAATCATGTGTAGAGGATACCATTTGGTGATGTATTTTTGTTAAATAAACAGAATACTTCACCTGTCTTTTAAAATGTAGCATGTAATAAAGTAACTGAAAAAAAAAAGAAATCAAAATAAAATGTTTCTCAGCTTGATTGCTGGTTATCTGGCTCATTCACATTGATAAAAGCTAGGGTAAAAAATAAAAATATAAAAGACTGAAAATTAGAGCCAACCATCTTAGAACAAAGTACAGTATGATGAAAAAGAAATTCTGACTGAAAAAAATTTACAATTGGCTAAAGCATAGCTGCCATCTGTCCTTCAAATAAATGAGAATGCAGCTGCTCACTGATGTTACATTAGCCTAATGTACCAAGGACTACAAGACTAAATGATGGCATCTGAATCATTTGGCATATATGAAATAGACACAGGAATAAATCACCATCCCAGAGCAAATATCTCTTTGAAAACAAATGATCCTGGCTCAGCATTTATTTTTGATCACTTCCTTGTCTCCACCTCTTCTTCGTAGTTGTATCAAATGTATAACAACACGCTATAAAAAGTCATAAGTGTATGTACCACGCACATGCCATGTAGATTAAGCTAAGGAGCATGATTCACTAAACAGCATAGGAAATTAGTCAAAAGCAGTAAAGTAGTGGATGGGCCCATTTTTGGCCGTTTGACAGTTCTGGTTTTGTAAGTACGTCACATCATTGGAATATTAGCATATCACAGTTAACTCAATTATATGCAACAGCAAAATTGTAAGGAAGGGATTTTAACTGTATCTCCTGAATCTGCATAGCATTCTATAAACACATAAGCACATGATTGATTTTCTTTCTTATTTTCTTTTATAAAAGAGCCCAAACGATTTTGCCCAAAGCTCTTTTTATTTGGATGGATAGACTACAGATATCATTTTATAATGTTTACTCTTAATGGTTTAAGTGGAGGGCTTCTTGTTGAGTGTATGTCTGTACAATTGACTGCTTTTTTTTTTTTTTTTTTCTGGTACATTGCTTTTTGAAAAACAAATGGAAATACTTTAAGAAAAATAAGACATCAGAGAGAGAACATGACCTGGGCTTCACTCAAGACCTTGTGGAGAAGATAAAATCTGTGTCTGGAAAAAATCTTTCTTTAAAATTTAAAGCCTTCTTCCCCATCGATGTCACCACTGAAGAGCTTATTTCACAAAGGGCTCTTCTTTTAATTGTAGGGCACTACATCAAATTCCAGAAGATGAATGAACATGGAACAAATCTGTACGGGCTCTGTCAATAGCTGATCTGACATGAGCATTTTAGCTCTTCTACAAAAGGAGCTTTGAGATCCAGACAAGATGTCAAAAGGGTCTTTTCTTTGTGTTTAATTCAAATGTGAAATGTCTTAAGCACTCAAGTGCTTGAGCACTACGTTATTAATTAAAAAAAAATGCTGATGTTTGCTTTTTTTCCAGAATGTGCACACATGCTATTTTACTGAGACCTTTGCAAGCTGCTGTTGGCTACCCATACACTCCTGAGGCTGTTTTATTATTGTTCACCCTTTCTGCAGAAAACAAAATATAGCAACTTATGCCATGACATTTTGTGACATTTCCAGATACGAACATCTGGGAAGTTTAGTGTGACAGTGACAGCAAAGCTGACAATGAATTTCTGGTGCCACATAACAGCCTGGGCATCTGCAGTCACTGCCTTTTCATTTTATTGTCCTCTCCCACCCTCCCAGCCTCCTTTTGCCACCCTAAAGCTTAATGCAGTCCTTCTCTATTTTGGCCTTGAAGGTAGAATAATATCCCACATGTATTTCAAAGCTGTGCATAGAGCATTGTATATCAAGTGTACCACAAAACAAGCGGTTTAGAGAAAAAGGGAAGTGCATTGCAGCTAGCGAGAGGAAGCGCAGCTGCAGAACTTGGGTCTAATTGCAGACATTGGGTGGATTTGATCATCAGATGTCTGCTCTGCATAAAATGAGAGTGAAACAGCTAAACATTAATTGCTTCTATTATTGCATTTATATATTGAGATGAAAAGAAAAAAAAAACACATATCTTGGATATTAAGCTGGAGAAGTGAGGAGGAAGAAAAAAAAAACAATAAATCCTACCTAACAGTTGGCTGTGTTTAAAATGTGAAATGTTTGGTGAGGAAAAATGTTCTGGTTGAATATGAAATTCCTTTAAAAATGACTCAAAGTGCAGCAGTAATGTGATTAGCTAATAAAATAATGTAAAAGAAATCAAAATGTACTGAGACTTTTTAGAAATAATATCAGCAAAATTTCAAAGTAAAATGCCATTGATAAACATTGGTTTGAGAAGCTGCAGGAAGTTACAGATAACAAAAGACAGTGCTCTCTCTGTGTCAGCTATGTATGTTCATGTTGGATACAAGCCCTGCATCTGACGATCTGGCTAAAGAAGGAATTTTGATGTTGTGAAATTATGATTAGCTGTGGCCTAATGGTGTGAAGCACAAACACTTAATCAACACATTATGTCAACACCAATTTCAACATAACCCCCCTATTTTTTATTTCTTGGCCACTTAAACTTCTTCAGGAATTGTATTTTTTAAGGAACAGTTTTGCTCTTGCTACAAGAGCCGGTACTTAATGGAATGTAGTGAAAAACATCACATAATGTTGTTTAATATTACTGCACTTGCATCCACAAAACTGTATCAAAAATTTGTACCAGGGAGACTTAAATTGCTTGGTGTTTTTTAAAAAATGTAAAAGACTAAGGCCTCAAACAAATAGCTCACTATCTTAAAAATATTCCAGTGGGAAATTCAGAACCCATCTTTTGTTATATGCTTTAAGAACTTCTGTTTCAGCACAAGGAAATGGCAAAAATAGTTAAAACGTAATTATTTTTGTGTGCATTTACTGCAGTCAAGCACTATTCTGACTGTATTTAGACACAACACTTTGATTTTACACACATTTTTTTCTGTAATGAATGGCCTGGAAATCTTCGTAAAGTTAACCTAAAAAGAAAATTGAAAGAGAAAAAGGTAAGATACAATAGGAAAGAAGTAATGTTTATTAGATGAGCATTTTTTCGAATATGCATTTGTTCAGAATTGCTATTATGGAAGCACAGAAACAGCCAGGTCAGATCCACTCCTCTGTTGTGTCCTTAGAAGGAGCAATATTCTTAGAAGCAGTGTTATAGTCAGTTTTTAACATGGAAAAATCCTTTCCTAGCCTTTATTAATTAAACATGCCCTGAAATGCAAAAATTGAAAAAATATGGCATTTTCACAGATTTTCTGTGTGAAAATTGAGCTAATAAATACTAAATATTAGACTATTCCCTCAAGGCCAATGCTAAAGCAGTGCGGTAGTAGAGGGCAAAAGCACAGGTCAGTTGAAAGAAAGAGGTGACAGACTGGGCCCGCAAAGGCCCAGTCCTTGTTGAACGCTGTTGCACCTCGAGGAAAAGCAGTGTGAGAGGGTGTTTCCATGTCGCGTTCTGGTGAGCATCTCCTCACCCAAGAGATGACAATGACTTCAGATAGCAGATAGATTTTCTGCCTCCCACTCATTTGTATATAATGATTCAGACAAGAAAGTTTTTGGTTGGCAGGTGGCTGTTCTGACTTGAAACCAATCTGAGTGAACTGCGGTATTTTCCTAAACTAGCTTAATATATTAAAACAAAAGAAATGATAGTATCTTTAAATGGAAAGTGACCTGCTGAATTAGATTCCTTGGAGTGTTTCCCTTCTGTCTCTTCCCCTTTTCCATCCTCCCCTCCTCCAGCCTCCTCCTTGTTTGAAACTCTCTCATATCTTCTGCTTCCACGACCTTTGTCTTTTACTTGGCCCCTTTTTATTCTGCTGAAGAGCTAAGCAGATCAGTAGAGCAAGGCCAAAACAGAGTGTCGGTAGCCCGCCGAGAGGTTTCCTTAGTAGAAAGCAGGCAGCAGACTTGTATTTGCAGCATGGGGATGCAGCAAATATGACCAGCTGTTCCACGGAGAGTTTTGGCACAGCGTAGGTCTTCTGTGCACTAGTGCTCTGGCCTAGCCCCAAATTTTTCCTCTCCTGCACTTCCTCTCCTATGTAGCCTACTGGAGAGCTCTGCTGGACAGAGGATAGAGCCCCCAGCCCCTCTGCATCTTCCCTACAGTCTGAACCACCTGTGGAGAAGAAATACACTTTCTATTACTTTCTATTGCTTTTGGCCCCAGCAAGCACTAGGTTCTTTGTATTCCCTTCTTTGATTGATGGCTGGTTCACAGTGTTGCATCATCTAAAACATGTTCCCTGATTTTTCAGCCCAGCAAAGTGTCCCTGTGTTCACCCTGGCCTTTGATTCCTAATTTTCTGTTAAGAATAGCAAATTCAACCCTGTTCACTGCAGCTCTGTTTTGCCCATGGTTAGGCATTTTTTTTTTCCTGAAATTTGTCCTTTGTGATCTGGCAACCACTTTGCAACATACCTGGAGGTCTTCCTGCAGCCATGGCATATCTGTTCCCATCCCTTTTCATGATCATAATCTATTCAGGTAAATATTTATTTAAACTCTGAATTAATTTCTGAAATAGTTCTCTGTGTGTGTGTGTGATGCTATACAACCCAGCTGAATTCCTTACGTTGCTGTAGTGTAACAGAGGACTGCTTTATATGTACATTGGTGGAAGTTCAAAAAATCCAAACCAGTGCCTCTTACATCTGTTACGATGCCAGGATACTAATATAGCAAAGTGTGGGTGTTGTGGAATCCCCTGGGCATCCAGGCAGTAATGCCAATGGCAGAGGCACTGTTTGAAATCACTTTAGTTGCCATGTATTGAAATAGAGGAAATACAAGAACTGAAGCTGGAAAGCAGATACAAAGTCTGAAATACCTTAAGCATTGTAGTGTCAGTATCACAGGTCATCTAACTAAAGCCAGTGATGGTAGTTTAGAGCAGTTAACCAAAATATAAAGTCCTATTAGCATATTTTAGCATCTTGTGGAACTTGAAGCTGAGACGGTTGAAACATGACTTTTTGGCCTTTTCTGCTACACCTTCAGGATGCAGGCCATAGAATTTTATGCAACTTTAACCCTTTAGTAAGGTTCTTGTGGCTCACTTGCAAGACTTCTGATGAGGGATTCTCATGAGAGACTCCGTAGGCTTTTTGAGTAATGTTTACACTATTTTCACAATGATTACATTTTTTAAAGACAACAGGAAAAAACATAAGCTAGTCCGTTATACTACAGGTAAGAATTGTGCCATGTTGCTTATAAAACTGAATAGATTGCAAGGTGTAAGTACTAAGCTATTTTTGTTAGTTTGGATGTGGCAGTTTTACATGAATTTAGCAAAATATATGATACAGAAGAGCACAGGAATATAACAGAAAATGAAGTAAAGTCAAAAAAAATCAACTTTATGTTTTTGAGACCATAACACAAGTGACAACTGTTAGTTTTGGTTGCTGTGCTTGTTCTGTCAGTCCATCTATTACGGTCTTAGCTGTCTTACTGTGATGTTGCCTGGAACTGCACAGACACTACTACACTATTTGATTTTTTCTCTGACACAACACTAGCTTTCACCCTGAAGCTCAGTATTATTTTATGCCATGTGTTAATTTCTTGCATGAATGCTTTATTTACCTTCATTTAGAGTATGCTGCAGGTGGAAACATAACACTACTTATTGGCAATATTTTTGGTGGCAAAAAGCTGAAGGACAGCTCAGGGTCTTGTATAGCTCCAGGGTTTCACCACTGTGAAAGCAATTTGGAGGTGCGATTTGTCATTAAGGAGGACTGGTCGCTTAAATACTGGTGCTTCATAGGACTAACAATTATCGTGAAATTTTGCAACCTCTTCAAAGCAACCCAACCTAACAATTTTAGGGCCTGTCCAGTGGGAGTCAATGGAAGTTCTTCCTGGAATTTCATACACTTTTCAATCCAGATCTTGGAAATACATCTTTTTGTTTGGATTTGTGTAGTAAGAATACTTGAACTATTAGTGCTAAAAAGTAGAGATTTATGTAATAATTGAGTTTGGTTACTAAATCATTATTAGATTTCAGTAGCTACTTTAGCTACCTTTTTTTTTCTTTGATGTGAGATACAGTATTTATTGCACATTGTTCTGTTTTCAGCTTTATATGAATTGCATCCATACAATTTATAATAGGTTTCCTTTAATTCAGATGCACTGACTTTAGTACTGGTAGTTATAGAGGATATTCCACAAGAGTATGAATATAAATTAAGGCATTTAGTGCAACCAGCTTTGTAGAAGCTTTTTGTAATGTACTGTATAGAGGGATAATTCCTTTTCACCATTTCTCATTGTTTTTCTATGTTACTTGGGTGAGTTTCGATTTTGAAAGAGCTCTTTTAGACAGTTTGCAGATATGAACTTTCCTTCATCCTGGAGTCTTTGAATCAGTTTTACTCTGTAGCTGCTTTGTCCTCTAGTAATGCAAAACATATAACTGGTGTTTTCAAGGTGGTCTTGTGTACATTTCTTCAGTTAGTTTTAAAGACTAAATATATGGCTAAATTCCCTAGCCTTATTGAACAAAGTTACATTTGATTTATATATTTTTCTTTTTCTTCTCGGCCTTCTTTCTCAAAGGATAATAAATATTTGTTTGTGCTTCAAAATATCTTAAGCAATGGAATTATGCATGTTCACTTATGTGTGTGTATGATATTGGATGAGTTTCAGAATGTATGGATGCATAGATATGCATAAATATATATATATATGCATATATACACACACACACACACAAGTTATACCATAGATAAGACAGAGTAGAAAAGGGATACAACTAGACATTAGGTGTAAGCTGCTGTGTTATGTGCTTCTCTGCTTTAGGCATGTGGACACATGGCTTGGATTTATGTTGAGAATAAATGCAGAAATTGCTTAAATTTTGCAGCTACAGACATTTCTTTTTACGTTTGCATTTCAAGAGTGAAAAAGTCAGTGGAAATGAAAGGCAGCAACAATAAAGCCAGAAGGAAATACATCAACAGTTAAGCATATAAAGTTATAACACACAGATACAATAAAGCAGTAGATCTTCTTGTTGTGAGATACTATATGAGTCAAAAGTTAAGTGCAATTTTTATCAACATAAATGCTTCACGGTGTAAACTAACTGCTAAATTGAGTTTTTAGAAGAAACTTTACTTATTAGAAGTTGCTTTTAGACAGTTGCTTTGCAGATATGAGTGAGTTTTCCATTTCATAATTGCCAGTTTCACGTTTTTTTTTTCATCTTTCTTCTAAAGCATCTGCTGCTGGTCACTGTCAGAAAAAGGATATTGAACCAGGTGAACTGAACTAAATGACTAGAATGATGTCTGTGCTTGTTACTGCAAGGAAATGATTATTTCTATTGGTGTCTTACCAATAAGAATGCTCTTAACATATAGCTGTTAGACTGAAAAATAATCTGAGCTAGCCTACCTACACAGAGTGATGATTTCAAAAAGCACACTTTTAAAACAGAAAACAGCAAATTGATCAGCCATTTTTAATTGGAATAAATTAATTGGTCTCTTTAAAAAAAAAAAAGAAAAACATGATCTAGTGCTCTGCTCAAGCTAATAAACTTTCAGAGTTAGCCAATAATATATTGTACAGGATGGATAACATATTTTATATGAGAGCAGCTTATGACATTTTGAGGAAAACAAACCTGAATCTTCTTCCAAATTTCAGATCTTAAGCATAGTGTTTTTCTGGCTTTTAACTTGAGCTTCTAGATGGTATTGAAATATAAATAGTAACTTGTAGTAACAATGATGGTTCTTTCTTTACCATTGCTTATGCTTTTCCTTGTTTCAGCGGTAGCAGCAGAACTAGTAGTCTCTATAAAAGTAATGACATGGTGCATCAGCGAGGAGCAGATGTGCTACATGGCAGACCTGCCTTAAAGAAGACGTTGGCAAATTTCTAGTACTAACTTTATTTGTGTAAGTAAGTAAGTGCCTTCTCCACTAGGTGTCCTTTATGAGGAGTTTGAGATTCATGCCTACTAGGTTTAAACATTGATGTTTTTTCCAAGTCGAGCTTTCCTGTTAAGATAAACCTGGTGCTTATTTTGCTTTTGGTTTAAGGATCTATTGCATCTAACTATATAGCCTACGTACTTTTCTAAAAAAGAAATAAATATATATATATATATATATATATATAAAGCTAAAAAGATGATAGCGTATCTCTGCTAAACTTTTTCCTTACGTCCTACCTCACATCCATGTAAAATTGACCTCTAGGACAGTCCCAAGGTCTTTGTAAACACAGGACTCCACAATGTTGAAACAAATGGCTTTTAAGGATTTTGTTAGGACTTAGGAGAAGGAAAGAAATATCCTTGTCTTAGAGCAGAAATTCTAGGACCTTTTGATACCTTTACAACAAATGGTAAGTTTAAAGGTTCCCAGAGATTTTTGAGAGTGAGCCAAATTGCTCCAGATTCCACATTAAAAAAGTATGAAAATTAAATTGTTGAACATTCTGCATATTTCTGTGCCATGAGAAAAATGCTTCTTATTAATGAACCCTCACTGGAACCTACAAAAAATATTTGGTTGGCGAAGAGCTGGAATTGTCATTGTAATGACAAGGACAGAAGATAGAATATATAGTATGTGCTGCTTGTAAGAACAGAACAGACTGGTCCAAACTCCTCCTGAGAAGGCATCAAGATGATCAGATCTGCTTGGTCATAAAAGGCATTCATTAGCAAGCTTGCAGTTTCGAATGTCAAATTATTAGGTCCTTCTTGCATGTTATGATTTTTGTAATTATAATAAGTTTACAGATTTTGTTGATGAGGTCACCACAGGAGCATAAAAAAGGAATCTGAATCCTTAATTGTTCAGGGACGGTTAGCAGCAAGAGCACCTTTACAAATAGCTCTATATGCTGCAGTTACCATATTATAGTCCATAGAAATATCTGTAGTAATGAGCTACTCATTACCTGGAGCCACTCACTGGCCCTTGAGTTCTGAGATCCCAGAAGTGGTATTGTCAACAGAGAAGGATCTTCTGTTTAGATGATGAGTATTAGTTCTGCTTGAGAAAGGGTAATGCCCTTCACAGTTTGGAGGATTCCCTTACTGCAGTTCGTTCTTTCAGTGTGTATATGACTGCAGCAAAAAGGAAACAGTATTTTCTGACATATGGCCCATGTGTAGCATATGACAGCACAGGAAAACTTTCTTCTTCCAGGTGCTGTAAGATGCCTATTCAAATGCTTTTGTTTCTCGTTGTTTAATCTTATTTGTTTCACATTTTCTACAGTTAGATAAACTCCTGACATGACTGTCATAAGTTATCATTTTGACATGCTTGTAGATTTTAGTCTCCTTTTCCTTACTTTGGAAACTACTTTTTCTCATTCTTGGTACTGAGATATTCAATAATATGGGCTTCTAGGTGAGAGATTCTTGTAGCTAGTCCCATACTTGTACCCAGCTGTTTTATCTTCTTCTTAAACTCCACCTTTTCCAAAAGTTATTGCCTGAGAAAATGAATCATGTTGGTGTTTGTAACAGGGGAGAAGTTCCTCATAAGTAAGAAGAAAGAATTTCTGTTCATAGCACTCATGATCCAAAAAGGAAGGGCTTGAGAATCGCCCTGCCTTCACTCACCTGCTCAAATCCAGAAAAAACTCCACAGCCTCATGAAGTTCTCAAATGACAGTTAGCCCTTGATTTTTTATTTTATTTTATTTTATTTTATTTTATTTTATTTTATTTTATTTTATTTTACTCTCCTAACTGTGCATATGCTAGATAAAACACAAGATGAAAATATCACATATTCCATACAGACACAATTTGGACATATTTTTAATAGTTCTCTCCTTATTGACTTATGATGCAGAGATCCTGGGAAATTAACCAAAAAGGAGAAAATATTTTTGACCAAGACCATGCTGACTTTTATGACTGAGGATCTATAACCCTTCATTACATCTCCCGTTTATATAATTCATATAAGAACATAATGGCCATACAAGGACAGCCGGCTGTTTCCAGCTGCTTCTAAGCATGTATCTTGAAAATAAAATAGTTACAGGTCGACCATGTAGTGATACTTCCCGGAATATTCTCAGCCTCTAGGATAGTAGTCAGAGATGGCATCTTTATGCTTAGTGATTTTCTAGAACTTGTACAACTGTTCCTGGAGCTCATGGAAGTCTGTTATTCATGCTGGTTGCTTAACTGTGCTTTGAATTATTACTAAAAATTCTATCAGGCTTCCAAGATCTCTTTTGTCTGTCTTATTTTGCTACTCATCATCTGACTATGCAGACCTTAATCTCTCTGTTTAGATATTTCTTTTTTGTGTGTGTAAATCCATTCAGAGTTTCCCTCAAGCATCTTTTCTGTTATTTGTCAAAAGTGAAACTCTTTCTTTTTGGTCAACAGTGATCTAAATGCCATTTATAGATTTGAAGGTGTGTTATTAAAGTAGCTGGACGGGAATCTCTAAGTGATATATAGTTCTATCAAACTAGACCCAGGCAGCTCTTCCTCCCCTTTGAGAAGCATTCCACTCCCTTGCACATATATTTAATGTTGAATGGATAATTAATCACAGGAGCTTTCCATAATATGTACTCCTGTTGTGAGAATTTAGTATTTTGCAGTCTTCAAATCCCAACCATGTTTAAATCAAGTCACTGCATTTTAGCCAGCCAGAATGCATTAGAAACTTGGAATAAGAAGCAAAAATTACTTATTTGTACAGCAGCAGCAGTTCTTTGTTAGCCATAGCTCAATGCTAGTTAATGCAAATGAAACCACAGTTCACCGTCTGAAGAAACATATAAAGCTTGTGTTCTTCAACGGAAAAAGACCTGAATGCAGCCTCACCTCTCTCCTTTCCAATACGGAGATCACACCGCAACCTCCACCAGGTATTGCAGTATAGTCCACAGCTGATACTCTCAAGTCTGAGAATACTGCATGTAGGTATCTCATATATGTGATGAAGACCAGGCATGTCAAGAATCCTGTTCAGCTTTCTTTTAGTCACTGAATTCCATTCTGCCATCAGCTCTGGGCATTTGTGATGTTTACCAACTCAGTTACTTTCGTCATTCCTTTGAATGATCTTACACTTTGCTTGACTTTGTGAAAAATTCGATTATTTTCTCAGCCCTGGGAATCATTTATAATTTTACATATAGAAGAGTAAGCGTAACCAATGATATGCAAATTAATTGCTTGTTTTACCCCAAAGAATCTGTCTCTAGATGAAATATAATTCTAAGTATTTTAATTCTGCTGAGTGCTCTGCTGCACTGGTTGGGAAAGTTAAATGGTATAATCTTCAGTACTAATCAGAAGCTCTGGGCTAGGAATGAACATTTTTTGCCTTATCAATCTGTTGCTACTAAAGATATTGCAAAAAATGAGTTTTGATCAGTTAATATATGCATATTTTGAAAGTTTTAGTGCTCTGAATGTACGAAAGTGCACTGCCTGAACAGGTGAATGAAATACTAGCTGGAACACTAGGACAGATCCAAAGCTGCTCAGTGCACAGTTTCTTGGTGAATCTCTACAGCTTTTCTCTTTACATAGGGCATATGGAACATTTGTATCCAAATAGCTCTAAAGCACCTCTATGCAAGTATGTGATTGTGTATGGATAGATCCTGTGCAAAAAATAACTAGGTTATGTAAAACAGATTTTCTCGTTGTTTATAGTAAAGATTAAATCTCTCCCTAAAACCAGCCATGCCAACTTTCAGCAGCCCCCCCACACATCACTAGGTGCCAATAGTTTGGTCCTGGATTTACTGTAGCAACTTGCAGCATCTTAGCAAAACTGGAGTTGATTCCTTTGCAACCAGCCAGAGCTGCCTTAATAGTTATGCCACTATTATTTATAACAATGAAAATGTCAAAATGACAGATGGAGTCCTTGATTATCAGCCATGCCCAGTCTGCACAGTGTGGCCGAGCAGGTACTACAGACTCTGTTTTGCATCCTTACAAGCACCAGCATCAACCTAAGCTAGAGCTTAGGGTTATGGCAAGAATGAAGGGCACTGCAGCTGTGCTTAGAGGAGCTACCAGCTTCTCCTTGTCTGGTTGATGGGCAAGGCACATGCTGTGTGTATGAGATATCTTTATGTTTGTAATTTGTTCATATGAGAGAGATACTCACCTGGAAGGTTTTAGATGGTCTCCAGCATCTTCACCTCATCAACCTGACTCAAAAAAAAAAAAAAAAATTATCTAAACCAATAGCAGTCCCAAACTTACACTTAAGGACATTTCTGTAAACATCTTTCTAAAGAAAAGGACTCTTCAGGAACAACTTCAATACAGAACATTTTTGAAGATCTGCCTAGTGATTATTGCAGTCATTGTCAATATATAAGGAATTATGAATTATTTTTCAGTATGCTAACCAAGTTTTTTTTTTAAATTAAACCATTTTATTAAATTTCAGCATAAAATACTACGTAACAAACAGAGTAAAAATATTGCTCAATTTCAATTGATAGGTGATCTACACTATGCAAATTAAATATCACCGTGGAAAAAAAACAAACAGGCAAGGCAAACCAAAGAGTTTTGGAGATTAAAAGCTCCTACACACAGCTATGCAGGAACTCCAGCCTCTGTGAGCAGAACAACTTGTTCCCAGATCTTCCTTAGGAGGGAAGGACGGTGTAGCTCAGTATCACGTTCAGCAGCTGCTATTCAGGAACTGACCATCCAGGATAACTGCGATACAATACTTGTTTCTACAGGGATGTAAAGACAAGATCATTTGGAACAGACTGAGAAATGTCTCAGCTTTCAGTAGACGTTCATGTTTCCGAAGGATGAGGTGAAGGGAGACCATGCGGAGGGCTGTAACCTTGTGCGGAAGCCTTTTTGGAACAATGCGGTTGTGTTAAAGGCATGGGGCAGACGTCTTACAAAGCGTGAAGTCAGATGGATGCGCGGCTCTTCTTTCACAGTGCCATTGCCTTAGATTGCAGCTATCACTTTAAAGCGATTGGAAATGCATGTTGGCAATTGTAAATCTGTGTGTGACATTCTAGTAAGGCAAGACGAAGCTATAAAATCATAGTGCCATAAATGTGCTGACTTGCCCCCAGTGTCCCATTTTAGGCAACAAAAGGAAATAAGTTTTAAAACTGTACATAAAGCCTCTCCTGACGTATATTGCTATTATTCCTGATTCATTAAACGCTTTCATCCTATAATCAAACTTGTGGGAAAATGGCCATAGAACAAATGTGAAAAAATAAAAGCACAATTGCTTGTGCATTATTGTTGCTATTAATCAGCACTGAGGGACTTGTACAGTAGCGTGATGTTTCTGTAGTATATTTTGCATGTTCATGAGAATTACTTCATCTATGTAAAGTATTATAGAGCGGATAGCAATAAACCAGACAAACAGTAATTGTATAGAGGCAAGTGTTTCAGGTAGGCTTCACTATAGTGCAAATGCATGTTTAATATTTGCTGGAAAAAATCCCGCACTGTGCAAACAAATGGATAAGTACACTTGGATGATCACCCAGAAAATATGTGTGCTGAAATGGCACAAAAGGCCAGAAGTTTTGGCAGCGTAGCAGCAGTGCTATCCTGGATTGGGATATGATGATGCTTAGCATAGGGACACCTAAGAGAGTTACACTTGAAGCCTCAGCCCCAGCAGGGAAAAGAGGAAAAGGTCTCCCAGACAGGGACGGACCTTTATAATTTTAGCTCAAATTCTCCTGAGAAGCAAAGGGTAGAAAGTGAAATATTTAAAGCTCATTCTGCTCTGCCTATTTTGGAAGTGGTACTTTGGAAATTGAAAAAGTGTACATTTGCTAAAATTCAGGAAAAAACTCAGATAAATGGTACAGCTGAGTAAACACTTCTTCTAGTTGTGCTAAGGTTTTCTGTACACTCCAGAAAGAAACATGGCTGATTGACATTAAATGGGAGTAGAAACTGCCAGCAGGGCAGGATTGCTCAGGAGCCCAAATCTTTTCTTGCAGGTTATTATTTGTGTAATAGTTGCTGCAGTATCAGGAGATTCAGAGTCCAAAGACAAGTGGTACTCTTTATGTCAGAAAGACCCTGAATATAAATTGTAGCCTCATGGCTTTTCACTTAGTTTGTAAAGCAGGAAGGCCATCTCATTGCCACAATGAGGAAAGTAAGAGCAGAAAAGTTTTTTTCCTAGTTTGATTTAGGTTGAAATTTCCTTGGTTAGAATGAATGTGTCTCATTTATTAGCCTATGTAACTGCTGGTAGAGGATTATGCTGTTAATTGATTTTTCTTTGTAGGGGGGTAAGTGAATGTTGTGAGAGTTACTGTGGTACTGCTGTAGAGTGTGTCAACTGCCTGTATGTAGGTTTAGCTTATGGTGTTTTGTGTTGCTGTTACCTTAGATGTTTTGAGTGTTTCCTGAGAGATTATGAGCAAACTAGTTAGTTCCCCTGTATTTGGAGGGAAAGATATTATGGGGAAGTATTGAATCACTATCAATCCTGCCATGTTTTAGCTTTATCTTAACAGAAAGTAGTCTGGTTGCTAGTCTGAAGGAAGTCTGTCCTTGAATACTGCACTGAATCCCCAGATGGACCTGACTGAAAGCTCAAACAAATCCAGGTATATGAAAATGAAAGGGGAGAGATGTTGCACCTAGCTATCACCTTATGAAGGATGTCTCAGTGGCAGAAGGTTTAAAAAAGTTGTGAGTTTTAGTTCACCTCTTGTAAGGGTGAGTAGTTTGCATAGGTGGGTGGATTAAATTAAATTCCATTGTGAGTTATTCCTCTATCCCTCACTTGCAGCTCTCTGCTATCATCTCAGGACTGTTACTCAGACTGTGTGGGAAGATGGCTGGAGTAAGATTGGTTTTTCAGTCCGGGTGTGGGAGGTTCACCACTGGATGTGGTTATTTTATGACTCTTTTTTTTGCGGTAGGAGTTTGATGCATAAGGCAAAGAGAATCTTGTTGATTTTGAAGGTAAGCAGAGGATTATGGATTTAAGTAGGTGTTTTTTTCTAGTGCCATCTTCTCTATAATCTTGTGGAGTGGGCTGATTTGTCAGAGGGAGATTGTGTTAAAATAAATGCCATCCTAGTGTGACAAAACCAGAATGTAAGTGAACATCCTGAATAATAACATCCACAGAGGTTTCTTGCTTGTCATGGAAATCGCAGCTTGATTTGTATTACTTCTACATAAAGCTTCAGGTTGGACTGGTACTCTGGTCTCTTGAGGCCTGGAGACCTAGAGGCCTATAGCCTTTCTTGTATTCTGAAATCCTAAACTAGATAATGTTAGCACGTACCAAATAATGATCTTGAGAGTTTCAACTGCAAAGGCTTCATTCCTCAGTCCAGTGATAAATAATCTAGGTTTATATAAAAGACTGAAGAGTTATTCATCTTGGAACATGATGGGTTTTGTTTGATTGATTGTTTGCTTGTTCTTTAGTATATGCATATAAATTTAAGCATGAAGATACCTTTGTTGCTTAGACAAATTTGAAACCTGTTGCTGCTGAAGCCAGAGGAAGAACTTTCCCTGAATTTTAGGAGAATTAAAGCTTTACATCCTTTACATCATATTGTATTATCTTTCAATGTTCAAACCCTTAAAGCTAGACACTTCTACACAGTGGTTTCTTTATGTGATTTTTAACATAATCTCACACATTTTGAAGGGAAAGTTTGCTTTGAAATCATTTGCTGATGCTTGAAATAATACTATGTTCACAAATTAAGCGGTTGACTTGTTTTCATGGATAACACAAGACTATTATGGTTAAAGTTTAGTGTCATGAGTCAGACTACGCTTTGGATAAGCAGAGACCAGATGTGTGTAGTGACCCAAACAATTTATGAAAATGGAAAGAAAAAATTTAACAAATATTCTAGTGTTGTAACATGTGCTATTTTTGATGTGCTTTAACAGGGTAGATTTTGCGGGCATTTTTATTATAAGTGTTTTCTATGTATCAATATATATCAATTTGTAAAAATCTCTTTCATGATCTTTTTTTTTTTTCTGTAAGTGATCTGAGGAAGAGGATAAGACCTTAGCTTCACCAGAAGCATTTTTTTTTTCTGGATTGTTAATCTGTTACATCTTCAAGGATGAATCAATCATCATGGATCAGTTTTAAGTGTTAGGGAAGAGGAGAAAAAGATATGCTTGGACCTAAGTTTTCACTTGGAGGCAAGAAGAGATCAGTACAGAATTCCAGCTAGTAGATACAATCCTGATGTCAGCTATTTGATGCAAGATGATATGAGTTTTCATTTTTAAGAAATTGCCCATAAGCTATTGTTACAAAAGCTGTTCTTTTAATAAGGAATCCATGGATGAAATGGCTTGGCCAATGTTTTGCAGTAGATAATTCTAGTTGAACACACTTAAACTCTGAAAAGTCAAAGACGTTCTTTCTTCCTTGAATTGAAGCTAGTAAAAAAAAATCTTTTCTGAGGATTTAGAAAATGAGCATTACGTAGGGAATTGTTGAATAGGGAATGATTGTTTTTACATTGAATAGGAAAATGAGAGCCCTCTATTTTACATTACTGAATTCTACTGACATAATAGCTTCATGACTGGTGTTGTAGAAGATCTAAGGAAACCTCTAGATCAAAAACCATATAAATGGAAGAAAAATGCCCTGGTTTATGACAAATCTAGAAATGATTTGGGAGAAATTAATGCTTCCCATCGAAATGTTCTAAACAAGAGAATTGCTTTCTTGAAAAATGGAAAAAAATAACAAAAATGTTGATCCCCTCAATAATATAATTCCATGGTTAGTATTCTCCCTTAACAAGACTGGATGACGTTTTTTGCTGAACCAGCTCATTAAAGGAAGTGTAGATAAAGATAAGGGAAGTGTACTGAGCTCTGTGAAGTATAAGGTGGAGTTAGAAAAAAGGTCTATTCTTCCTCCAAGGAAAATGGCTATTCTCCATCCAAAGAGACACTGTAGAACTAGAAGGAAATTTGGGTAAGGATGATTGGAAAGAGTCTTGGTGGAGACTTGTTTCAAAAATAGCATTGCAAAATGAAAGCAACTCTGCAGAACAGATATATTTAGACTGTGATCAGTGTTAAAGTGCAGAGTGCCATGCTTTGAGGGCTTATTTGTTTATGCTAGAACACAAAAATTAAAATGCTGAAAATTTTTAATGTAAGGTGGCTCATTTGCTAGTCAGTGATTCTAGTTGATTTCAGCTGAGCTACATTAGTGTAAATCAAGTTCTCTGTGTTTACTTGTCAGATTGCTTTTTTGTTTTGCTTTATGTATAACTGAAATGCTGCATTCTTTTCCAGAATCTTCTGATTGCAGCTGTGTAACATTTTGTATGGCTCTGGAGTCAGTGTTCAATTTAAAAGATATATTACACCTAAGAAGCATCTATGATTAAAAAGGCTATATTTTGAGGAAGTAAATGACAATAGTGCCATTTAAAGCTGCATTGGTGTTTACCATATCAAAGAAAAATCTCTTTCTTTTCTCTCTTTTTTCCCCCACTAATGGAGACTAAAACTTAAGAAGATTTTATGACAATATCTATTCTGAGATAAAATTGTATTTTTAAAGCTAAGTCCCCAAAGTGGGAGATCACAGCTTCCCAAATTTAATACTCTAGCTAAAGAAGGTTAAGAGGTGGGAAGAGTAAAGTGTTTTGGAAAATGAGAATGATTTAACAGGGCTACATTTCTTTGTGTGTGTATAGGCTTTAATCAGGCTTAGGATGCATTCACTTTCCACTGTTATATAGCCTATAATCGTATATTATAGTATTTATCATATGGCAAAAATGAAAGATTAGCACTAAGTGACAACCATTCATCTTAGTGGAGATTCCATTTGAATTAAAGGAAAAATATCTACCTTTCCATGTTGGACCAAGCTTGGTAGCTGTGCAGCCTGTTTCCCTAACACTGTGGATGTTAAGACTTTTTCTATCTGATTGCTTGATCTGCTCTTTGCTGCAATTACTGTACTTTTCTATAATGATAAAGTGATTGCACACATAAACAGCTAGCATATTCTTAAGATTTTTTTTTACCCTTTGCTTCCTGAATGGGAACTGCTGAAGCTCAGTTGCTGTAGATGCTTTTTAGCAGGGTGGGAAGTTGCGCCTTCTAGTGGCTAAACCAAGAAATCTCTTGTTCTTTTTAAGGCTGATGAGAGGTGTTAGAAAGACCAAAGAACTGAAACTTAAATACTTAGGATTCATATAATGTGTGCTTAAGAGCTTTTAGAAAATCTAGACTTTGTGACTCATATACTTTCCTTTCTCACAAACACTATGAGAATGTGGTGATAGGGAAAAAGAGCCAGGAGGAGAGACAAAACAACCTCCTTGAGATGGATGGACCAAGTGGCAGAAGGAAGTCTCTCAGATAAAAACATGGTGAGTTGAAGAAGCCATCCTTCAACAGATGGATGTAGCATTAGGAAGGAGACAGCAGGCAGCTGGCACATGGAGAAAGCAGAGGAGCAGTGCCATTTGCTGTAACACTTGACATTAATTGCACTTGTTGGAAATCTCCATGTCTTCTTGCTCTAAATCCCTCCTCCAGGTAATCACTGAGAGAGAGGGATAAAACCAGATTAGATCTCAGGATGAAAAATTAGACCAATGTATATAGTTTCATTGAAGCCAATGAAAACACATAAGGAAACGGAAAGTTCAGAAGCTTTTAATGCCTCTGAACTTCCAAAGTTTTCTCAAGCTTGACCTTGTCCCTGGTAGCTCCTATCTTATCTCTTTCAGAGCTACTTGAGATGAACAGCTGGGTGGGCAGTCAAGAGGACAAAAAGGAGACATCAGTGTTTGTATCGGGGAGACTGGACACAAGGAAAAGGAGAATGTTTAGGAAACTAGGAACTTTTCCTAACTTATTTTTCTCGCTTGCTTGGAGTATTTTTATTTACCCAACAATTATTTCTATGTTGTTCTTGCTGTTTCTTCTTAGAGATATTTGCAGAAGAATCTGTAAGTGAGATCTTTTGCTACGCAGCTTTAACAAACTATCACTCTGTCATTAAGCTAATAGGGCTGCCTGGATTATGAACTGCAGAGATCTAGTGGTCAGGCTCATTCATTACATCATGAGACTCAGCTGAGTAGTGTGGCAAAATGTGTCTGGTCATCAGAAGGGTGGTAAAAAGAGGGAGGAAGGTTTGAAATACTGTAGAGAGGGTCTGTGGAATAATACTAGTGCACTACAACCAGCCAGGATCTTAACCCTGGTTTGACTTAGTCATGGGGTCCTGAAAATATTTTTTGCAGAGGTGATTCAAAATCTTGCAGCTGCTAGTAATGTAACTCTGAAGCAACCAAACCATACTCTGTATTTGGATGATTATTTGGATGTCAACCACTCTTTGTATGCTGGTTGTTAAATCATTTGCAGTATTTAAGGTTTTAAAAAATTATCTGAGCACAATCTGAAATAACTGGCCATCTCCTAGTTCTGCCTGCTCTGACCTTGGTAATAGTACTACCAATGAGCCTGCGACAAAATAAAATTCAGTAATGGAGTGAAGATAACAAAAGTTAGTTGTGCTTTGGGTTGATCCAGCCATGCTGATTGTGTGACTCCGAATCTATGAAAGTTGCCCTTTGTCATGCATTCATTTCATGTGTATTTAAATGCTCTGTAGGATCTTTAGAAAATTTGTCTCGATTTCAATTTAAAACCTAAAGCTCCCTTTCTATTACTTGCTAACATTACATAGCCATTCTGTTGCCTGGATATATAGGAATCATCTTTGCCTTATTTGGGGGAAGTTTTTACTAGTAGGACACACCAACTACAGTAGATAAAACAGTTAAAAGGAACAGCTGAAAAATTTTCAAGTTTCCTCAGCAACCCCAGCATCTACTTTAATTCCTAATGTTCCCTTGTCTATACGCCACTTGCTGGCTAAGAAAAATAGAATATTGTCTGTCATCAACAGCAGAACCGTTCGTCAGCCCTTTGCCTTGACAGGAGTGTTCTGAGCTTGTGCAGAATTTACAGTCAAGCAGATGGGTAGCGCGTTGGAGGCCAAAACAACACAAAGGGAACCCTCAGCCCGTAGGGCACAGTTTGGGCCTGTCATTATCAGCTTTGTGTTCTCTGCAAACAAGGCTGGTATAGAGAAGAGAGTCCTGGACTGAGAAGGAAGGGAAATACTCTGTGATGAGTGACAGCAAAAAATGTGGGGCAAGACTTTTAAACCTCCTTCCTAGTTCTTTAAGCCAGATGATAGAAAATGTGAAAATTGTAAGACAGATGCACAAGAGGCTTTCTTCTGCTTACTTACTTGGCACAAGTCTTATAGTTAACAAACACACAGAGTTTTTGAATTGTTTCCAACAAAGATATTGAGGCACATCATTGTGACCTTGCAGAAGACATAGGGAGCCTTTCTGGTACAACTTAGGGTTTTCAAGGCTCTGAAGAGAAAGTGCTCAATGCGCTATTAATGCAGAATCTGGCTTAGACTTCATACAGTGACCCTGAAGAAGTGATTAATGCAAGAGGCTAGTCTTTCCTCTCCAGAACTAGAAATAGGAAAGAAATTGCAGCTATAAAAAAAAAGGAAAAAAAAATTAAGAAACTCACTAAGATTTAAGAACTTGTCTACTCATTTCTCTCCTCAAAGACTTCTCCCTTTGCTGAAGGCTGAGAGGCGTTGCTGCTTGACCCACAGGATTCTGAAGCAGCAGCTCAGGACAGATTGTTCCCAAAGGATTTCTTTGATATTGTGGTCAAATAGTTGTAAAAACTTCAGAGCTGCTGCTGGCATTAAAAAAAAAAAAAAGTAAGCTAGCTAAGCTGAAAAGGAAGAAATACTATAGTAAAAAGGAGTCTGGTTTTCTCCCCTCAGGACAAGACTTGTAGATGAATTCAGAGGTCCTTGAAGGAAACTTTGAAATGTCAATAAAGTGGGGGAAAAAAAAGAAAAGAAAAGAAGGAAAGAAATAGCCATCCACTATATTTACTGAAGGAATGCTTTTCTGGTGTAACAAAATAAACAGTTAAAATAATAGTAATAATTTGCCTTAGAACTTATTAGAACTTTTCCCAAACAGATCTTCCTATTTTATATTCTTCTAGAATTAAGACATCAGATATAGTCTTGCAGTTTGGTAGCACTGCAATTAGTGATGCAGTTCCAATAGCTGTTGAAAGCTAGAGTCCATAGCAAAACGCATTTGTTAAAGAACATATAGGAAATGAATAAAAGTATATTACAATATAAGAATAACAAAAATGACCTTTTCTTCTCTTTCAGCGCAATCTTGCAATGAGCGACTACATATATACCAGGCAGATTTTAACCCCAGAGGATAGAGACAGAAATGCAGACCACCCTAGTACCTCATTTTTAGACCCCTTCTAACCCTCCTAGGATGCGAAGTTGCTCTGCTTTGAGTCAACATAGAGTAGCAACTGCGCTCAGCATAAAAAAAAAATCCCATAAGAGGGATGAGGTGGCCAATTCAGAAATTCAGAAATTATTGAGCTTCTGTGCACAGGAGACTTTTTAGTGAAATGCTTGCCTTCAGTGAGGAAGGGGGTTTACCTCATGCCTTTCAAAATCCTAGGGCCACCTGTGAATTTTTATGATTTCAGTTAAGTAAGAAGGGGACCAAGAAAGGGGACCAGGAAAGCACCTGTAATAAAAGATTCAGGAAGCTTCCTGCCATTCTGATTGCACCATTGCACACATCTCAATCTGGTGTTAGCACTTTTCAACTTCCAAAGCTGAAAGGATCGGGACTGGCACAGGCAGACCCATTATGGCAATCCATAAACTATGGAAACGATTCTGGTGAAATGTTTCTGAGAGAAATGTCAAGTTGAATAGAGAAAGGTGGCTGGAAAATCATATTTTCTTCCATATGTCTTCAGCAGAGGATTAAAAAAAAAAAAAAAAAAAAAAAAACTATAGAATAATCAAGCACTAAGCTTGAGAGGAAGAAGGCTGAAGCTGTGGTGTTTCAGAGACAGCAATCCCCGATTGCTACCAAACCAATGTGAATCGGTATTTAGTTAGTACTTGGCCAAACATGAGAGAAGTGTTGAGGCCACCCATTGCAATTATTCTGAGCAGCTGCTTCTCTAACCTAAGCAAACTGACTTTTTTCTTCTTCCCTATGCTTGTCCCTTCTTGTCTATGGCTGGATTGTGGTCCACTGAGCTGTTATATGGGCATGGTGAAGGCAGGAAGGATTGAAGTCCCTTCCTCAAACCTAACACAGATGTTCCAGTAAAGAAACTTGCATGCTTGAATAGTTAGCTGATGTTGATACACATAATTTTTTTTTTGTGGGGTTTTAAATATTAAGACCTTTCACCCACTCTTTTTTTTTTTGACAGCTGTGGTTTTTATGTATGCAGTCACTTGCCTCCTGATCCTTATGAACTGTGCAGAACCCATTACAATTCTCCAGTGAAAAATCCTTGTTGTAGGGGGGGAAAGCTCAATATTTAATAATAGGATTTCTGCATTTCCTTTTTGCCATATCATTCATGCTTTCATCTTCTCTGCATAAGTCTCGTTTTTCTTCAGTTTTAGGCATTACTTTCTATGGATTCCCTGTGATAAAATCTCAAAGCCCAAGAGACCTGCTGCAGTTAATGCATAATGTGCACTGTTCTATTCACAGTAGCTTGTAGTTTGAATCTCTTGATTATTGCCTCACACAGTTTGATAAATGCAATATATCTATCCTTTTTAATTGCATGTTCATGAGTCTCTTGCCGATTTGCCTTTTACGATAAAACTGTTTCACCACAGAAACAGGAGAGATGAAGAAAAAGAGAGGCCATGATAGAGGAACTGAACTTGAGATTAGAACTTGACACTGAGCTGCAAGTTTAAGTGCATCGTAATTAGGAGCAGGCTTAGGAGGTAGATACAGAGGAATAGGACATACTCTCTGCCACCTTAGGGCAGTGCAAACTGCAGGTCAGTAGTGCTAGTTCAGGGAGACGTACAGTTCTCCTGCTTTACTCCAGAGGCATAAATATGCACCTTGAAGTGCTTTTGTACGGTGCCTGTGTTCCTGTAGAAGCTGGCATCCTCACCTACAGGAATATTAGTGATGTTTGTATATCTGAAGTTACAAAACCAAACAAGTTCATAACATTGTTATTTTACTTTTCTTTTATGCTACCGGAGATCATTTGGTTGTTGCCTGTATTAAGAGTTCAGATGCAAATTCAGATTAAGAACAGAAATCAGTGTGCAGGGCATCGGAACCCTGAATAACTACACATGCATAACTTACTTATGAGTAAGGGTGAATTCCTGGAAGTGGGATCTAAAATAGCAGGGCACCTGCTTATAATCAGTAAGTGCCATTCGTTGTCTGATCTATTAGGCAAGACTGCAACTAAATGAAAAAAAAAAGTTTTGGTTTGTGCAAAACTTTAGTTTGCCTTTTTTTTTTTTTTTAGGAACAAAACAATAGTCCAATATTGTCTAGGCTAAATATATGTTTTACTCAGATTGGTTAACAAAGTATCTATTAACAGCTTACTTTCTCAAATACATTTGAGCTGAATCTCCATAAACATTACGTTTCCATTTACAAGGTGCATGTTTTCTGAACCTACTTTGTTCTGAGAAATTTTCAGTAACTATGCTTTTGCTAGTCTCTTGGTGTCATGACCACATTTTTTAAGTAGATGTCTCTGTGCTGGAAATACTCGTTGTAATTGGTCTATCTTTTTTTTTTTTTTTTTTTTTTTTTTTTTCCCCTTCATACAGTATCATGCACAAGTCTGCTAATGTAGCAGGAGATGAGTCAAAGTTTACAATATCTTTATATTGAAATATGTTGTATCAAATCTTCTGCAGCAATAATACCCTATTACTTGTCTCTTAAGAACTTTGAGGCAGATCCTATGCCTAATGCTGCATCTGTACAATACCTATTACATCTTACAGGTTGAATGAAACAAAGTAATTGCATCATTTAGAACTCTTTCAAAAATCTTTGCAATATCAATTTATTAAAATGCTATGGCAATTAAGATAGCTCTTAGGTTTGCTGCTTACAGGAAAGGGTCTTAACTAAATTTTCGTTCCACACTTCTTGTTTGTTGCTCATAAACTTCTCTAACATCTTCCCTTTCATGCTGGCTTTTCTCAGTCCTGTTTCCTGCCTGAAGGCAGCTCTTGTGTTTTTATTGTTGCTGAAAGTCCACAATAAAACTTTTCTACCACTTCTGAAAGTATGAAAGCTAGGGAGAAGGCATTACACTTTGGTCACCTTTTGGGTCTAGGTTTAAAGTGCTCCAGTAGCCAATTATGCTGGAAGTAGAAACCTGAACTAGCTCCTGTTATGGACAAGTAAATTTTTATGTTCTGATGAAAACTAGTTTCAGTTTCAGCAGGCGAGGGGGAAACTGCACAAATACACACATTCAGACTTCATTTATTTTATATAACCATTTTAGCCTGATTTTATTGCACAATATGCTCAAATAACTGTGGATATTAACCAAGGCTTTTGCAATTGAAAAACTGTCAGTTTTATATCCCAAAGTAGCACACTCAAATACTGAGGAATGGCTGCTTGCTTACAGCATTTCCACAGCTCTTATTTTATCAGTATTAGATAGATCACTACCTTTCCAATATGTAGCTGTTCTAAATTAACCTTGAATGTAATCAGGCAACTAACCCAGTCTTTGTACAAGAGGAGAAATTAATATGCATTACATCATACCTAATATTCATCTAAGTTTGTATGTGTGTAGATCTCTCCATGAACCAGGAAACAGGCATTATTTAAGTCTTACAGTCTTCAAAGGCAACATTCTATTATGCTTTTCACATAAAAATATTACAACATTTCACTGCCTGTACAGTGTCTCTAAATCTTCATGAATAGTATTTAAAACTGGTAGCAACAAAGCTGTAGAAATTTACCTAAGATGATGCAAATTAAATCCCTGTGATAATGATGTTAATAAGAATTTTTTAGCTCTTTTCTATCAAGGAAATTATCATATGAATCATAGCCAGTCGTTGGAATGAACATAGTGCATATTGGAAGGTAAACACCAATGCAATAAAAACAGGTATTCTGAGCAGAGCATCAATATAAAGATGCAGTATGTTCGTGTTTGAAAATACACATTAAGAAAAAGGTTAGTCATCAAAATCATGGTCTTTCACAGGCCACAGTTAATGCTAATGTACTGTGTCTGGGATTCCTGGTTAGGTGTTTTTGAAACAGAGACATAAAAACTAAATTACGAAAAGCAGCGTTGTTAATAATCTCTGTCCTGGGGTTTCTGATAGAGCCTATGACAGTAACACTTTCTTTTTAAACATGCTGTCTTTTTACAGAGCATGTGAATGTGAGTGTTCAATTAAAAAAACAGGATAACGTGGTGAAATCCTTATTTATGTATTACTCTTAATATGGAAGCAGGAGGAGTTGCAGGAGAAGGGGAAATGGGATTAAAACTGTCCCAAAATATTCTGTAGAAATGGAAAGATGTGTTACTTATGGAACTGCATCTCTCACTACTGACCTGCTATTGAGTACTTGTCTCTCCTTAAATTCAGAGGAAATTGAGACATTTCCAAATGCCACCAGAAATAAATAATATGAATTAGTTGATACAGTATTTCAAAGAATAGAGTGCAAAGCTGTTAATGAACTGTAGTAGCTGCCTTTTGTAAGAAAGACAAGTTGCTTTAATCAGAAAGGTCATGCATGTCAGATAGCATTATTGTTCCCTGTGTTAGTTTGCCTCTCCCTCAGTCTGGGGGAATTAAGATTTCAATGAACATTACTAATAGTTAAGATACATGTCTGGGGTGCTTCTGCATTCTACTCTACTCAAATTTCTATTTTGATTTATTGACATTGCTGTTAAATACTGCTTAAATACAAGCAGGTTATACATGTCACTGAAGCCCCTGGAGTCATGCAAGTGTTAAATTTATAGCACAGGAAATAGCTCAGGGATCAGTAGAGCACAGATATCTTCCTGCTTGGGCTTGAATGCTAAGAGCACCTTAATCATCCCAAAGGTTCAAGTGATCTAATTGTGTTTCTTAGGGTGACTAAAAAAAAAAAAAATGAAGCATTGTGGTTCATCTAGGAGCAAATTCAATTTAATTCACCTGGGAATTACTTGTAGATAACAACTCTCTGCATGCGGTCAGGCCGTCCTCGCAGATTTCTGCCTATTCAGTGGTCCAGGAGGTTAGAAAGGGATTTGTATGGAGCATAGCCTTCTTTGTCGGTCTGAGGGACAGTGTCCCAAAGACAATGTAAATCTAGATCTCCCCCTTCCCCCACCTTGAGTTCCTCCTTTTCATGACTGTGGAAGCCATATCTTTATTGAATATTGAGCTATATCTATATTGAATAGCACTTTCTCCAAATATGTCGAGCTTTCTGGCATCCTTTTACTATTTGAACCATTTCTGTACCAAATACATTTATAAGTTGAGTGTCTCCTCAATCTATGGTGTTGGAGGGTTTTTTTTTTTGATTATTGTTATTATTATTGCTTCTGTTTTTGCTTTTTTCTTTTGGTCATCTAAATTGTGCCTTAGAGGTGCATTTCCCTGCCTCAGTAGCTGGTGCTCGAACTTGTGATTTCTTAGCCACTTGAAGTGCCTTTCCAGGGCAGGAGGTGCCAGAGATGATTGTGTCTGCCAATCTTGGGTCTTCCTCTCTACCAGATTGTCTCACAGCTCATGAACATCCTGACGAGCCTCAGTATTACTTAAAATGGTATTATGTTATTTTTGTTCTTTATACACCTCAGTGATACACTACGCACACAACCTATAGTCAAATGGTGCGTAGAGATATTTTTCTCAATAGTTTTTCACAGTATGATCTGACCCCCCAAAAAGAAAGCTCTGCATGCACGATAATCCAATATAACCATATCATTTGGTGGTTTGTTTGTTTGTTTGTTTCATTTTTGTTAGTCTTCTTTTCCTGTTTTTGTCATTTTATTAAATATGCATGTAGAAAAATAAAAGGGATATGTTCATCTTTTAGCAGTTGACAAAAATGATTTTGATCCCAACCTCAAAATGTCCTCAAGAATGGAAATAAATCTTTTAAAAGCAAAAAATAAAGCCCGTTCCTCAAATCTAGGAGTGGGAAACCTTATTCTCATGAGTATTTCATCATTGCTGGTGAGGTTACTTGTCTGAAAGCTCCTTTAGACCAATGAGTAAGCAAGTCTGTGAAGTTCCACAGGAATCTTCTGTCCTACCAGGAATAGGAGTGTTGCTGTCTCACTGCTGTTGACCTGCAGTGGTGTTAGACTATGCAGAAAGTCCTTTATCACAGCTTGAGTGGAAATCAAGATAGTCTTCTTGTATATAAATATAACACACACATACGATTCACTAGACAAGAAAAAGGGATAGAAAAATGAGGTGAAACTATATTTAACTCATTATTAGTACTGTAAGCCTTTTATGAATAGCTGTACTGAAGTCGAGATGCTGTCCTGTAGCTGCAGGAAAGGCTGATAAAGGAGAACATGGGAAATGATTGCCTTCAAGAATTGCATGGCAAGCTTGATTCTACTCATTGCCTAGGAAAGGTTGTGTACTTATACATTTATTCTTAACTTGCTGATATTTTCTTTACTCTGATTCACTCGTGAAAACTGCCGGGTTTCCTTTGATTTTGTCTATTTTTACCTCTCTTCCTCCCCATGCTCTTCCTTGCCCTTCCCTGCCCTCCTTCCCCCGGCTCCGCTCCGGCCAGGATCCTTTCTTAACTCACAACAGTGAGTATTTTTGACTCAAGTCTTGTAAATAAATTTAAGGAATCCAGTTTGGTGGTGCAATGAATGTCCAGATACCTGAAAAAAATCTAGCTTGGAACAAGGCTACTGCAACTAAATAGGAGTATATGTGTGGACATATACATCAAGTATATATTAAAAATCATACAAATTCATACAGACTTTACAGGTGGGAGCCATTATGCCTAAGTAAGCAGTAAATCTAAAAACTCCTGAACTTGCATTCAGCATTCCTTTTAAACAGAAAAGCACCAGTCAGCACTTTGGCAGTATCTTCTGCCTATGCAAATGCTTTTGATAATATTTTTCAGAAATAGGACCACATTCAGTGAGTGTGGGCAGGCCACCAGTACACCGGGGTGAGAATATGCATCGTTCCCCTCGAAGACTATTGATACAGTATATGAAGGATAATACAGGTGTATTACTACTTCCCTCCAGTGTTATTATATATGCTACTCCTGCCCAAAGGTGTTCTCAAATGTGTTTGGATATGCAGCCAGGAAGATTTTTCCTCCATTGAAATCAGTTCAATGTCTTATCTAAGTAATTCCTCTTTACCCTAATAGAGTTCCATATCCTCTAACTCACCTATTTTTCATCTCTTTCAACTTAGTTCCTTGTTCTTTCTTTTGCTCCACCCTTTCCTCTTCAATGAAATTATTGTTTTGTTGTGTGAATGAAATAGTATGACCTTCCTAGCACTTTTCCTCTTCTGTTCCCATAGACTCGGGGTCTCAAGTCATGTTCTCCACCTCTTTCACTTCCGGTCTTGCTAACCAAACTTTCCTGTGCCCTTTTTTAGCTCCACCAGTACATATTATTCTCTATTCATTTTTTTTTCCCTTATTCCTACAGGCAGTAACATAGGCAACCACATTCGTGATGAAATTAACCATCTGATTTTTTTTACTTAAGTACTGAAATCAGTGTGCAGTGTAAGTGTTCTCTAAATTGAGTTATTAGAAATACTTGGATTTCTGTTTTATTCGGTGAAGCATAGTAGTACCTGTAGATCTGATAATTACAGAGTGATTAATAAAAAAGGAAGCTCAGTACTGTTATTTGTTAAAGCCAGAACAGATGAAAAAGTTGATGTTTCTAGGGATTAGAAACCAACTGAGCCTAACAGCTAATAGGAAGGCCAGCTCAAATTGTCATACCTGCCTGCATTGAAAACACTGGATTGCCACTAACTTTCACTCGCCAGAACCTGCTACTGCAAGTGCAAGGGATGAAGCGGATATGTTGTGTACAAAGTAGTCATTTTTGGGATGGCCAAGAGGAATTCTTGGAATCACTGTCTCAACACAGGAGTGGCTACAGGCTGTGACATCTCTTATTACATTGAAACACCAATGGCATTTTAATGTCTGTCAACTTACTCCTGTTGCCAAAGTTAGTCCTTCATCAAAGAGTAGCTAGATCTGTGTACATGTTGCCATGTCAAGCTGTTTGTGTCATTTTTGATTTGGAAGGAGAGAAGGAGAGTGACAATCCTAGAAGGCATGGTTACCATTCAACTTTTGGGAAGTGAAACTTCAAACCATGCTTGTCAGAGGAAGACTTGAACCTAACCCCATGAATGCTATAATAAACCGCTTCCCAGTGATGTCTTGGGCAAGAAAACTGGCCTAAATCCTTTGATTTCAGTCAGGTTCATGATTAATATAATGAAACTTCTTGTTTGTTTGTTCATTTGTTTTTTTCCTTTTCTTGCACTGCATTTCAAAAAGGCCTTATGATTAAATGAGTACATGATATTCAATAGCAGCTTCAAACTTGGTCTGAGCCTCACCTTGGCAAGGGAAGTAAGAAAATGTCGCTGCTAAATTATCGTGTCATGTATTAAAATGGTAAGAGACGTATGAAAGGGGCATTTTTATGACAAGTAGCCTGAGAACTTCATTTAGGGAACTTGAGATGCTACAAGTTAGACTAAGTTACACTAAGACCTGCTCTCTCAGACCTACATAAGAGAGGTGAGTTGATGGGATTTATTTGCTTTATTGATTTATTTTATTAAGGTAATTATCCTTTACATCCTCTTTCTTCTGCACAACTATTATTGATAGGGTATAGGATTTCAGTGGATTATAGCCCTTTTTTTCCCAAAGCTGAAATAGTTATTCTTGTTTAGATTTTATATGCCCATAATTACATCCCACTGTAGGAGTTGTACTTTATTACAGTAAAAGAAAAGTTATAATTGTGTTTTAAAAGGGGAAAGGAAAGGAAGGGAAAGGGAAGGGAAGGGAAGGGAAGGGAAGGGAAGGGAAGGGAAGGGAAGGGAGGAAAGGAATACAGTTCTACTAATGCCTTTTTCTGGTCACGCGGTCTTAAAGTATGAGCTCAATTACATGGCATCCATCTTGTTACTTCTTTTCTTCCTCAGGCTTGTCTAGGTCGGCCTTGGTGCAAATGAGGGTCTGTGTTTGTTGCTGGGGCCAGAAGTATAAGGACCTCTCAGTGCCTCAGATCCCTCTGGTGGCATTTTAATGCCTGGGGACGCCTATGGGTTTCCACCTCCTGAATCCTTTGCAGTCAGAGGGTGTGCTTATTTACCCAATGAGGAAATCAAATCTTTTCATTTTGCTAATAGCATATCCTCTATGTTGTATTTACAATCAGAATCGATTAGATAAAGGATTTAGTGCACAGGCAAATAAATAATTTGTTGGTTTTGCATGTGTCCAACAAAACGCTCCGGATGCTAGGGGAAAAAACATGTTCTCCCCGATAAAATGTTGGTCTTAGAGGAGTACTCAGCAGATTAGAGACAGAGGATTGCAACTGGAAGTGATAGGAACATCATCCCATGCATTTGCTGCTAGAAGACTTCTCTTTATGTTTATGGAACTGATGGATTTTTTTATTGACGTTTTTTTCACTTCAGTGATTTCTGTTGAATTACATTAATTACAATTCATTAGCTGTTTTTCGTTTAAAGACTTAATGAAATGCTAATTTACTTGCTTCTCAGAAAATTCTCTTAGCTTAGTCACAAAATAAATAAATATTTGTTGATTTGCTTTAACATTTACTGCCCTTTATTTCTCTAAATTGTGTTTTGGTATGTTTGATAGCTAAAACTACCTGCCACCTGCATGTAAAATTTTCTGTCTGCAAAGAAATGGTTTGCACCCTATTTTATGGAGCAATGATCAAAATACTAATTCAAACTTTGATCATGCAATTCAATATTGTTCTCTAATTTTATGTGGAAAAGTCAGCATCAGGATAATTCCTGACATACTTCACTTAGTGTCACCTGATGTCTTTTGCCACTGTTCCTTATAATCTTTTCTATTGTTGTATTGACTTTGCCCTACTTCCTTCTCTGATCAGCAGCAATGGTTGTGCATGTATAAGGCATAGTCTTTAGGACTTCTCTTTGAACAATTATTTCCTAAATAAACTGATAGATTTCAAGGAGATGGTTTCAGCCAATTATCTCACTGCAAGTCCTTGTACTCTTAGAGTTAAGGATATAATCAAAAATTTAGGTTGTTTGGAACCAGCAATCCAACAAAAATGTAGTATATTTTAATGTCTTCTGACATAGTGATGTTTAGGTATTACAGTAGACATGGCAGTGTTTTCAGTTGTGAACTTTTAGGTTGATCGAGTATCCTTAAGAACCATTTCAATCATGCTGACACTTTAAAATGATTTGCATTTTCCAAGCATTAGCATAAAGTAAAAACTGGCTGCTTTTGTACTGCTTAATTGCATACAAAACATTAAATCAGCAAAAACAGCCTTGAAACATTTGTATGCTGAACTAAGTTCATTAATTTAGCTTTATTAGATGTTTTCTGAAAGTGAAGGACTGAATATGCAAAGCAAAAAATGCATAACTCATGAGGAAGAAAGTGACTGTCAGAGTGTCTGTCTCCATACCATATTAAGGAGTTCATATCTATGACAGGGGATCCATATATCATACTTTTACGCAGGCTTTTTCCTCTGCCCTGCTGAACTGTCTAGCCATAACAGAGTAGGTTAACAGACTACAAGTGAATTTGTGACATACTGTTGATAGTTTTTTCAGTGATAAAAACACAGTAAGTTAGAAAGGAACCTCAAAAGTTTTGTGGCTGCTGATTATTTTTTTCATTCATTTATTTTTGCATTTTAGGATGGATACTCTGTTTATATCTGTGCTCAAAACAAACCAACACTAGAGAATATTTCCAAGTATCAGAATGCAAACATCTATATCATTAAAATGTTTAAATATTTCCAAGTGCTTTGTTTTCCTGTAACATCTAGTACTCTCAAATGTATTTTGTTCATAGTATTAAAGACAGGTGCTTGTAGTTCCATGCTGCTATTCTGTACTGGAGGCAAGAGATTATGGATATAGTTGTGGGTTGTTCCTTGCCAATCCTGGACACTTCCTCAGTGTCTAACTCTCAAGTTAGCTTGTGTTAGTATAACCTCAGAACAGGTGAATTGGTCGTATCCGAACTACTTTGTTTGAAGCTTTCTTTCTCCAATGATTTTTGCTACATAATGAACTCTTTCTAAAAGGTTCTAAAAGGAGAAATTAGATTTTTTTTCTAAAAGAAGTGGGTCTGAATTTTCTGATGGGGTTTATTTTCAGTTGTTGCTTTGAAACATTTTATAATGTTTTTATAAAGCAATGCTCAAGGCTTTTCTTGTTTGCATTTGTGTTTTTTTTTTCATCAAATCTCATATTTCATTTTTTTTCTAAGCAATAGATGATGTTTGCCTGTGAAATCAAGTGTACCCACAAAACCAACTTCTTCCTGTAGTCTGGGAAATCAGTATAGAAGCCCATTTTTTTTTTCTTTTCTAAGGCTATTGTTTGGTTGATCCATAAATAAGAGCTCATTTACATGCTACAGTATTAAATTAGTCTATGAAATGAACGAAAAGAATGTATTATGGTGTTGCATATCTCAAAACTGCTTTGCCTGAATAATACAGTACTCCCACATGCCCCGTTTTCCAATGGCTTGCCTTTTGTAGCATGAGTGCTTCAAGCATGATGCTGTGTGAGACATAATACAGAGAGGAACACAACTTTGTTCCCAAGCCAGAGGAGGGCAGACTGGTGAACAGGAACTGAAGATTCAACTAGGATCATTTCTAATGTCTTTTTATGACTAGTTTAATGATCTGAGGAATATGACTTGCTTGTGGCAGGTCCTTCACAACTGAGGACAAGGGAGGAAATAACAAGAATTAGTTAATCATGAGAACTCAGATTTACCAATGAATGTCTTTAAATATTTTGATAAGCTGTAGCATGTATCATTCTGAATATCTTTTACCTTCCCAAAAAGAAAGACTGCAACTTCTCTTACAAGATCTCTTTTTCCTCCCGCTGTAACTAACCTGAAAGGTTGTTAGAAATGATTGTCCAGAGGTAACGGGTGGACACTAACTATCTAAAATGAGAGGATCCTACTCAAATATGTTTTAATAGGACAGATCTTGCTCACTTCTTCAGAACTGGATGAGAACTTTTATACAATTACTTAGGGCAGTTGACAATTAACTTGTAGTTATCTTCAAGTATCTTTAAAACTGTGTACAGAATGGATGTTCGCTTGAAAAGTAGTCTTAGGATGTTGCTTTAACTAGAAAACACATGATCTTACATAACACTGATTGTGTTCTCCCACATCACTCACGTTGCGTGCTTTCTGCTAATGGGTATCTCTTCTCATATCTTCTGCGTAGGCATAGATAGCTAGGACTGCAATAACAACATAATAAGGTTTCAGCAAGGACTATACCTACCTAGACCTTGATTAAACCTGATGGCCTGCCCAAGGCAACCGTCTTTATTGCTACATTTGCACAATTGTCAACGTCTGCTTGGTTGGATAAAAGTTAGTGTGTTTGCATAAGCTGTAATTGCATTTTAGTTACTGTGCAGAAGTATTCTTGAACAGTAGGGTAATTTAAAGAAAAATAAAAAACCAAAAACACCTGTACTATTTGTTTTCAAAGCTCCCATTACAAGGAGTTCTTGGTAATAGGCAGGTTTATGGAAAAACATATATTTACTAATAACAGAAAGTATATAACAGTGCTTCTAGCCTTATTTACTAGCTTCAAGCAAATAGCTTCAATAAAATGTTGTGCATAAAATGTATTTACTAGGGATTTGAAGTTGGCATGTGAGTCAGTCATATCTGTGTATAACTTGTGTGGCTTTTTTATAGGGAACAATTGCTAGATTTCCTTCTGCTTATGATCTGATCTGTTTAATTTCACTAGCAGACACATGAACAGAGTCATGTGGTCTCAGTAAATATGTGTCTGTTTATAGCAAATCAATTCCAGGCAGAAAGCAACAGAATATTTAATCATAATGACAAGGATAAGGTGAAGCTATACTAAGACTAACCAAAAGTCTGTCTGGAATAAATACCACAGACACAAATATAATTTCCTTTAAAAAGAGCAATTTAAAGGGGAGTGTGTAGGGAGGAGAATATAGAGAGACTGCTCGGAAACAGGGATAGTTTTCAGCTTGTGCTTAACTGTCAAAGCTCATCATTTCATCCTGCTGCACAAAGTGCTAATGGAGTTTGCACTTGAGAGGATAACAGTTGCACTATATCCATTGAAGAGGCAGAGGAAAATATCAGATCCAGTGAAAGTGAGTCTGATGGGATGCATAAGATGATTGCTATCCTGATCAAAAAGAAGATACTACTGGGAGAAGATAATCCATTATGATCCAAAGGTGAGAGAAGATCATACTGGAGACCCTCAGAGGGGTGGTCACAGAGACGAACTGTTTTCGAGTTGAATTTCTCTAAATTCCCCCTTTGGCTAATACAAACACAGGGAAAAAAAAAAAAAAAGAAAAAAAAAAAAAGGAAGTCTAGAAAGATTTGTTTCCATAGGCCAAAGTTATCCTTTCATGAATATCCTCTAGGAAGACTGTAACAGGTAACTTACTAAAACTAAGAAGAGGGGATGACTAGTAAACTCCATTAACAGGGACAGCCTCTAATACTGCAACTTAGGTCATCAAAATCCTAAAAGGATTCTCAGCAGGACCTCTGGCAGAGAACAGGTAACAAATATCTTTCCTTCAGAAATAATTTCTTCATAATGCCCTGGAGCTACCTTTCTTACCTTGCTAGCACTAACTGTCATACTTTGCCTCTGTATAACAGGAACTTTGAAGGTAAAAGGGTAAGGAATCCCGTTAAGCCAAAAAGAAATGAAGACTGTGTTGTCGTGTTCTGATTTGAAGAGGTGGAGGTCATAGTTGCCTCAGAACCAGTACTAACAATGAGAAAAGTAGTCTCTAATGGATAAAGAACCCTTGGCTGTAATGAATGTGAATTAATGCATATATTGATAATTAGAGTATTCTCTGAGATGAAAAGTAATTATCTAAAATATTTTGAGCAAACCACAAGATGAAATACAGCATATGGCCAGCCCCGTGGCAATTCATCTTGACCCTTTCGGTAAAATCCAGAGCATCCTTTAGTTCTGTGCCAATTTATACAGCATGGCACTACCTGAATTATAAATTTAACATAGTTTTACATGTTTCTCTGCACAGGTTTCTTTTTGGTTTTATAGCTTTTCTCTGACTGTGTGCTCTGAAAAAAAAAAGATAGACAAGTAGGGTGAATTCTGTTTTTATGACTTCAAAACAGACTATAATAAAAATGCTCAAGAGATTTGCTTTTATTTTTTTATTTTTCCTTTAGTAAAAAAGGCTTAATTCGAGGGTTATATATTTATATTATTACATAAATTTTGCGTAGTAAGAAGGGTTTTACTATTGTGGTTTGAGAGTTTAGTAATTTTTTAAGACCTGAAAGCATTTTCAGTTTTGAAAATGTAAATAATATTAGTGTTTTCACACTCACTGTTTAAAGAGGTTTAACAACTGGGCCATCAAAACTGCAGCATTTAATACTGAGTGTTCACATGAGATGAGATTTTTCACTTCTCTCACAATTCAGCTTTTATTTCTCATCTGATTCTTCAACTCCATGGAACAGACTTTGGTTACCTGAAAACATAAGGTTTTGGGTTTCTTTATATATGTTAAGCTAGACTCGCTAGAGATCTGAGTTGATGAGAGACCTCACGGGTCTTGTGACCTCACAGGAGTTATACTAACTTAAGCAAGAGGAGAGAGATGATGAGCTCTCACTAAGTTTGAAGGAGCACAAACCAAACCAGTAACCTTTTCCTAATGCTAGCATAATTCATTAGCAAAACACTGCTATGTCTGCCTTCCCCTTATGCTTATTTAGGATGTACCAGGTTGGTAGTTTGTGTTTATCCATGCCTAGATGGAATTTGTAATGTATACAGTATGCCAAAAAAAAAAAAAAAAAAAAAAAAAAAAAAAGTATATAGTTGTGATCCTCTAAAAATCAACAACAAATTCTTCCTAGAAAACCATAGCAAAATTTATACTGGTGCTTGTTTGTCTCAGCAAATATCGTGAAGTTCAATAATATACACCCTGCGAAATCAAGTAGGAATGCACATTGGGGAAAAACAGCAGAATAAACAGTTTCTAAGTGGCATTAAAGGCAGAGCCACAAAGATGCCTAATTGAGATGGAAACATAAGTGTCCTAAGGACACAACAGCCGCAACAGCTTTTGAGGGCCAGCTACTATGTCCAAACTCTAGCAAGCCATTAGCAGAAAGGACAAATGCATTTGCATTTTTAATGTGCCTCATTTGGATCATTCACATCCTGGCCAGTATTTCTGCCTTCCTGAAAATAGTTTATAAAGCTATTATGCCGTTTTGTTTAAGAACATCATTTTTTACTTGGAGAAGCCTCTGAATGGATCAAAAAAGTTCTTCAGTCTTTAAGAGGGTGCAGGTAATGGAGGGAGTCCAAATCAGGGACTTCAAAGAGCATGCAGATAACTCTGCAGGAGTCTTGTCTTGAAAAGTCTTTCATGACTCAGTTCGCAGCTGTGTGTGTACATTGTGTTTATTTTTGCTGAAGGCTTTTGTCATTGACGTAATGTTATTTTAGTACTCTGCATCAGTGTGTTTGTGGGGGGCAACACTCTCTGCAGCATCTCTGAATATCTCTCAAAATGAAAAAAAAATAGCAATCTTAGAATATATTCATACTAGTATGACAAAAGCCTGAGCCTGCTGAAATAATTTGACATTTAAGAAATTACCGTAGCATCAGCATTTGACTTTTAATTATCAGTACTTACAGTATGTTCACAAAATGATGTCCCAGTATAGATTAATAATTGTTTCCTGCCCCAAAAGTCTCTTTTTTCAATTATATTTCTTAAAGAAGAGTTCCCCGGAGTAGCTGATATATGGTGGTCTCTTGGTTAACTAGTCTTGTCAATGATTTCACTTATGTTTGCAAGTCAGATTTTTAAAAAGGATCAAAACCCAGTGTGATAATAATGCTAATAATATTTGGTATTGAAATGGAGCTGAACTCATCTGAGAATCTTGACTCAGGTTTGAGTCAAAATATCTTGTGAATTGTGTAGGTGAGAAAACTAGAAAATGAAAGAAATTATTTTTGGAAACTAATGAAATAGGACAAAGTTGACCATCCAATAAGGAGAAAAAAAAATATCTGTACTGTCCAATTAAAATTTTTCCTTGGAAATAATCTTAAGGAAAAGATAAGTACACTGAAAGATTCTTGATAGGTGAGAATATTTTGTACGTATAACATTCAATTTAGTAAGTCTTATTTAAAAAAAAAAAAAAAAGATGAAAAAGTAAAAGGGAATCTAATGTGTGAAGCTGTGATTTACTTTAGGTCAACAGTTTGGGGTTTTGAAAAGGAGAGGAAACGAGGTGTTTACTTGATTTATTTACTAAAATTTAGAAGTGAAAGGAAAATCAATCTATTTAGAACATACCTGAGAGAGAAATATAAAATTCTTGTTAATGTATTTAGATAACAGCTTTCATTTCTGGGAAATTATATGCTGCTTTCAAAATGTAGAGTTGGTGAAACCTATGCACACGTGCATATCTGTGTGTTCACTCAGATAACTCCAGTGGTTACTCAGGTGCTAAATGAAAAGGAGAATATAAGAAAATTCCAGGCTGGAAGGTTAAAATATTAATGAATCATGAGTTCAAACATCATGAGAGCTCTAAAAATAGCTAGATGTTTTATTCACAATCTTGATAAAGGATTTTAGATGGAAAGCCGCTATCTACATGTCTTGCTTTTAGTACTCTCAAAGATACTCTGGACATGTGAGCAATCATATACCTGAAGTTTCTTTGTGAAGATGATATATTGCATACTGTAAAGAGACGTGATCTCGGTTTCCAGTTTGTATTCCAAGGAAGATTCCATTTTGGAGACAAGATTAATGCTTTCACAATATAAAGTGTCCTAGGATATGATGAGTTGGACATCTACTGTTGAAACTTTCACTTTTTTTTTTCTTTTTTTTTTTTTTTTTTTTTTTTCCTCTGGGAAGTGCAGTAGTTATGAGGGAGCAGAGGAATTTTAAAGATATCTGTTGGAAAGAGTTGACAGCCCCTGCAGATTTATACTGAATATGAATTCACAAGCCCACTGTGGATGAGAAGGTGCATTCATTTGGATTATAAATAGAATGTAGTTAGCTTTGAAATGCATCCATTTTATTCTGAGCTTCCAGTAAAGTCCTATAGAGATGCAGCTCCAGTGAGAGCTCTAAAGTTGGTAATAAAGAGAAAATGACAGGGAATCTGTTTGGAGTCTTCTGACAGCTGTGGAAGAAAAAAAGAAATCCATACTTTTTTTTTTTCTTTCTTTCTTCTAACAGAGGAGTGGATAGAAAACTTTTGGCTGTCAGGGAGAAAAAAAAAAAAAAAAAAAAAAAAAAAAAAAAAAAGAAAGTGTCCTTGTCCCAAGATAAATGTGCTGTCTGTGACTGGAAATATATAAGGTTGGAGAAGCCTTTCCTTCACTGTGCTCCATCTCAAGCTCAGATGCAATAATTCTAAGTGTACTCCAAAAGAAGTCAGGTACTGCACCTTTCTTCCAGCTGTCTGGAGATGGGAAGACACAAGGTCTGCGCCTTCCTTTCCGTTTCTTCCAGCCAAGCAGAACATAGAGACCTACAAGTCCGTACTTGCCTGAACACTGTTCAGTACGATGCTTGCGATGCCAGCAGTAAAGTCAGTCCTAGACATTGCCCAGCCTGCTTAACAGACTCCTTGCAGAAGGTTAGTAGGGATGATTTTCGTCCAAGGAGTAATGTGGTCTCTGTTTGACCTCTGCAGAAATTAGTCTATTGCACTGTGTGGCCGTGTCCTAGATTGGAGCAAAAGCAACACTCTCCTGGAGGCTGTGTATCAACACATGTGTTACTCTTTATATGCTAGCAGGATTGCATGTTGAGGAATAGTGCTTTGTAGATTACCCCTAGTTACCACTTGAAGTGCTTCCTGCAGTGTTCGCATAGTCACTTGGACATAAAATAAAAACAGAGAGGTGTTTAATCTGTAAAAAGTAGACAGTAGTGCTCACCGTTCTCTGAATTTACAGAGTGTGTAACCAAGGCCGGAGGAGCTATTCTCCTCTTGATAGGAACCTTCATTATGTCTTCTGTGCTGCTGCTGCTGGGTTTCCATTGTAAAATAACTAGATAAATCATTTACTAAGCAGCACAAATGTTAGGTTTTTCAGTTATCTGACTACTTTTTGATAGAGCTCTGAATCATAGTGCTGCATCCATGTTAGCTTTTGGTTTTAAAGGGGCATTTGCTATTCCAAAGAGCCCAATTAACAGCTGCCTTGGCAGCTTTTACTACCTGTAAGACATTAGGGAGCTGAGCCTGCCACAGGCTGTGAATGTTCAGTGTTCTTCATTACAGATGACCACCCTCTATCTTCTTTTGAATTGGGCGTCCCTATTCAATTTTTAGGAAGCAAATCAGTGGTTCCAAAACTGTGAATGCTGCATGGGACAGTACACTTCCAAATGGTGATTAAGTTAAAAGACATATTAGGTTACTTGGCACTGTCTAAATTGAATAAGCTGTTTTGTCAATGCAAGCACGTAGCAGGGCAGAAAGAATACTTGATGTTCCCTGTGATTGTATCACGAATAAGCAATAAGGAGAAGTATCCTCATATACATAACTGCAACTCCTGCGGAATTGTTTGCACTGGTCCCAAGGCCTGACGATCTATGTTTAACAGATGTATATGCATGCTTGCATATGTATATGTATCTATATTTATTAATAATAATTTTAGAAAAACAAACTTATGATCACTCTTGCAGGAAGGCCTGAAAGAGATGATAGCAATTAAATAAGATGCAGCATTGCAACAGGAAAACATTTTTTTAAGCAAGGGACTGGTAAAACAGTTTTTAAGCATGGGATTGCTTTTGGCACTGTTATAAATTACTTAGCATTCTAAGATCCTTTCTCTGTTTATCCAAAACAAAATGCAAAACTTGCAGTTTTCTGGGTCATAAAACCTCACATCATTATCTGAATCTAATTATTAGCCTTGTTAGAAGCAAAAGAACATGAAATATTACAAATTTAATACTGAACAGAAATAACCTAGCAGTAATGATCTTTGTTCTTTCACCTCTTGATGTGTTCTAAGCATTCTTCTTTTTGTCTCTCAGGCTTCCAGGCACCATTTTCTTCCAAGCCGTGCGATCTCCATTCTACCTTAGTGTTTATCGCTCCCTGTGCAGGTGCTTGTATCTCTGGCTGTCTCATTCATAACAGATAGCAGGGTTATGAATTTTTAAAGGCAACTTCAATCATCATAGCTGATGGAATGTTTTGGGGCAATATCAACTCTTTAATGCCAAAGCAAGAATATTGAGTTCAGTTTTCTTATCACAAAACACTGAGAACAGAAACATACTATTTTTTGCAAAATATTCTGCTGGTCTGTACACAAGATCATATTATCTTGAGAGCATGCTTCATGTGATAGTTTTCCAAAATTAGTAACCATATTCTTTACGAACTCATTTTTGAAGTGTGACTGTTCTAATGCTATTGTGCTGCTGAGTGTACCACACGTTTCGATAACAGCCCGCCTTGTTGAGATTACTTTGCTGAAAGTTAGACAAAAAGTATATCTTTTTTATATGTAAATAGAACACATTTGGTCATTGAGATAGAATAAGCACAGAACACAATGTTACCACTTTTATAGCCACATTTCAAAGTATAAGTATACTTCATCTCTTCGACCTCTTTGTTCTAACACTAGAAATAGATGTTAGTTCTTGAACAAGCTTCAATAATGTCATATGCGAAGTTTTGATAATCAGGAAGAGGAGAATCTTATTCTATTCAACAAAAATAATATCAGTTTTGCAGGATGAATTTAGAGTTTAGATTTTTTTTTTCTGCTTTTGCAATAGTTAATCTTAGTGACCATCAAAGAGTTTCTCCTTTACAGTTTACAATGTTTAGCCGGCACAAAAGAATTCTCACCTATCACTCAAATCAAGCACTGAATACATATAGCTACATTATGAGCTAATATGTAATGACGGCAGATATTTTCTCTGTCCTTTCTCTGGCTAATGTGTGCTTAACTTTAGAGAAACTCCAGATTTCTTCCCTCCTCCCCTCAGGAAACCATCTTTCTGTTTTTGAGAGACTTTCCTTGGCAAGGACACATAGTGAGACATTTGGAAGGAAACAGATGCCCGAAGTGGGATGGAGAGCTAAGAATTTGGGTAGTGAGACTTCTTATCAGCATCTTGAGTCCTCAGAAGCCTCACGAACTTTAGATGCTTTCCATATCATCCAAGTACAGAAAGATTCAAAAACCCCATTGCTCTGACTACTAGCAGTCTATCTGTTCTCAGTGGGTAGCTTATAAAGCGTATAAAGTTTCTATTTTCCCACAGTTTCCTCCTCCCCATGATTCCTTTTCTTTTGTACAAATGAAGACAATAGCAGACTCCACTGCTGTAGCACTGCTGTTTGCATCTTCTGACAAGCCATCTCTCCCCAAATGTGCAGAGAAATTTCAGAATGGGGTCCATTCTGAAAATCAAAGCAGAAAAAATAAGTCGACAAATTGTAAGCACAGTATCACTTTTTTTAAAGATGGTTCATATAAGAAATAGAAATAGAAAATTTCATTTTTAGACTTTCATTTTATGGATGTGACTCGACTTGTATAGTACATTATTTGTGCATTTCTCTGTGTGCCTATGACTATGGCGTTTCTATTGCTGTGAATTTTTTTTTGTTGGTGTCCTTCATAATAGCTATATATATAAACTGAATATATATATACAAACAGAACGAAATAACTTAGCTTGATGAAAAAGTATTTGTTCTTTGATTATTTTCCTACTTTGCTCACAAAAAGACTTCTCCACCCTGCGCTTATCCCCTCCTCCAGGTAAGTGCAATATGCAAAGCCAAGCTGCATATGCATTTTGCTTTTAAGGATATAGATTCCTTTAGATTCTTTTTTTTTTTTTTTTTTTTTTTCCATTTTTCTCTTTTAAAAACGGCAAACTAAGATGAAGGAAAAGGTTAAGCTTCAGATTAGCAAAGTAAAATATGTATTACTATGCAAAATTCAGTGAACATAGAAGTTACATGACTTACCCAAGTTGTTATCCTTTGGGTAGTTTAGGTACAGCGTATCAAACAGCCTTTGATACAAAGTCTTTAATCTATCTTTGCTTTGCTTCTCCCTAGCCAATGACTCAAAACGTTTCCCTGCAGAAGGTTATTTATTCTTTCCTTAGCCTAGAGGTAGAGGAAGAGATACAACAGGAAGGCCTAAAGCCCCCCTGAAGCCCTCCCAAGGTACCTAATAACAGCAGCTTTAAAATCTCTCCTCATATGTTTATGTACTCATGAGCATGCTTGTCTTTAAACATGAAAGTTGCTTAAAGTGAGACTTTCTTTAAGACTGTTACTGTGGTTTGTCCATTTTTTGTCCTAACTACTTCTTGTTGATGCTCATCATTCCTTTACCTTTGATTCAGAACCTGTTGTGCTTCCTCTGGCCTAGAGCTCTGGGCCCAGGCCCCAGTCACATCTGCAACCCACATGTCATTGCAATTAGCCCTGAAATATGGATGCTGCCCCCAAAAGGAGCCCAGCTAGATTTCCTTTCACGTCTCAACCAGAAAGTCTGGTAGTTGAAAGGAGTATCTCATTTATTTTTGGAACCACAGCTTGTATGGAGTCGCACAAAGTAAACGCAGAAATCATCCGTCTCCCCAGCCCGACACAGCGCTTTCCATTGAGTTGTTTTTAAGAGCAACAAAACATTTTAAAGCTGTCCTCAGACACCTTCATTTGCCTCGCAAAGCTTGTATTGGTAAGCATCTTCTGGCTTACGCAGTAGTTTTGCAGGCTAAGTTCAGTGTAGCGTGGTAGACTGAACATCAACTTGCATATATGATATATTACCTTGATGCTAGTCAGCCTGTCTCATAAGCTAAAGTCTTTTACTGGTTGATTTCAACTTGAATTTTCTTCCAACAGTTGAGCGATGAAAGAAAATACCAGTGGGTTGCAGAGACTTTGCTACAATGTAATTCTAGCTTAACTGGCCATGCCTCTAGTAAGCAGTAAAATCATTAGCGTTGACAGCACCATTATGAATAACATCTCATTTATCTCATACCCATATTTGTCTGCTTGACTTCAGCTGCCTTTTTTTTTTTTTTTTTGTATGCATATCATTTAATGCCATTTTAAGTTATTCCCCCCAGAAGCGAAGTGAGTGGATTTAATTCATCACCGTATAAGAAGCTCTGGTGGTCTGTCTTCAAACAATTATGTTCTTAAAATTTAGACAGAAAATAAAGCTGAATTATTCACTTATTTCCAAAAGGCATTCTTATGCATGGCTTCATTTACCTTGATTAACATAGCAATTTACCACGCATTTCAAAAAGTGTTGCTAGCATTTTTAGCTCAACATAGATTTAGATACCTTAGAATTCTCTACCATATTCCATCCACACTGTTAAGAGTTAAAATGCTATTTTATTTTAGCAGGTACAATGAGATTTTATTTTAAATAGGTTTTGTAATAACAAACTTAATCAATAAAATAATGTAGTTTTAAAGTTTATGCTATTTCTTTTCATTTTCCTTCTCACTGCCTTGGCTAACTGTTTTAAAATACACTTACATCTAAATAGTGTGATTTTTGTGTAAAATATATAGCCTTTCCTCTTTTTCACTGGGAGTGAAAAGGGGCAAACTTGAGCGGTGTATGTAAAATTTGCCTTTATCTTAGGATCAATCAATGCAAAAAATCTGAAAATACAGTTACAAATCTAAAACTAAATCTAAAAGTCCATTATCTTTATTCCTGACTAAGACAAAGGATTTTTATTTTCATTTTTTTTCTGCTTTGCAAAGTAGGAAAAGAATCTATCTTCTATAATGACTTCCAAAGAATGAAAAAATAAATGTTGCTTGTATAAGATTACAGAATGAAATAGCCAAGGCATTTCCCATTTATTTGCCAGCTTCACTCAACTCCCATTCTCTCTTCTGCATTCCTGCATATAGTGCTTAGAAAAAATTATGCTGGCATGGTTACAATCTTTGCCAGGGACCATGACCGAGTTAGGTACATGATGTATGTGGCTCTGAGTGCAAATAATTTTTGCCTATTTTTGGAGGGAAATGCTTTATTGTGAAGCATTGAAGTTCTTTCTGTTTTACATCAAACAAAAAAAAAAGAAGAAAGAAAAGAAAAGAAAAAAATGTTAAAAAAAGTCTGGCGAAAAGGAAGCAAATATAAATGAAAGCAAAACAAAAAAGAGTATCAGGATTTTAAAATATGACAACACAAACAACAAAAACAACAACAGCAGAATGTAACAGGTAGAAATTAGCTTGTTTAAAATAGGTTCAGTCTTGTTCTTTATGAATATCAAAAAGATTAAAATAAGGAAGTTGCAACACCTCAAATATTATTATCCTATTGTTTCTTAATATATGTTACACTTTTGCAGTGAGTGCAAAAGTATGTCTGTACGTAAATATAATAAATATATGCACACACTAGTATGACTTTTTGCCCTCTTTCTTAGTTTGTCATTAATATTTGGAGGCACTAATCTTTCCAACTTGTATGTAATTCATCTGTATAAAGCCATTGCTTTGTTAGCATTAGTTTGTTTAATAATTACTATCTTGCAAACTTTTCTAAGGGCAAAAAGGTGAGATTAACCCAATGGTGCTGACTATTTCTGGATCCTATGCTTTGAATTTGTGCCCATTAAAAAGCTGCCAGACAACAGGCAAATGCCAAGGAAACAACAGATATGATTTATCTGCTTTTTAGGAAAACACTTGACAATATACTACACACCAGATTGATCTCTGCATAGGATATCAGATTTTCTGGGGAAAATATAGTGACAAGCAGCAAAGTAAATTCTGAGAGAAGCAAATAGTCATTTCATAGAGATGGGAATCGTTCTGTAAACAGCTGGTGCTTATAGGCAGCTACACTGCTAACAGTGGTCAAGTAGCTGAAAATTATGGTTAATGTGCTGTTTCTTGGACATTCTTATACAGTTTCTTGTTTTTCATACTGTTTCAAGTATTTTTCTTTCCAGATTAGGCAAGGAGATATTTTTTAAAAGTATCCAGAAACTGTACTGCCACAGATGACCATATTCAAAAATCTAGCTAGGATCAAAGATTTTCAGTTCATGTTTACTTCTAAATTGGTATATTGAAATACTTGGATTTTGTGATGAACTATACAGCACTTTGTATTGGCACCTTTTTGTAGACTGCAGATGCTTGTTGCAATTCTCTGTGACCTCAGTGTGTGTTGGATCAGGCTCACAGTAAATAAACTTGGAAAAAGATTTATAAAAGCAGTCAACCCTGCTTTGTTGTTGTTGTTGTTTGCTTAACAGCAACAAAAAGCAAATAAAGCTCTTTAATAAAGCTCTTTCTCTATATTTCCAAATTAATTTCCTTTTTTAAGCCTCTTGGGGTCTGTTGTTGTTGTTATTGTTGTTATAATATTAAGCAGGATTTAGTGTATGTTTATTTTAGTAAGCAGTTGAAAAAAATCTCTTCAAGCATTGCACCTTTGTCATCTTCTCTCTACTATGTAGCGTGCTACTTCTAGTTTAATTTATCTGACATGATTAATAAATTGGAGGCTCAAAAACACCCCGTAGATTTTTATAGTGTTATCCTGATTCATTGTCCACTGTCAATACAGAAAATTTTAAACTGTTCCTCGGGTTATCCCATCATTTCCTATGTTTTTAAAACAGTGTCGGTGCACTTAAGAGGTTTTCTTCTATAGCTCAGTCTTGGTACTACTGGCCTAAGAGATAAAGTATACTTCCTTAGGCTCAAAGTCAGTTTTTGATAGACCATGGCCAAAACTCATTTCTTATAAATTTTTCAACTTATTTTTTCCTAATGTTTCTCCATATCATGATTTTTCCCATTAACTCCCTTCCTAATGGTACCCCACCACCTGAGGTGCTTTGCCACTTCATTTCAGCTGTGGCTGTGTAGTCTGCTTCAGTGATGCAGGTTGATTCCAATTCATCACCAGCACAGTATTAGGCCTTCCTGAATAAATCCCCTGCTTTCCTAATGTACCGAATTAGTGAAACCAATTTTGGTTGCCTCTTCACATTCTTTAGACTGATCAGTGACTCTTGAATCCTCTCTGTAGCTTTCCAGAAGAGCAGACCTCACTACCTAGCTTTTTATGCAATACACTGGACTGAAACAGGGCAACCCACGTGCCTAAACAGCAGCATGTGAGGACTATATATCAGCAGGGACTGGGTGGGTGAGAAAAGTGGTTAATGGGAGATGCTTCTGGAGTAGCGGCTGGAGAATAGACAGGATACTGTAAGTTACTGAGTGCTGATTTTAGGCACCCAAAGGATTTGCTAGATTACGACTTAAAAAAAATATTTTTATTATAATTAAAGAAAAAAGTGCACAGTACAAAAAAGTACATCTTATGTTTTCATTCAGTAATTTTGTTAGTTGTAATGGTTGCAATGTTATTGCTAGCTGCAGTTTAGAAAGTTGCCAAAATGACTGAACATGATCAAGTCTTATGAAAATTGCAGGAAATAAATATTTGAATAAATATGGCCAAAGAGGAGAAATTAAGGCAAGAGGTATCTGTGAAGAGCCCACTTATTTGAGAAAATATGGGAAAAATACGTTGATGGCAGTAAGTATTTCTGATTGTGAGTCTTGAGGTCCAACATTCAAAATGAAAAAATAACATATGTTACTGGACTACATATTTAAACACGTTTTTTGAAGTCTAACTTACCCTTTTTCTTTTCTCTTTATACTTCTTCAGCCTGAGCAGTAAATTAGCATTCCTAGAGAATTTCATTTTCTGATCCTTGTACTGCTGGACTATTTTAATTTCCTGAGAGTAAGTTGATATAAGAATGTATGAGCTTTGAAATTTCAGGTTTCATTTTTTTCTGAAATTGTGAAAGCATTTTCTTTTACCAGTCAGGCTTGCTGAGTTTTCTTTCTTTCTCACAGAATATCTTCATCTTGAGAGGAGTACTGGGAGGGGGGATGCAGTGGGGTGGACTGCGGAATGAATATCTACTTGTATTAATGTTAGGAATAAGAAGTAAGGCTCAAGTATAATTTTCTCTTGGTGAAGCAATGAAGATAAGGAGGGATGCTTAAAAAGTGCTAATGAAGGAATCAATTATGAGGAAGCTGGAGAATTCAAAAAGAGCACCCAGGAAGATTGCCACTTACTCATATTGTAGTGAAACACATTGGTTCTGTTGGATAAAATGATCTTTCTCTTTTTTCCTTTTTTTTTATTTTTTTATTTTTATTTTTTTAATGAACCTAGGACATCATTACTTCAGCTTGCATAGCCTTGACTCCCACCCACAGCTGCATTAGGATTGAGGTTTGGGCATGCAGAAATAAACATCACTGGGGCCAAATTCCTCCTCTTTACCTAGAAAGGTTAGAAGAAGAGAGGGCAGAACAGAGTATTTCTCAGGAGGGAATATAACTAGAAAAAGATTCCTTAAAGAACCTGATGTGTGTGTGTGCACAATGCCTTGTTCAAGGCTTTGTTTAAAAGTGCTATCTAGCCTTATATGTTTTTTTAATCTCTTCTTTTCAATGGAGAGACTACACAAGTAAATGAAGCATTGTGCTGGTTTTAATAAGCTCTGTGTCAGTGAAGTGACATTTCGATGCTGGAAAATGCCTGTTAACAATAGCAATTAGCTGATACCTCTATACTAAGTATTTTCACATTGTAGTTTAAAAGAAAGCAGCAGTTGTAAAAAGATAGACCACCTAATGATATCTCTAGATTTGTTCAGTGTATAGTCTTGATGAGAGCTGAGCTTTTGTTCTTTGTTTTTACTATAGTTCCAGGCAAAGACATCTGAGGAGATTTGACTAATTTAAGGAATGTGATGTTACCACACACTTGTCGCATTTAGGAAATGGAGGAAGAGCTGTTTGCTGGTGGTTCTATCATTAATGACAAACACCAGCCCACATAAAGAAAGAAATCTCTAAATTATTAACTGCCTGATCAGAAACTCATTTGGGAATTTGGTCGGGTCATGAACGCTGTAAGGTTGTCAGGGAAACGGGAATAACGTAACCAACTGCTTAAGTTTCTTGAAAGATGAAAGCTTTTTACATATTTTTGATGGCTACTAGCTTTGCTTCATTTGCAAACAGCTGCTGAAATGGAAAGCATAGTCATGCTTTTGATGTAATACAGGCACTGGTCTTAGACTCACAATACACAGATTTCAATTTTGATTTCTTAGGTTTTACATGTTCACTCCCCGCACTCCTTTTCCCTACCTATACTATTTGGTAGTACCATATTTGAAGACTTCTTGGTATTCTGTAGATTTGCAAGCAATTAGGTGGTGCAAGCAATTAAGTTGTGCTCTGGAGCTTAGATTAGTTTTCTGCTGTGTGAAGAGCTGAAATTCCAGGCGGTTCAGCTGACACTGTCTCAATGTAATGTTTTATTTGAGACTGCATGTCCTTTGCTAACCCATAGCCCATTCAGGAGCAGCAGCGCGTACTTACAGTGGCCAGGGAGAGCACCAAGCTCTCCCTTGGTGCTCAGTAATACAAGGATGACCCGTAAAGGCAAGTTGAGTATTGTGGGCAGGAGGATGTCGGAGGCACTGAAAAGTCAATTAAGATTTGGTGTGTGATTTTCAGAGATAAGGCGGCTGTTCAGCTGACAGGAGGGTTCTCTTGCCTGCATCTAGTCTCTAGCAATCTGTGGCCCTAAAAAACATTCAAAACCCTCTTTATGACAAGTTCATTAGTAGTGATTGGCTTAGTAGTCCAGAGTGCTTGTCTCTTTTCCTGAGCTTCTACTCACCTGGAAAGCATCCTGCTGAAAAGAGAGAAAAAGCTTCTCCTTCCAAAATTTTGTCTGCCAGAAGAAGTACTTGTTGCCTTAAAAGTGGAGTACAACCTCTTGTTTAACTCAGCTAGTTGTGTAGACCCACTCTGTACTCTGCGGAGATAAACCAGCACCTTGAGAAAGCAATTTGCTCCGTCCAACATCATAAGTACCTACCTTTGGTGTGACTTTGTTGACCGTAAGTGAAGTATGGACAATCAGCTTAGATATCTGAAGTCTTTGTATCTAAAGCTGGGGAGATTAAATGCACCTGAGTTGACAAAGGGTTGGTAAAATTACAGCTTGTGTTTGGATATGAAGATAAACAATTTCTTGAATTGTTTGAATTGAATAAAAATTATGCTCATCTCCTAGGTCCAGGTAGCAATCTCTTATTTTGTATATCACAGAAGTTTCTGCTACTGTGTAGTGTGATATGTACATCGCTAGATGTAGTTGCAGCTGTTTTCCTGTTTATGCTAGAAATATGTGCACATTCACAAGAGATGATGTTGTTTTCTTGTCCAAGCTATCAGAATTTCTTTTTGTAGAAAAAAATAGTACTTCATCCATTTTCTTGCTTAAATGTATGAACTACTTTCCTTTTTACTGGGCTAGTCAAATGAACAGTTCTTCAGCTGCTCTTGCTTACATTTTAGTGTTTGGTTCTTTTACAAGCAAACCCTTTACAAATGTAACAACAGTAAAAGAAACCCTTTGCATTGCCTGTTAGTAAATGGGGGAAAAAAACTATGCCCTATAGTATTCAGTATCTTCAAATCCATTTCTTTTCTATTTCAAAGCAGTATTTTTGACTACTAATGAAAGCATTATAAAGATTAGTTTCTGAAGGGAGAAAAAAAAAAAAGCTTTCATTTATTTTTCTTCTGATATTCCCTCTGACATCCAGTTATGGTTCAGAAACATAACGGTTACGTTATTCAGGACTAAATTTATTTGTTGCACTATCAAAGTGTGTTCAAATTATCAAAGTCTCATTCTTGCCCTGGAATATGTTATCCAAGAGAGAACACTGATCTGCTGCCGTTTCTTGGATAGCTTGAAAATATCAAGCTAAGAAACTAGTGTTCAAATTACTTATGTTTCCTTCTTGTAGATGATTATGTATTTTCTGCTCCTACCATCTATTAAAATATTATTTCCCTGTAGGTGATGGTTTTCCCTCTTATGATCTAATCAAAATTATCAACTTGTTATTCTATATAATGATTGCTTAAAATGGAGGCACTCAAATTTCCACAGCTGAAGAGTTGCTTTAATATCAAACACAGTTACAGAAAGCTGCAGAAGTCTTGCCTATAATAGTGACTCTAAGAAGGCAGCAAATATATTTAGTAATGAATTTTAATGGTAAATGAAGATAAAAGATCATCAAACAAGGCTTGATTTTTTTTTTCTTTTTTTGAGCTAGCACCTCAAATTTAGTACATGCTGCACATAGGAGACTAAGTCTGGTGGACCTCTGCAGCAAAGTCTAGATTAAGGAAAAATGAGTTAGACTATACATGTTTGTGAGTAGGGTCTGAAAAGCAAGATCCCCCTTTTTTGCGTGTGTGTGCATAAACTGGCAATTTTCAGGAGTCCTTCAAATGCAATGCCCTTCTGATACTGTTAAGAAAGTTAAGAAAGGAATGACAGCAGGTAAGAGAGGTTAAATAAGTTGGTAACTTAGAAACAGATTTTTTCAGAAATACTTAGGCACTAAAAACAGCAAAGGAAAATGTAGCGATATTTTCAAAAACAGCGAAAAGCAACCTAGTGATATTTTCAGACCCTTTTGCCTCCCGCTCACTGGGCAGGTCAGAATTCAGTCATTCAGTTTCTATACTAAAATAATTGGTATTGGTATTTTTTGAAATCAGATAAACACCTGCTAGGATTAGGAACTAGTATTTAGGCAACTTAATCCCATTAATACATCTAAAGTAGTGAAATATTATTGCCCGTGTGCCAATCAAATACTGAGGCCTGTGAGAATGTCCTTCTGAATGTCCTGATTGCTTTTGGTTAGTTGGCAATTGGAAGATTGCTTTCTGTTTCATGATATTTTGTACCTTTCTTCTCTGACAAAGTGTCTTAGTGTCCATTCAAGATGGTTTGTATTTCTAACTAAAAAGATTCCTGTCTTGGCACATGATAGATATCTGGAATTTTTTAAAGAAAGATCACTTTATATTCATCCTTAGACCTAGTCAGATGAAAAAAAACAGAGAGAAAGGAGAGAATATCAAGTACAAACCGATGGCTGGAGATCTTGCAGCATGAATAGGCCTAGGTGTGGTTAGCAGAAGGATCCTTTGCATGTGGAATAGAGATCTAATCCTAAATCTGAATTTTCGGTGACAAAGACCAAGACTTCACAAAGACAAAGTGGAAGGAAAACAACAAAAGATTTCTGAAACCTTTACAAAGGTACTAGAAGAGAAATTGTGAGTCTGTTATTTAAGAAGTTTGTATGCCAAAGACAAGGCATCAACAGCTGGAAGATTTCAAAGGAAGTCAATGGCATCTGGCAAATATTTGGATTATAGAGAACATTGGTGCATTGATCTGTGTGTTCTTACTGGAGAAATGGCTCCCCTGAGCTTTTCTTCTGCAGGTAAAACTGCTGAAAACACTTTTATTTCTATTTCATGCTGTGTGGGCAAAATAAAAAAAGGGAGTTTTACCAGTTTTATGAGTTATAATTTCCATATTTATAGATTAAACTCAATAATTAGGTATTTATATCATCTACAGTAATTAATTTGGTCTGCCTAGTGTTGTAAAATGTTCACACTTGACATACTTAACATCTTTTTCTTATGACTAATTAGCAAAGCGACAATATTCACTTATTTCAGTTTTATGCGGGGAAGTGGCATTATGGTAAAATGGTCATTTATCATTAATATGTGTAGTTGAGGAGGCTCTTTCTTCATTTTATAATCC